>NC_073726.1:45912153-46215183 GCF_023634155.1 Falco peregrinus
AGTAAGGTGCAGGTTCCTTCCCTTTTTAGTTTCAGTTAGGTAATTCTGAAAATGGTGGTTTCAGCCTTGTTCGTTACTTGCCTGTATAAATTAGTCTTTTAAGATTTCTCATTTTATCCTCCTTCTTTGGTGACTGTAATGCCATAATGATTACCTATGGCAGAAACTTGTGTGTTTAAACTTCCTTTCTGCCCTGTGCCACAGTTAAGGACCTGATGTCCTGCAGGCTGATTCCCAAATAAGTCTGTCCCCAGCACTTGTGTCCTTCCCCTGTTTTAAGGCTGCTACGCTCCCCACCCCCACATCTGGCTGAAAAGGACTGCTTAAAAGTGCAAATTGCATGACTGGAACTTACCTTTCTTCTACAGGCCATACTGGCGGTGTTACTATTCAAATACAGATGCAGTCATTTATGTAGTGGACAGCTGTGATCGGGACAGAATTGGCACTTCAAAATCAGAGCTTGTTGCTATGTTGGAGGTAAGAAAACGGTGACGATTGTATCAAAAGCTGAGAAATCAAAGCCTTTTTGGAGTGAATATGAAATTTGATTTAGTGAACCAAATGAAGCTCAGCTTTACTTGTGAAACTTCAGAATGGGCCCGTGCAGCCCTTCTGACTGAAAAGCACAAAGTACGCTGCAGATATTTCATAGTTTCATGCAGCACTGTCTGGGCAGTAAGTTACAGGTAGCCTTTTGGTCATATGGAAATGTATCTGTCTGCAAGGGCAGCTGCTCAGTACTTCAGTGGTGGCAAAATCAGGCCCTGAAGCATTAACAGTAATTAGTATGACCTCAGTTTCAAAACATAGTAGGATATATAGAACAAGGTAAGATGATGAGCAAAACTTTGTATTTCCTCCCACATTCCTGCAAGCTTTTTGATAACACCTTATTAAATCCAACCACCAGCTTGTTTCATAATGTAACAGACATAACCACCATGTTTTGAATTGCACCTAAGTGGTATCATGCTGGAGTTGAAAGTACGTACCATTTTTTCACTGAAGAATTTCCTAAAGAACAAAACTGGCAAACTGAAAATTGAGAACTGCTGGAACTTCTTTTCATTCTATGGGTTTTCTCTGCTTAAATAAATTCAGTAAAAGTCTCTGCAACATCTTGCATGATTTCCCTATTTTTAGGAAGAAGAGCTGAAGAAAGCCATTTTGGTGGTGTTTGCAAATAAGCAGGACATGGAACAGGCCATGACTCCCACAGAAATGGCAAATGCACTTGGCTTACCAGCTTTGAAGGACCGAAAATGGCAGATATTCAAAACTTCTGCAACTAAAGGCACAGGGCTTGATGAAGCAATGGAGTGGTGAGTGAACAGTCTAATTTATACTAGCTTCATTAGAAAAATGTCTTTTACTCTTGGGTTTGTTTTATTTTTTAAGACTGGATCTGTGCAAGACTGACAAGACAAGAGTCTACGTTAGAAGAAAGAGTAGCTTTTTCTTGGAAATATTTCAATATAATTGAAATGACTTTTTAGTAAACTGATTTAACCTTTTTTCCTAGGTTGGTGGAGGCCTTGAAGAGCAGGCAGTGATACAAAGCTGACCATTGCAAAGAAGTTTCAGCTATATTCACATACTTCTTTTGGCGGTAAAGTATTTTCAGGCCACAAATACTTGTAAATAGGACAGACTCCTGTAATGTGGATGCCTCTCTTGAACTGTAAAACTGAACCAAGCGAATGCCTATGTACATCATGATATTCCATTTCTTTATTTCTGTGGAAGTCTTACTGCCTGGCAGAGTTTTTGTCTTCCCCTGCCCTCGGTTTTAAGTGTTGAGTGGTTACTATATTGGTGTAATTAAAACACTAATAAAATCCGGAACTGTCAGCTGTACTCGTAAGTGTGATGCTTGTTTCTGTAAGCAAGTTCAACTGCTGCCAGTTCTAACAGCCACAAAACTGAGCATTTAAAGAGGTTTTCTTAAGCTGAGGTTGTTATGCTTCAGCTCCTTCAGTGTAGATGTGCTTTTACAATGCAGTACAGCAATGGAGATAACAAGCGGAGCTCTAGCTGTTAGCAGAGCATTGGTTTTCTGAAAGGAAAAAAAGTCTTCAATACAATACTTTAATTTGAATGTAACTTCCACCTTCATGAGCTGTTACTCCTCTTCTTTCAGCTTAGCCAGAACTGCCAGTAAGTTATTCAGTACAGCTGCAGAAACTGAAACAGATCAAAGCTGGGAGGCAGACTGTTTTGTCTTCAGGAGCTAGGATGTTCACAGGCACAAATGCAGTCATCACATAACCCATCTTTTAAAAATGAACTAAAATTTAATATAAAGGATCATGGTGGTTGTCTATTCAACTCTACGCGCTCTGGTAAATAATATACAGGTTTGAAAAAACTGAAGAGCTTTTATTTATTTAAGGTCCCAGATGAAAACCAGGACATGGAAAAAATACTAATAAATACAATTATGTAATTTTTAAAAAAAATGTAAATTTTAGCTTTTTATAAACTAATCCTCCCAAGAGGAAAAACCTCTTCATTCCACTATTGCTAAATCTTTCAGTGCATGACTTCGAGGTCTCTTGGCCTTATAGGTAGGGCGCAGGAATTCCATTTTTCTCTTCCTGGTTTCCGCTTTATTCCTGTGTCTCTTCAGCTTCCTCCTTGCAGCGATATCAGGGTTTGCAACAGTCTGGTGAAAAACAAGATGTTTGTTAGTTGTAACTAAACAAATTGTTCCTGTAAACATCAGCTACTTCCTTAGAAACTGGTGGCTGGTAAGTCAACACACATGCTTTCTTAGGCTCCTCAAAACTGAGGCTGCTCTGCCCAGGTTTACCGGTGCTCTTCAGGCTGACCTTGAACAGTTTCTTGGGAAGTTTTAGAAATGAAACACTGAAACTGCCTCAATTCAGGATGAAGTTCTTTCTCCAACTCACCTTCCCAGTCAGCTCTCAAGCCTTTAGAAAAACCCCTTTTTTCCAGAAGAGAAGGCAGAAGCTTACCTGCAAGGCCCTCTGCTTTTTCCTCATCGCTCTTTTCTGATTGGCCTGTTTCTGCACAGAAGAAAAGGCAAGCGAAAAATCCTCCAGTCCAACTAACTTCTTGAGCAGTTCTATGATTTCTTGGGCAAGGTTCTTCAGTGTTGGATCTAATAAAAGAGAATTAATTTGCTTTGTCTTTTCAGCATATGGAATGATAGCTAACGGCCCAGTAAGGAGTCCTCTGCCTTTACTAAAGGACAACTGTACTGATTCATCTTGCCCAATATCTGTAAAGGCCACAGCAGAGGTGCTTGTGGAAGCTGCTGGTTCTTCACCAGCTTTCCCAGAGGACAAGTGGTGTTTCACACAGGCAAACAAAAAACAGTGCTTCTGAGAAGGATTTATTTTTTTTCAGAGGGATAAGGCTATTCCAGGTGTTATTAAAAGTGGCTTGCTGTACATAGATAGCCACCTGGGCCCTTTTGGAATAGGCTTTGTTAGAAACAGATGATTCCAGCCTTGTCGGTCAACATCTTTGTCTAGTACACACAGTAAGGGCTATCTTAATGGTTTCAATTGCTAGGGGGGGAAAAAAAGATACTGGGGGGAAGGCTATAAAGAGGTGCTAAGGGAAAACTCTGGGGAAATGTCTTCCAACAGATCCTACTTCCAAGCGCTTGTACAGCCACCAGAGAACCTTATGCAAGCTGCTTGCCTCCATATCCTTCAGTTACAAGTTCCCAAGGTCTACATCCCCTATCATACGAAAAAAAATCTCTGCAATTTTTCTGAAAAAATCATTTGAAGGCTCATGGTTCTTGTGCTGGCA
Source organism: Falco peregrinus (assembly GCF_023634155.1). Taxonomy (NCBI): domain Eukaryota; kingdom Metazoa; phylum Chordata; class Aves; order Falconiformes; family Falconidae; genus Falco; species Falco peregrinus. The sequence goes on from NC_073726.1 coordinate 45,915,943, forward strand.
GAGAAAGCAGAAAGTTGATCTCTATCCACTCCCAATACTGCCACTCTTTACTGTATCTTTTCCAAGTCTCTTGAATTGCTTAGCTAAAAAATAAATGGTAGCTAAGGCAGCTGTTCCTTACCTAGAACACTGCTACTATCCTCCAAGGTTTTTCACTTTTTTTTTCAGTTCTTTTCTATCCTTTCTGAGATGTGAGGATGCAGTGTGCTGCACACTGAATTTTCATGGCATATATAAACCACAGATTTAGAATAATACTGTGGTTTGCTTTCTGTTCTTCTCCCGACACTGGATTCTGCTTGACTTGGTTCATGAAAACCTGTTAACACCACTGTCTTCCTCTTAAGCCAAGACACTTGTGTTAAATGGGAAGTTGGTTTGTCTTTCACCCACCAGGTATGGTTTCTTTAAATCTTTTAAACAAACATGGATCTCCAGGGAGAAACAACTCTTCCTCCTCAGGTAGTATCTAGCAGGACAGAGTGACCTGGACTCATTCAGGAGGAAGGGAGAAGTTCTGTACACAGTTCACAGGTATACACCTGCCTGCACACACCGCGTGCTGTATGCCCATAGCACACAGCTCCCTTTCCCCTACTTGCAAAGGTTACTCTTTCAGCCACTGCGCACACAGGCCGCACACTGAAGGTCATTTTCTCCATTTCAGAAGGGTGAGTTTGGGGAAAATGTCAAGCAACCACCAGCAAACCGGCAATTCCAACTTGTACAGTCCCTTGCCCCACAGTAATAACAAGCTGCCATAAAACACACCCTATTTTACACTGGAACCGAAACACTTTTAACCATAAGGCACGGATCTTCGTGCCCCTAAGCCTTAGAGCAGATTTAACATGGCAATTCAAAAACAATGACACTTAGCAGCAGTCTCGTTCTGCCTGCCTTAAGACCCACGCTCTGTTCCTCTCTGAAACGGGTCTTGCCACCATGAGTCTGCCCTTGAGTGCTACACTCATTCCACTACATCACATGGTGAAGCTTTACCCGCTTGCATGCAGGAGCCTGCCTGACTTGATGCCAGTCTTGTCAACACTTAATTTTCCAGCTGTCGTATACTCCCTTTCCTGTTATTTCAGTTAGACTGCAAGTAGGTGAAACTCGCCGATTATGGTGTCTATGCCTCAACAGACAAAAGGAATGACAAAGCTCCGACATACTTTCCTCTTTGCGAGGGAAATCACTTACCTTGCTCCGCATAGGTGCTGTTCAGCTCCCTGTACAGAGGGGTGAGGATTGTTGGGAGGTAGGGCTTGATCCTGTCTTTCCCCAGATCCACTGCGATTGCTCCCAGGAACTTAAAGATGCAGCTTCTCTGAAAGTGAGCGCATGGGACATGAGGTAAGGAATGCTGGAAGAACACTGCCTAACTGAACTGCTACAGGAGCGCTGTGCATCACTGTTCAACACACAAGGTGGCGTTTCGGACACTTGAGTCAGACAAGTGCTGCTATTACAAGGTCTTAGGGCAGGCAGCCTCTAACTGACCCACAGGAAGCACAGTGCTTTTCCTGACACTCTCCCACCCCCACCCCCCCTTCTCCTAGCAAGTAACCTCACACCACCATTCTCCTGCCTGCATGAACCTAGCACTCCTGGGCTTTCAAAGGCAGTGCTCTGCCCCCTTCAACTCGGTGCCTTTGGGTTTACTCACTTTTCCACCACCCCACAAGAAGGCTAGAAGCATCAGCAAGGAGAAACAGACTAGCACAAGCCTCTCCTGAGAATCCTGAACTGAAACGCATGTTGTTTCTTTGGCACCTACTAATCCTCGCTTTAACACCAGCTCTCAGCACTCTCTGCAGCTGGAAGCAAAAGGCCACAGCAGCACGCCTGTGGAAGTGCCTACTGCATCAAAAGCGGTTTGTCTAACACTGTTCTTACTTTTAAAGGGACCTTAGGAGAATACGCTGCTTCTCGCTTTGCCATGAGAGAGAGCTTCTTCATTAACCACAGCAATGTGGCTGGCCGGCCTTTCTCTTCCGTCTCCTCTCTTTTTCCCTCTCCTTGAGCAGAAGTGTCTTTCTCTTCCTCATCTTCTGAGGCCTCCCGCTCTTCCACCTCACAGCCAAGCTCTCCTTCAGCCTCTTTACCTTCTTCTGAGGCAGGGGCTAGCAAGTAAACAACTTTGGCCACAAAAAGCAAATTCTTTATAACCTGAAATGTGAAAACAGAGTGGTTGGTCACTGTGGGTATCCTCATTTGTCTGCACCAGGGCATGTAAGAGCCAAGGCTAGATCTCAAAAATGAACCTGCCAACCCAGGAAGCTGTAACGTCCTCACCCACTGCCATGTGAGCCATGTGACAGAGCATGTTGCTCTTAACAGGAAGGCCCACCTCAATATCCTGCAGTTTGGGAGCCTTTCCCCATAAGCTACTGTGCCTTTGGGGCTCCAGCACTTCCCCAGGCAGGGCTGCTCCTTTTGTCTTCACCTCTGGCACCCCCTGGCTCTCCACAAGGAAACCTCGGAGCAGGTTCACAGTAGAATCAGACCTTCAAGCAACAGCATAAAGCTGGACTAAGCAAGATGTCAGGGTTCCAGTGCAGCTACAGGGAACCAGTGATCTGGATCCCTGCTCCAGGATGTGGTTACCCAACCTGCTCCAGCCTGGGCTGCAGAGCCAGACTCTCCCTGACAGGAGGGACCCCAGTTCTGCCCTGCATGGTGCTTCCCCTTTCTGTCCCTGCTACCCCTCATCAATTCCAGCAGGCTGACACCACAAGGGGGACTTTTCCGGGCCCCTCCGAGACATGCATCTGAGCAGATGCCCTCAGCACAGAGCAGCTGGCCCCGCACGGTGGATTTGCCCTGAACCACCACCCGGCAGCAGTGCTGCTGTCCCAGCTAGGACGTAACACTCCCTCATGGGCCTCTGTGCCCTCCTGCAGTGCCAGACCTGCTCCTGCTCTTACCTGCTCTCCCAGAGACAGGTCCAGGAACTTGGACTGCAGCTGATGGCAGAATGCAAATGCAAGTTCCTTCATCTGGCAAGAGGAAAAAGAAGGAAATTACTCCATGAAAGGGAGCCAGCAGCAGAAATTCAAAGCAATGTTTTGCATTCCTCAAAGGCCAGTTCCCAGCAGAGGCCAAGGATTCAGCTCAACACAAATTCTGCCTGCATCTTGCAGCCTAGAAGGGGAATCTTTGTGCTGCTGAGAATAAGACCCCAGAGAAGCCCCCTCCCAGCATTAGAGACACCTCCTCATATGCTTTAAGCGATGAGGATTAGGCAGCCGACAAGCAACTAAAGAGAAATGTGCATACCAAACTGCAACGCTACTTTTATGTCTCAGCCAGGGAATGGGTATGGACAGCGGGGCAGGAGTAGTAACAGACATCGTTACCTTTTTGTCCAGTTCAGCAGTCAAGAAGACTGTGGATGCAGATAGCTCTGCTGACATCTTTTTCCTCTTGCCTGCCTTTCTTTCCCTCCACTTGTTGACAAGATCTTCTGGCTTGTAAGATGCAAACAACAAGCCAAAGATCTCCGTAGCTGTCAGCCAGACCCAGCTGTGAGGATACCACAGGTGAGACTGGACATGACCTGGGGGAAAGAAAACCTCTTTCAGCATAGGAACTGACCCAGTGAGAGCAGAAAAAGAACCGGGTCCCTCCAGAATTACTACAGCACATGCTACGATAAAAACACGAAGAAAATGAACAGTGCTTATGTGCTCAGAACGTAATCAGACTTCCTAGCAACTCTATCCAGCCAAACCAGAGCGTGACAAAAAGCTACAGGTCACCCTAATGTCCCCCCAGTGACCAGGCACTCTTGAATGCACCCACAGCACTTACAAACATCCGAAGATGGGGCCTTTGCTAGAAAGTGTTGGCAACTGGGCAGAAAAAGTGGGCACGGCACAAAAAGACACTTGCTCTGATCCTGGCTGACAAGTCATGTTTCTGCAGCAACTATGGTCTCCTCAGGGACTCGGTGCCACAGCTTATCTGCCCATGATGTCTGGGGACTGGCTGCTGTGAGACTCTGGTGAGCTGGCCCTGCTGCAGATGGTCACGTTGAACCACCGGACAGAGGCTGAGGATGCTTCAGAGAAGAGATGGAATTGCCCTCTTGTCCCGCCTCTGTCCAAGCTGCGCATCACCAAGCAATGCTGGATATACTGAGATAAGGTTATCTCCTGTCTCACTAAAGGCACCTGGCAGGCTGAACTCTATAAAGACTAACCTTCTGATAGCAGCAAACGAAGCAATTAAAACCAAGGCAATAAAATGCCAATAAGCCAGCCTGATATTGTGCAATCTCACTCAGAGAAATTGCTTGAATCAAATAACCTCCGGGCTTTAACAGCCTGGCAGACACACAGTATTAACAGCAGTATTACCATGTGTCATCACTTGCTGGCTGGTACGCATGGTCTCATAAAGAAAACCTCCTTCCCAAGAGAACTAACATTTTCATCCAAGAGGATGTAATTATGGGCAAACAAGCAATAGTTTGCAACTGTTTGCTCTTGGGATAATAGAAAATACTTCCCAGAAACTGAGACAAAACAAGAGAGCATCTTGTTTTCATCAACCAGGTAACCTTTTCCATTAACGTCATCTTTCACTGCCCAGTAACTGCCACGTACTATCATTCTGCAGCATGCAAACCTTGTACAACAAAGTTCAGTTGTTTATATTAGGATGTGAAAAACCACATGGCACACAAAGAATCTTCCTTGTAACACAGCTGTCGTAATTCTCGATGCTTACCCCAGATACTGCTCACAGCGTCGCGGTTCTTGGTTAACTGAATCAAGTTGCACTCTGTGATGAGCTTTGTTACCAGCACAAGAAAGCTGAACAGCAGCCTATCTGCAGCCTTCTCTTCCTCCTCTTCCGTTATCTAATAAAACCAGCAAGTCAACAAAGATGCTTATGAAAGCCTGAAGACAGTGCTTATTTGCCCTACTAGATGAGTTTCAGATCAGCCCTGCAAAGAAACAGAAGACTGACGTGTACCCAATTCCCAAAATAAGGAGAAGAGGAGCAGCTTCACTAAGGCATTTCCTCTGGAGACTGAACCTCTGCAGCAGACTGTCCCTAGAATCACTCTTCTTGTTTTTTATGCGAACATTACTGTAACAAACTGTTAGGTTTCTAAATGCAAGCAACTACTCACAGTGATACCATTTATGTCTGTACACGTATTTGTACACATTTGCTTCTCGTTATTAGAGCCAAGCTGAGCAGAGATTTGCCTGTGTCACCTTGGAAGCCCCACACTGTTATGACAACACTGTTTCAGTGAATCGCCTTCAGGTCCTCACCCTGCCTGCAATCACCAGCTGGCTTGATATAACTATGCAGTGCTTTACCTACATGTCACAGCACAGGGGGCGATTACACTGAATTTCTCCTCACTGCAGGTGTTTTATTTTCATGTCTTGCCAATTTACATACTCTGAGGTTCTTCTCTCTTGTTCAGCATGTTGCCCTTGCACATCAGTAATGTATGTGGCCACCCCCCAGGGGCACTGACTGGGATCCCTTTGGGATTATCACATGGCAAGCAGAATCTGAGGCAGCCTTGTTATTCTGCGTTAATGATGTGCACTAAAAAGATTTTTTTCTTAAAGCAAAACCATACTAGGAAGTACAGGAAGGGAACTCCTTTGAAAGCTAAAGCTGTAGATAACACTGAACAAAGCAGACAGTCACAAGCGGTGCACTCTTGACCTTCCACGCCTACAGAAATTTCTGCAGCCAGCAGACACGTTTTCCAGTTGAGTGGATATTGTCTGTGATTGTCAGTTTTTTTCCAACTAAACAGATGCTAACCCATCCCAGTGCTACCTGTGCACCCTGCCATTCTTTCTGATGGTGGTTTTTATAACCCCACTTTAAACAGAAACCAGAAGTTCCTTCTCTCCGGCCGCACCACAGGAAAGACCCGAAGCAGGGAAAGCTACCTCAGCGTACATACTGCTACATGCTGTCAACCCCCCCAAGTCTTACTGGTAAAAAGCAGAAGTCTGAGACTTGAGGGCTGTCTTAAGGATCCCTTCCACCCACAGAGATCTTGATAGAGGCTGGGGCAAGGAGCAGTATCTCTGCTGGTTACACAGTACGGCTGCAGGCTTAGACCTAGTGGCTTTGCAAAGTTCTTTTGCCCCTTGTGCTGTGACACATGACATCAAATTTGGGCTTACAGATAAAAAATATGGTTCTAGGTCAGTAGTCCTCTTCAGAACGAACGTATGTGTTTTGTGTTTTTCCTCAGTCCCAAACAGTAGAGCCAACTGTTAAATCTCTCCTACAATTCTTTACTTTTTTCATTTCCTTAATTCTCTTTTTCCAAGCCTCTCTTTTCCAAGGGAAAAATTACTTACATCTTCAAATTTAATTGGGTTGATTTCTTTTTCAATCAAGGTGAGAACAGCTTCAAGCCGCCGTTCAAACATCACTCCGTCTACTTCAACGAACAAACCGCATGCCTGGGCAGCCAACCTCCTGTGGGAGCTCTGCCAACAGAAATAATAACACCCCTTGTTACTTCTTGATAATCAAATCCTGCAACTGCCACGTGCAGGAGCTTGGAGCCAGCCTGACTTTTGCCTATAGCAACAGCATCTGAAGAGAAGACGGTTTTCAGAGTACTACTGAGAAAGGACATGCTGCCAGTTAGGGACAAAAGCACCTGGCAGCACAAGTTACGCATGGGAACACACCCTAAACTGAATGCTGAGAAGCCTTTTCCATCCCAGTTTCCACAGCTGCAAAGCTCTGGGGGCTACTTTGTACTCTGATTTTTTTTACAACACAACAGATGGCTCACAGCTATAAACCAGAACTGAGCACAACAGAGATGAAAAGGATGAAGTGTTGAAGAACACTTACTCCACTAGGGTAGAGGGACAGAACATGACTCCAGTGTGACAATAACGAAACACCCAGGCACCCAGATCAAAATGGAGATCTGCAAGACTAGGTTTGCCACCTTCCAGCTGCTGGCAACAGAATGAGGCAAGTCTGAGCTAAGGATAGCACAAAAAGCCAGTTACTGGGATCAGAAGTGCTTTAAGGAATTTGCTCAATACTTTAACCTGCGCGAAGACTACACTTGGTGAAATACCTGACCTAAAAGAGGAACTGTTAGAAAGCAGCACAATGCAGCTGGGAAGTCTGTTGGCTGACTGACCTACAGCATCAGCAGTTCCCTACATTTGTGCAGCTTTATGAAGCTATACCATTTCTTGCTCTTCTTATTACCAAGAGCTGTGGCACTAGGTACAGCTTTAAATTCCTTTTATTCTAAGCTTACACTTGCCCATACTCCTTTCATAAAATTACTAAGTCAGGTCCAGCTGAAGCCACCAGTCCACCAAACCTGTTACTAGGAATCTCTCACTTGCCTTAATTGTACCCAGCCCCCAAAGAGAGTTCAGACCTGGTCAGCAAAAAGACCAAAGAATACCTTCTTGCTGTGAAACCATTCTGTGACAAGCGAAAACATCAGATCTTGTTTTTCATTGTTTATCTTACTGAGGAGAGATTTACACGTCAAAGCCGCCATCTTTTTGCATTTGGCAGAGTCATCATTTATCATCATCATACAAAGAGAGAGAAAAAACAGCCCGCAGTATTTGTGAAGGAGATCCTAGAAAGGAACAACAATTAGTCAGCTGCAAGTCCCCCAGGTAACTTCTGGCATTTAAAGGGGAAAAGAAGGGTGTTTGTTACACTGCATGCAGGGACAATGTCAGCCCTGAGTGGGGTGCACATCAGGGTACGTCAGCTGAAAGGATGGGATGATCCAGTTGTTGGAACACACAGGGAATGCACAGCTGCCACAGCCCTGCTCTGACTCTGACTTGCTAACATGTCCCTGGGACAGCAACGTTGAGTGTCAGACCTTACAGGGTATTATCATGCCCAGCTCTCACTGAAACAGGCTTAAGCCCCTCAGCACTGCAGCAATCAGCCCAAAGGTCCCTCTCTCAAGATAGCAGCTCTTTGCTACTTAACAGAGAGGCCGCATCCAAGCTGAGATATTAAATCTAATCAGGCAGTGGTGAAGCACAGCTTACTGTGCAGAATTTCTCTTACTTCCTCCAAAATTCTTGCTTGATTGCACTTCTCTCAGTCTCCTGAATGCTCAGTCAAGCTCCAGCTGCAGAGCTTCAAGGCAGCTTAGCATTCTGCATATGTTATCCTGCATAGATGCACTGTTATTCTTCAGCTTTCATTTTGATCCACCTCACTGACAACCCCTCCCTCTCCAGTCAGGCCAAGAAAACAGACACAGTACATCACACACCAGTTCAGCCAACAATATCTCTCAGGAATGTTGAGAAACCCCTCCAGTGAGAAAACTCTAGACCTCGCTTTCTATTCATACCCTTTTTCCTAAACTGGTTTGTGTTTCTTCCTGGCATAAATCACCATCAAGTTTATCCAACTCCAGCTGACGGAGCTTTATTTTACTTGCAGACTGAGCACATTAGATAAAGAAGTACTGCAAATTTTCCAGCCTATCATTTCTCTTTTGGAGCAAAGCCACGTTCTTTAGAGAACATTCTGCTCATGATAAGAGAGAAGAGGAACTACCAAGTGCTTCCAAAATAAACTGCTCTGAAAAAGCTGTTACCGCAAGCCACAGTAACTATTTGATGCTTGGAACACCAAGGGGTGCTCATTACCTGTGGGAACATGTCCAGGAGGTACGCAATCATCTCCAGTGCAGATTCCCTTCCAGTTTCATACTCGTACCTGTGAGGAAATGATTAACGGTTAGGGCTGGCTTAACACTCTAGAAAGCTACTAACAATTTACAAGAATGGCCAATGCTAGAAGTACACACTGATGAAGATCTTTCTATAACATCTACCAGACCTCGTCTGATACTCAGGAGCAGAGAAGCAGCAGGCCTATCAGCTCCAACTCTCAGAGAATGGGCACAGGGCAACAAACAGGCAAAAAGGGTGCCAGTCAACTTGAGCCAGCATGGAGCTGGGAAACACAGTAAATTACTGTGACCTTGAGCAAGGGAGGGGTGCTGCTCAGAAGGAGGTTTCAGGCTCACTGCTCCTGCTGGATTGGTGCAGTTAGTAGCAACTGTGCCTGCAACTGCAGTGGCGACCACTGCCATGGGACAGCACTCATATAAATGCACCTTCCCCGATTCTTTCTGGGTTTTCCAGTTCAGCTGTTTCACAACCAGTGGAGCTGGTTAAGCACTAAGTACACAACAGAGCCTCTGCTTAACAACAGGTAAGAACAACAAAACCCCCTGTGAAACAGGGAGGAGAAAAAAGACTTGCTTTATCAAACAGCCCATCTATGAAAAAGGAAAGTGTTTCAGAGGTAGGAAAAATCATGACTTCAGCCACATGCTCTGCTCCTCATCAACAGCCCCTGGCACACAAGGTGGTCACCGAAGACATATTTAAGCAACAAAGCTCTGTTCTCCTAGCGATGTCAGGAATATCAACTCACTCCAGCTGTGCCAGCATGAAATCCAGATTGGGTTTCAGCTTGTCACCAAGGGGGTAGTCCAGAATATATTTTAAATAAATCTGGAAAGAAAAAACGACAACACAGAAGGGAGTTACAAGAAACACTCAGGAAAGATTGGGAAGGTTAGTAGTTTATAGGAAGGTTATGAAGAAAATTTAGTGATGGAGCATCAAGTTTATGACAATTATCCCTTTCATCCCATTCCTATTACACAAGGGGCCAACAACCACTCACAAGCTCCGTGCCCGGAACAGGATCTGCAGCCATTTGACAACTGCCAGATCAGTCTTTACAGTATTACTGTGATTTGTGCAGGCTTCTGTTACAGAGAGATTCTGCATCCTCAAAATTCATCCTGTAACTATGGCAATGCACAGCTCCTGCTGCATCTGTATCCCAATGCTTGAAGAGAAGCAACCAATTCTGCCTTTTGGTTGCTTTTAGCTTGGAAAGAATGAGGAAGAGTGGGAAGGAATCATGGATTTATGGCAAATTCTCTTCCGCTAGGATTCAGAAAAGGGCAAGGCTCTTCGTTACATGGGCCTAAGAGACTCCAAAGGAGGGACTATGTCACTGCTGATGAGCAACTCTCTGAAGGTATGCCATGGCAAGCAGTCTGTGATTCTGCTATCACAAGAACTGAAGTCAGCCAGATAACAAGGGGAACAAGGATTAGTAAGCACGGGAATTGGGGTTAGGGGTTCAGCAGGGCTAAGGCACATGTCTGTGAGCTGGGATGCCCACACTAAGCCTTCTAGCTCATTAGACACCTGTAAGTGAATTAAGACAAGAGATTTTCAATTTTACCAACCTGCCTGCACTGGACTCGCACCGGCTCACTCTGACCTGTGATGGCCAGCTGGGCAACCTTCTGCAGCACTTCATCAATTTCAGGGACAATCAGCTTCCTGGATAAAATGGCCTAAAAATGTTCAAAGCACAGCTGGAGTCATGTCATTTTGCTCACGCAGTGTGAGATGCAGTACCATAACCTGCGACTATACTGGTCTCAGGTGGTACATTAACACTGACTTTTTCAGATCTTCAAACGTAGCCAGAGCAACTTTAAAAACACAGGGGTGGTGGGAAAGGGGGTATGGGCAAAAAAGGGGTAGAAGGATTGCTTACAAATCCGCATTTGTTTTGTTTGAATGCCACAGAATACCTGATCTAATGATTAGGGATGTCAATTCTTCAGCAAAAACATCCTCAGATTCAAATACATCCTCATATATATGTGTATAAAACAGCTTCCCAAACAAGAGTGACTACAAGTCAAACAGGAAAGCTTTGCTGCTTCCCCCCACCCCCTAGGTAGCAGGGAGCCTTAACAGCATTCTGTGGCCTGATCCTGACGTGAGATTGTTCAGTCTTTCATCATAAGGCAGAATCACTGTCATTCCAGTGGCTCACAGAACCCATAGGCCTGCTGCACAGAAATACCTTGAGAAGACCAAAGGCAGTGGCTTGGCGTGATGAATCATAAATGTCTTCTTCAGCAAAGCCAAGCAACACTTGAAGCTGTTTGCTTGTTATCTGACTCTTCACGTTCTTCACAAGTATTGTTACACACTACAAAATCAAATTGCACATTGTCAATATACATGCAGTGCCATAAAATATAAGCCCACACTAAAGCCTGACTGTTTATACCACTTAGGTTTAGAAAGACAAACTGCTGCTCTGAAACATGCAGCTGACACTGTTCTCATCACATTTTGCTTTCAGCTGGCAATTTTGAGAGCAAATACACAAATTCAGACTAGTCCTCGAAACGACTGGGGATGCTCAGCCATGAACCATGATGCAGGAACACAGCCAAGAAGAGGGGGAAATTCCTCTGGCACTGGCATTCAGCATGAATTACTTTAACTTTCCCTTTTGATCATGAAGCTGTAATTAATCCAGCAATGCATTTACAAGACTTCTACAGGAAGACACTGCACACCTTAAGTGTAGTTATTACTACTATTAATTTCCTTCTTCCCTTGCCTCACATCGGCTGCCAGGGTTTACTCCAATGAATCATGTTAAAAGCAAGCTGTTCAAGAACAAAACCGACACCTCTCAAAAGACAGGGGGGTAACAAGATAATATTATACAGAAGAAAGAAGGCAAACATGCTTCTGTAAAGAAAATCAGATACAAGTTGTGTATTTTTTTGGCGGTAACCTTCTTTAAGTTTGCACTTGGGAAAGATCAGCAAGGCTACATTTCTCTCGCTACCTTGTGATCTCCAGACTACCTCTCCAGGGACAGCTGCAGGAGGTATCTGCAGTTGCAGGAGTCTCAGTCTACAAAGTTAATCCTGAAGTAGAGAGGGGAAGAGCAGAGATGGGTCTGACTTACTTTGAAACAGCTCACGACCAGATGGAAATTCTGGCCTTTGGCTACTCCTGTCTTGGCAAATTCTTTCAGCAAGAGGAAAAGCTGCCTGATCAGTGCCTCCAGATTAGTACTGACAGAAGGCAAAGGGAACTTTAAAATCCATACCAAGGACTGCAGTGCACCAGTTATCACCTGTAAGAAAGATCCAAAGGACAGCACATGGGTACAATGACGCTGACAGAACACTTTTCTTACTGTTACAGACATGGTCAGGCTATCTGCAACTGTGGTAAAAGGCAATGAACTAACAAAAATAAAAAATTCTTTCAAACCATTCATATGTAATACAAAGAGTTTCTCAGTTCTAAAAACACTCTCTGCCAGTCCCTAATCCTCTGACTTTGATTTTACTAGGTAAAGACACTAAAACAGTGATGATTCAGCAGATGGCAGGAATTCTTCCTAAAGCAGAGGCGCTTTCAAGGCACAGAAGTTGTTCTACCAAAACCCCAGGTCACCTGAAAGCCATGATCCACCTATCTGACAGCATATGAGACGTGCCTTCCATTCCTGGGAAACTCAAGGTTTAAAAGATTCCTTCCTAGGCTCACTCAAACCCAAAGCAGCCCAAAAAGGAGGCTGCCTATGGTGCTGAGAATAAAGACATTGGAGTTAAATCAAAAGAAACCACAGTCATGACAACACTGCTCCCAGCAGCCACAGGACCTCATGAACCTCTTCATAGATAGCCCATGAAGTTGCCAAAGTCCTTGTATGAACATGCTCTACGAACACTAATCCATCCTTGAATCTACAGCATTAGGGGCAGAGCATTCAGTCTTCCATCAGCCACCATCCCTCCACCCCCTTAGGATAACATAACCTCAATCAACTTCATCTGCACACCTATGCAATGAGGTTTGAAAACTCTCTCTTCTCTTGCAGATCAAGTGAGGGATGACATTTGTGGGCAGGACCCTTCCTAGTAGTACAAAGAGAATAGACAGACTCCAGCTCAGAACTGTACCTTGACATCCATAGATTTCAAGCAGTCTATAAGCAGCTGAACAAAAGGGTCTAACATTTCCAAAACATGCTCCTCTGAAGAATTTACTTTGGATCTCTTCAGGCTCATGTGTAGCAACTGGCATAGAAAACACAGGATATTAATTTCAAATTCAGGCTGGGACTGAAATAACTTAAGTAAGGTCCCACATTGTTTTAGGTTATAGTAGAATTTATGCCATATCCCATTCAAATATCTGCAAAAGGCCGAGAGGCACTGGAGTTACCACACACAAAATAAAGTTAAGGTAGTGGCTGTGTTAACACCATATTATCCAGAATGCTCTTAACAAGAATTCTGACTACAAAGCTTTGTATTGAGTAGATCCTTACCCGAAGTCCTGAATCAACCAAGATATACATATTAGTCCTGCTGCTGACACGTGCTTTCTGCCCTCCTCTTGTGGGAGTGGGTTGGAGCAGCAGGCAGCTCTCTGGTTGCAGCCGAGGATCTGGAGGAGGGGCAACTGTTTTTCTGAAAAGCAATGTATGGCAAAGGAGAATATTCAGAGTTTAACCCTTTCCACAACGAGCTTGCTGTGGGGAATGAATAGAGCTGTACTGTGCTCGGCTGCTTCCCGCACAGCAAGCAAAAGCAGGTCACAGCCTGAACAAAATGAAATAAAATGAACTTGAGAGCAGCATGACAGATGGGACTCTCAGACTTGAGAGCAAAGAAGATAACAAATGCATACTGATTTGCATAACATCCCCACTTTTTTCTTCTCAGTGGACAGACCAACCTTTCGAGTTCCTTCAAGCAAATCTATGTCCCGTCACTGCCCACTGCAATCCATTTATTGATACTTGCTTATAAAAACTGCTCCAAGAAGTCTGCAAACAGCTGTCAGATCCTAGAGCTGCGTAACAGGAAATGCAAGACACCCAGACCAAGCTCTGAGCAGCGACACCACCAGATAGGAAATCTGATGGCTCTCCCTGGCTTCTGCAAGAGCACCAAAGCCATAAAGTGACTGCCCAGTTTCTCTTATTCCTGACCTCATGAAAATGCCCAGGACCCCAAACACCTCTGCTTAGTAGTTTGCAGCTCACTTCTAAACACTGCCCCTTGTCCCTTCATCCAAACACTCAAATGCATATACCAGCTTACCAAACGGGGAAAAAGCCTGGCCGAAGGCCCTAAGCACTTGCAAAAGCAGACTCTCCGAGTTCAGCAAGTGTTCTGACTGCCCATAAAATTCAGTTACATTGAAAACAAAAGGCAAATGAAAGCAAGGAAACTCTCATACATTTGATTGGTTGGCTTTGAGAGCTGCCATTTCTGCAAGCAAACCTCCCAACCACTAACAGACTGTCTGGGTAACATCCTGGAACTCACTTGGCCTTCTCAGTGAGCAGAGGCAAGTTTTCACAGATGAGACCATGACTGAGGAGGAGGAGGGATTCTGCGTTCATGTCGGAATTGAAGATCAGTCCCGCCATGATGTGACGCAGTGCCTCATGCACTTTTCGGACTATCTTCAAGCTCATGGTGCTCTCCAGAATCTGCAAAGGCAATCAGGACAGTCAGCAGGGCAACATGAGGGCAACGATCCGCTATTTGCATTCAGAAATCATGGGAAAAGCCAGAGCAATTCCTCACATGTCACATACTGCTGCAGGTTCCCAGCTCTCTCCATGAACAGTGTCCCATCGCCTCAGCTCTGCCCCAACATCCCTCCCTTTCTCTCCAGTCTCTTCCCCTATCACCACACCAGGACACTCCAGAGCTCATGAGTAAACCAGGGCTCCACTTCTGTGTGAGCTTTAACTCTAGTCCAAAACCTGCATCTCTGAAAAGGCAATTATTGCACATGGATGGACCCTGAATACATTTTGGTGACATCTCTTTCATGCAGAAGACACCAAACCACACAGAGCAGCCTTGCAGGACTTTGGAGCTCCAAAGAAAACAAGAGTTGGCAGAGAGAGATGGCACAAAGAACTCATAGGGGGATTTTTCTAGCAGGGGTTGAAAGCTTCCCAGAATGCCCCTCCCTGCCCTGGATACCAATAGTAAAGTATTATTTTACGAGCCAGATGCATGCTGCTTTCCGAAAGGAAAATGGGAAGCCAAAGCAGGATTATATAGATAATTTCACAGTAGCTACCTGAAGGCTCTAGTTTCTTTTAGACCATACAGAATTGAGAGTGCTCAGAGTTAAGACAGACCCTGGCTGACTTTTCTTACCTCTTTCAGTGGCAGAATAAGTTTTGTCACCTGGCTCTTCCCTATGAACTTTCCAAGAATTTCATAGGAATCGTAACTCTTGTTCTTGCGTGCTTCCATGACCTTGGAGACTATTCCCTTTACCTCCTTCTCTTCAGCTATATTCCCAAACAACTCTTGATTGAAAATCTTAGGAAATCAGGCAAGAGAAATGAATGAGAGGAGCAGAAAAGCAAAGCCAGGTTCGTCCAGTAGTAGCAAAACAACATTATTTTTCCACACACAGAGAAAAAACCAGTTCTCCAGGTTTCCCACAAATCACGTCTCCCTTTCCTTTGCCAGCATAAAACACTCCAGTTTGAGCATACCAGGTGAGAATGCTGTTTTTACACCCCTCTGTGGTGTTGTGATACAAGGAGTAGTCACTGCAGTCAGACCAAGACATCCAAACAAATATACCCCATCTGGGGTGGCTAGCTGAGCTCCCGGGCTCCATGGACCACATTGACTAGATGTCTGTCGACTTGCTCAGCCATTTTTTAGAGTACAGGGAAACACAGTTAGGTATTTTAATCTTGAACCCATTCCCTGTCAGGATGCAGGGCTCAGAATACAGCCCCAGAGACACTTGGCTACTCTACAAGGGGTCTGCTGATGCCTCAGTAGAAAATGGTCTCCTTCCTTTGCAGTACACACAATCAGCCCTGTTTGCCACCAAGTCCAACACAAATCTACAGAAAGCCTTCTCCTCCCAGCACCTTCCCCAGATGCTTCACAATGCTCTTTCCTTCAATCTCAAATAGCTTTTACCTCAATCAGGATATCTAAGCAGGGGTCCAAATCACCAGCTCTGAGCCTGGTACTAAGGCCCTTCAGTAACAGGTTCACAGTGAAAGTCAGCACATGGAGCTAGAGAAAAAGAGAACAGATCATGTTTCCAAACCCCTGCATAGACATCTTTGATAATACTGGATGGGGAGACTCCCATTGCAGAGACATCACAACACACACTGCACTTGATCTCTCATTATAGGGGAGGAAAGAAAAAAAAAAGAAAAAAAACCAATCACTGGAAGGATGACAATCCATGTACTGGCAGCAGGAAGAAGACCTCCTGTCCCTCCACATACTGGCAAGAGAACTGGCATCTCCTCTTTCCCCTAGTGCTCTTACTGATATTTTTAGGCAGCGTTAATTGGTGCTTTCACTGTTACAGCAGCCAGAAGCTCACACTATGCCACTGTGGTAATTCACATAGAAGATTATTCTTATCTCCGCAAGGTGAGTTAATAGTCAGAGCCTTGGCTGTGGATCTAGGAAGTAAGACTTCAATTAGCATCACCACATCTGTGGTCTGTGCAAGTCTCTGTGGCAACTCACCTCAGATGATGCTTGGCCCTAATGACCTTACTGGAAAGATTTCCATTAATCTCACTGGAACCAGAAATGCATCCTTGACCTCCACACCTCAACTCTTCACTGGGAAAATGGAGATCCTCTCTTCTTCCCTGCTTCGACTCCACCTTCTTTGGGTACAGACTCTCATTTGACACTTGGCATAACAAAGACTGATGCAGGCAGTAGCAACAGTATTTAGTTGTATCAAGCTATTCTATCAGTGTAAAACAATTTCAGCAACACCTTCCCTTTGAATTCTCCTCCTAACACAAAAAAACCAAAACCTACAGAGAGCAGAAGAGGAAGAATTTCATCATTACCTGGTACCCGTGGACAAGAGTGGACTGCAGCTCTTTTAAGATGTATAGAAAGTACTGTACTCCCAACACTTCCATGATTTTAGTAAGGGTGTTACGGGCAATGTCCCGGATTTCCTGAAATCTGTTCCTCAGAAATGTGCAGACTTTCAGCAGGATACTAGAAACAGAGATAGACAGCTTAGTTCACCCCCAAACAGAGCAGAACCAATTACTGCTAGCTAAGGAGGCTGCTTTTCAAGGCTGTTTCACAACCAGAGCTATACTCAAAACCAGCCTCACAGAAAGGCTTTAAAGTCATACATATACGTACTGTCCTTCAAGACATTTTACTGATTGTCCTTTATTCCTGTACATTATTCTTTCCCCACTCTGCCACCCCTACCTCTGCACCTTGTTTCACAGCTCTGCTCTTATCTAAGGATTTACGAAGTTCCTTTCAAACTTAGCTTTACAGAAGTCAAATGCTGACAGAGGGGAATATCGCTAGGAAAATCAGTTTCCAAAAGAAATATTTAGGGATGCCCTTCTTGGATTTAGCCTGGTACATTAACCACATCTTGAGAAAGGTGCTTGCACTCATTTTCAGCACAATGAACAGCATTTAAGGAGCTCCGACAGTATTTACCTTGGCAGGTTGGCTTCCATCACTTCTTGGGGAAGACACTGCATCATCCTGACCATGGCAAAAGCTAATGGAACACGCACTACCTCATCATCATTCACAACATTGGACTTCACGAGCTTGTGTTCCTCATCCCTCTTAACCTTTTTAAGAGAGCAAGACACAACGCACATTTAATATACATAAACAAATCCTGCTTTTTCTCAATGAACCTTAGAAGAGGCCAACAAGGCAAGCTGCTATCCTCTGCTGACTACAGGAAAAACCCAGAAAGCTAAAGGACAGGTGAGATGAAACCCTGCGTTTTCAATACAGAAGCTAAGTTGGGTGCTAGCAAGTGGCCGAGAACTTTTCAACAGGCTGCACAAAGTGAATTGTTTCACTTGTGTGATTCCAGCCAGTTCTCTGCAGGGAAGGAAAGACACCACACCCAGACTGACCAGAGGGTCTGTCAGTAATCCCCATGACACAACAAAGGGGATGAAGCCTCTTTTGTGCTTTCAGGTAATCTTTCTCCAGTTGTGTCTATTTTTTTTTTTAATGTGCTGCATTTACACTGGCTCTGAAGTAGCACCTCAACTTTTATAGTGGCAGCACAGGCCTGTATAAAACCCTTCCAATGCCAACTCCTCACCTTTGCAACAATACACCTGTGCAATTTAGGCAAGATGTTGACTGTAACTGTATCTTGAATGTGCTTGATCAGACACTCCAGCTCCTCTTTATTTTGGGGTAAAAAAGACACAGGTTTGGTCACTTGCTCAGCATCTTCAGGTGTCTCAGCTGCTTGCTCAGGTTCTGCCAGCTCCTCAGGGAGATTCTTCTCTTTCCTTTCCTCAGTCACCTCCTCTTCTCCTTCACTCTGCTCCAGCTCCATGCCTTCTTCATTCTCCACCACTGGCTCAAGTTCCATGGCAGCAGCTTCTGTCAGGTAATTGCCAAAAGCACAGGTAAATATAGAAGGCCACAAAACCTGTGCCCTTAAAATAGACTCTTGTGATGGCTTTGTTCTGGACAAAGCTCCTACCTATCATCAGCAACAGCAAAAATCAGCAAGCATCGGAGTTGTTTTACTGGGTAGAGAAGCTCTGGCATGCTGGTTTCTGATAATCACCCCTCAGGGCTAAGCTTAAAGCAAAGACTGGGTTATTCTTTGGCTAAACTCCATAGACGGCTTAGCAAAGGTCAATGTGCTTGAACCTTAGAGAACTGACATTTGCCAACATTTGAAAATTTCACAAGGCAAGAGGTACTGACAAGCACAGTTCTGAGATACCCTCCTCCTTCCTCAGAATATCCCAAAAGCCACAACATAGGTAACCACAATGGTGAAAAAGCCAAAGATATCACTTCTTCCCATGAGATGCCAAGGAACCAAGGTGAAGACATACAGCACCCTTTTCAGGCTGCAGACAACCATGAGAGCTGCCAACATCAAGGACAAACCACTCAGATGTCTCAGCAGCCACATGGGTGGATGCAGACCTTGGAGAACCTCCCAGATTTGCATAAACCCATCCCTGTCTGTTTTGGCTTATGGAGGCCTGGGATGGAGAGGTAATGTAGAGATGGTTCCCCCCACCTCTCCTCACTTTGTCAACACAAAGGAGGACAGTCTGCATTGCTCCTGGGGAGACAAATGAAAACTAGCTTCCAGTGTGCATGTTTTAAAAAGCTGGGAGTAGCTGAGCTCAAGAGTAAACCACAAAATTTTGATTAGCTGCACTCTGAGCAGTCAGAGGTAGTGTTTCTACAATCAGGAGCACAAAGCTCACCTTGGCTGTCAATGGTCAGAAGCTGCTTTTCAAGCGTTTCATGGTCAAAATGAAAGGCTTCCAGCACTGTCTCTAACAAGCTGTGGGAAGAAAGCATGAAGATCAGCCCTTTGCACAAAAAGGGGAGGCTGCATAGACCAACACAACAGAATATCTTAAAAGCACTTTTTGGAAAACTTCAGACTCAGTAACACCTCAGCATAAGGTTTATCCTGAAATAACAACTGGTTGCTTTTCATTCTGTGACCTAGCTCACTATGAAACCTCCAGTGGTACTGGAGCAATAGAAGTGTCCCAGGAGCAGGGACAGTTTGAAAGAAGCAGAAGCTGCTAATGCTGGCACGCACTCAGTGAGACACAGTGTGAGAATGTAATGACTTGTTAATCCTCCTAGTTGCAGGCTGCAATGCCATGCTCACTTTAACTTGTAAGCCCACCTCAAAGTCGGCAATCTCTCATCCCAAGGAAGAGGCTAAAATCCACGTGACACTCAAGACACTGAATTTTGCCTCAGCAGTCTTTGCAGAGATATAAAGCACCATCACTCACAGTACCTACCTGACTCCAAGCTTCGGACTGATCTGTCCTGTTTGCAGGACATGGATGAAATGCTTTAAGTAGTACAAGTATGCTGACCATGAGAGATGTCGGCAGACAGCTCCAATAATTTCAACTGAGGCCGTTACCATATTTTCATGCTGCTCAAAAGACAGAAATTCAGTTGCTGTGAGCATTCATTATGAACATGTGTCTACACCATACTTTACTCAAAACAACAAAAGCCAGAAGTAATGTCTGTCTAGTGGGAATCCTTTGTATTCAGCTTAGATCTCCTCCCAATCACCAGGTAAAACATAAAAATAAAAAAAATCACAGCTCAACAAGCAGATGTCCAGACCCACTTCCTCCAAATATTTCTGCACATACTTTATTTTTCTCATGTAACTAAATCTATGGGTTCATTTGCGTTAAGAACTAAAAACCAGTCAAGGTATCTAACCACAGACACACGGCACATTGCTGGGCTATGCTGATCAACTAGATATACACGTTGTTAACCCATTTCTGATGTGAAATAAGATGTGTTTGTTTCTTCAACCAGGTTTCAATCCATGCATTTTACCTCATGGGTCAAAGAGCAACTGCAGTCACTCTACTGATGGGCACAGTCTGTATGGCTGCAGGTGCTGGGTCCTGTGCTTAAGGTCTAACTGTTTCAGCCTCAGAAGAATTATTTCTGACAGTAAGCAAATTAGAAGTTTGCTTGGTCTGACATAAGCATCTCTGCTGTTCTCCTGATAGGGCGCAGGGAACTACAGAACTGTGAAACCTTGCTTTTCCATGTCACAAGTAGAAAGTCTATCCACACTGACATATGTCCTGGTTTCAGCTGGAATAGAGTTAGATTTCCTCTTAGCAGCTGGTGCAGTGCCATGTTTTGGATTTGGGGTGAGAACAGCGCCGATAGTACACTGATCTTTTTGGTTGTTGCTGGGTGATGTTCATACTAAGTCAAGGACTTTTCGGTTTCTTGGGCCCTGCCAGTGAGAGGGCTGGAGAGGCACAGGGAAACTGGGAGGGGACACAGCCAGGACAGACGACCTGAACTAGCCAAAGAGGTATTCCACACCATATGATGTCAGGCTGAGTACATAAACTGGGGGAAGAAGGAGGAAGGGGGCCACGTCCAGCATTATGGCGTTTGTCTTCCTGAGTAACCACTGTGTGTGCTGGAGCCCTGCTTCCCT
The DNA here is from genome assembly GCF_023634155.1 of Falco peregrinus. NCBI lineage: Eukaryota > Metazoa > Chordata > Aves > Falconiformes > Falconidae > Falco > Falco peregrinus. The sequence goes on from NC_073726.1 coordinate 45,936,852, forward strand.
GGGGATGGCCGAACACCTGCCTGCCCATGGGAAGTGCTGAATGAATTCCTTGTTTTGCTTTGCTTGCATGTGCAGCTTTTGCTTTACTTATTAAATTGTTCTTATCTCAGCTCCCAAGTTTTACATTCTTTTCCAATTCTCCTCCCCATCCCTCTGGGTGAGGGGGAGCGAGCAAGTGGCTGCATGGGGTTTGGTTGCCAGCCAGGGTTAAACCACAACATAGCAAGTAATTTCACTGCATATGTTTTCAATAAAATGTATGGAAAGTGACTAATAAAATGTCACCCTTCAAACTTAAATTACAAAGCTGCTAATGATGTCAGAGGTTTTCAGCTGTTTCCTGCAGTTCCCCTATAACTCCAAAGAAAACAGTATTATTCCCACCTCAATTACCAGGCACAACCTATGTTCCCCACCACACACATTCTGCTGATGGACAGTAACTCATCTCACAACTGAACAGGAATAGGGCAGTTTGGAGGCAGAAGGGGAAAAGAATAATCAACTGATTACAAAAAATGCAAACAAACATAACCCCAAGTAAAAAAAACAAACAAAAAAATCCCAACCACCAAACAGTTGTTTGGTTAAAAGTTCCACCTCCAAGAAATAGGACAGGTTTAGCAGATATGATTGATCCCAGACTGCATCCGCACCTTCCAAACACTCCTTCTGCCACCAAAAGCAGCACAGCACTCTCGTCCACAAACCTATCAGCCTTTGAGGTGGTTAGTCTTAAGGAGAATGGTATATGAGAAAGGGTCAAATGAATGCATTCAATTTAAAAGCCTACCTTAAGCATTTTTTCATTAAAAATGGCAGTAGTAGCAAAAGGCATGACGTAGTTCTGCAGGGATTTAGAAGACAGCTCAAGCTTTTTTTCAGTGAGCTGCTTAGCTAGTTTCCTCAGAGCTCGTGCCCTCCTGTGGATCTGAGCCAAACATGAGAGACAGTGAATGAGGTGGTGCTTGAGTCACAGCTAACAAGAGGGAGCACATACATTCAGCAGTTCTGAAAATGCCTCTGTTTTAAGTAATGACATAAACATATTATGGTCACTTCCAAGGACAGGCCATGTCCTTTTCCTTCAGTCTCTGGGCTTTCACTAGCCTTTTGCCTCAATAAATATTCCAACTCAATGGCATATTTCACTGAGAATTCACAATCATAAGACTATGCCATCTTCAGGTATAAGACAAGGGAGGCAACTGATACCAGATGAGAAGGCCTGATAAAATGACAAAGAAAAAATTTACACTCTCTATATAACTACATATTTAGCAAAGGCATTCTCTGATTGCACCTCTGGAAGTAGGAGAAACGTTTTATTGTCATACCACAAGAGAAAACCAGACACCAAGCTTTATGCAACATTTCTATTACAAAGGTCTGTGAACGAAAAGGGGCTGCAGAGCTTCCAAATGGAAAGGCAGGGAACAGGTCTTTTTGGTTTTTTTCTAGCCTGTTCCCTGCTGCTATGTCATTGTTGCTGACTATGGGCTGGGTCAGACAGGTTTTAATGTGGAGTTGCCTGCTCAAGACCATGAACAACCACTTAAAATGAAAGTAATTCTTTTAGCTAAATAAAGAAAAGGTAAAAAGCAGTACTGCGAAATCATAAACCCAAGAAATTTCTAGAGAAATATGACTTTGATTCACAATCACCCATGTGATGATGCCCACATCCCTTTTATTTAACAGCATCTCACGACACAGGTTCAATTTCTCTGTAAAGATGTCGCATAGATGCTTCAGAAGACATTACCCCACAGTAAAATACTTTTGCTCTGGCAGGGGGAGAGAGGCACTAGGGAATGCCTATTGCCTTTTACCTGCATGTGTTTCATATTCTCAAAGAAGTCCATGTCAGGATCATGGCGGTTGGTCAACTGGACCAAATCCCGGAACTCAGGATTTGCTGGGAACGTTTGAATGAGGCAGGAAAGCAATGATGTGTAGTCCTGCTGGATGCTCTGCAAACAGCAAGCAGTGAACATTTGGAAAGGTTGCTACACACTCCTCAGAACAGCACTGCTGTCATGTACAAGTGTTTCAGGCCAACGAGTCCTATACTTTGGTAACAGCAAATACACCTATATTTTGGACTGTATATAAATTAAAGTCTCCCCTCCAAAGAATGAGCTACAACTAAGAAAAGCTGAACAATGGCAAAGAAACACAAGACAGCTGAGTTCTATAACTTTTTAGATTTTTTAAGATTTCAAATGAAGGGTGAGCTCACAGAGGGTACCTGCACTTCTTATCTGAGCAAGGGACTTCAAGAACTCATCCATAAAATGTCTTATATACTCTGGTGTCCTGGAGACAGCTGGAGATGTGTAATCAGATAGCACCGTCTTACCTCAGTCTTACTCTTCAGCCCCCTTCTCACAGACTCCAGGAGAGTGTGCTGGATTAGCTCTTTGTACTCATTTTCTGTGTGGTCGATTTCTGCCAGTCGTTGGATAAAGCTGGTCAAACAAAGGCTCGCGTTGTCACTGAGAGCCATATCCCCTAGCTAAATGGATGAAAAAACAGTACCACATGAGTCTGGAGATGTACATGAGTCTGGATATGACACCTTTTTCACCCCAAAAGACCAGACTGAACAGTACCACCTAACTACAAGACAGACACTGAGGTGCTAGAGCACACTGAAAGAAGAGAAAGCTGGTGAAGGGACTAGAGAACCAGTCCTGTCAGGAGCAGCTGAAGGAACTGGGGCTGTTTAGCCTGGAGAAAAGGCAGCTCAGGGGAGACCTTATCGCTCTCTAGAACTACCTGAAAGGAGGTTGTGAGTTGGGTGTTGGTCTCTTTTCCCAAGTAACAAGTGATAGGATAAAAGAAAATGGCCTGAAGTTGCATCAGGGGAGGTTTAGAGCGCATATTAGGAAAAATTTCTCCACTGAAAGGGTTATTAAGCACTGGAACAGGCTGCCCAGAGAAGTGGTTGAGTCAGCATCCCTGGGGATATTTGGAAGATTCGTGCAGACATGGCACTTAGGGACGCAGTTTAGGGGTGGACTTGGCAGCGTTAGGTTAATGGCTGGAACTCATCTGAAAGGTCTTTTTCAACCTAGATGACTCTATCATAACAAACCCCACTGATTCTTAAGATCATTCCTGCAGAAGTTCCAGTCCTGAATTAATGCCCACCCTTCCAATTAGGAAAAATCTGTCTCGATTTACCGGAAGGCCCAAACAACCAGAACACACTGCAACAAAAAGAAAAACAGACTTTCAGGACTATAAAATACCTTTCATACAGTACAAATTCACTGACCAGTTCCAGGGCTCACTGACAGAAAGGTGCACTGCACTTGGGTGAGCCTTCTTGCTGCACTGTATTTACCCTTCTGGGTACACAGATGAAAAGGTAAGCAGACAAAACTTAAAAACAGGTGTTTGTAGGAAGACTCAAATATGCTCTTTGAACATTTCACAGTGTCAAAGAATAGCCAATGGAAACAATTTGACAGATTCATCATGGACACATGGTACACAAAGCAAAAGAAGGAACATTCAGCCAACCTGGATGGTATAAAAGCAGTTGTGCATAACAGGGATGAGGAAGTCGATATCCACGGCTTTCATTTCCTTGATGCGGGCTGTGATTGACTGAAATGCTGACAGACGTACATCAAAGTCGATATCATCAAGATGTCGTTGATCAAAGGCATTCAGCTAAGAGAGAGCAACAAGTTCTTCATGAAAAAGGTCACAAACTTGACAATACAATGTTAGGGGGAAAACCGAGCAAAGAAACTGCACATACCTTAACAACGTCGGTAATATACTTCAATTCACTGTCCAAATCAGATAAAGTCTAAAAAGAAACGTAAAAGAAAATAGTTTACCTGTTACAGTTGCTAAAAATTTGGACAACTCATGACTTTAGCACTTGAGACAAAAAATAAAGAAAACAGCAGCATCGATTTTTCTATGTTAGAAGCTGAATAAGAGCCATTCTTCTGTAAGCTGGAAGATGTCCTTTAAGTTCCTAAGTTTCTAAATACCTACATTAAGTGTTCCCTGGGTTTTCCTGCTGAAAAAATTATGTAAGTCACTTCAAGGAAGTAACAAACGGCCTGACTACTGTAAATCTGTGAGGGAAGAATACAAATAAAAATAATCTTCAGGACACTGAAAATCATTCTTACTTCATAAAGATACAGGGTTCATTACGGATGAAGTGTGCTTTATTTGGCTTTTCCAACACAAAAGAATCCTGGTGATGCTCCCATCAACCAGGCTGTAAGCCAGAATTTTTACAAATCTTTGTGCAGCTCATTAATTTCTATCATATACAATTTTGTTACTTTCACTTAATGGATTATGTAGATTGGAAAGGTTTTTAAGCTTATGTACAACAAAGACAAATATTGCTATTTATTTTGATCAAGAACAGTACAAGAATGACACATAAAAACGCAATACCTGAAATACCAAGCACAACTTATGTCGAGACAGTTTGTTCTGAATGACAGAAAAAAGCTTTGCCAGTGGTTTGAGAAAGCTTGTAGGGTTTGCACAATGCTTCAGCAAGTTCTGCACTGTCTCCAGAATATCAATCTCTGTACCCTGAAAGAGACAGATAACTAACTGTCAATAAACACTGAAACATCACAAGATTATTTCATTTCCTTGGCAAATATTTCAAGACACAGAGTGAACTTAGCCACTTTGCTATATTTTATTCAGATCACAGATACTGAATGAGAACAAAGAATTAGGAGGACACACTCAATGCAACACCAAATCTCTCAGAAGCAGTTGCAACCTTTCAATTAGACACAAGCATTGTGTTAGAGTGCCACCATGATAAAGACCTCTTTTTTGTGTCTTTCCTCAAATGACTCAAAGGTCAAGAGAACTAAGAGCTTTAAAAAGTAAACTTTCTTTAAGCTGTGAAATGAACATTAACAGCACCATATGCTTGCATGACCTCTCTGAACAGAAATGATTCACATATTTATAAACCAAGAATCCTCTGTGAACAATTAAATGACCACTTCCAAAGCAGAAGCTACAGGTTGCTGCCTAGCAGTTCTTTCTACAAACCTAAAATCTCTCATTGAGCAACACTGTGTCTTTTAAGAAAAAGATGACCCAAGCCTTGACCCAAGGATTCAGGCAATCAAGCTCAATAATCAATAGTTGGGGACAACGAGGACTATATTTCTGAAAACAAGGTATGGCAGCAAGGGAGACTCAGACAAAATAGTCTACTGATATCTTCAGCGCTTGATATATTTAACAGTTTACAAAAACCTAAGCCATGGAGACCTCTGCTTCAACTGCAGCCCATATGCTTTGCATGCCTAAGGAATTTAGGATTTTAGGGATGTTTCAGTTCTGAGATACATTTCTGTACCCACAGGTGGATTCCTTAAGAGTCAAAGAAGAACAGGTGGAAGCGGGAGATATGGGAGCATGTTGACAGTACTGTGTAACATTTGCCTTTCATCCTGCAATAGACCTATGTGGCACTGCCCACTGCACAGCATATACTACATACTCAACCATATGTATTTATATCGCTGTCCAGATGCTGTGCCTTTGGATTTGGCATGCATAAAATTCACAGTGAAGAAAAGCACTTATTTCAAACACCGCAAGGAATTTGGTGGATTGTCTACAGTGGCAAAGGAGGTAAATACTAAATAAAAACTTCTGCAGACCTTCCCCAAGAAAACGGGGAACAGAGTCAGCCTGGACACTGGCATCCCTTCATGGTATCCAGTGATTCATACGCATTAACACATAATGGCACAGAGTTCTGAGCAGACTACAAACACATGAAGTCTTGATTTTAGGCTAGTCATAAGAAATGGCATGTAATCAATAGGACTTTTAACATAAACAAATATACTTTATTAAAAGAAAAACATACGTTTAATAGCAGGGGTAAGTAATTTCTACCTACCTGCTCCATGTTACTCTGATAAAGGAAGGGGAGGAGAAGGCTCACAAGCACTGAATTCTGACTCTTTTCTTGTATAAATTTGCTGATCCTGCACAATGAGACAAGATAATTTACTACTTTATATCAATCCAGTCAAAAGTATAGAGCAAAGAATGACTCAGCACTAGTGCTTTGTCAGCCCATCCAGACTAATGGAGTGTACCAACTAAAATCATGGTATCAGCTCAAGTATTCAGTTCCACATGACTGCAGGCATTTCTGTACCTTTTCGTACCCCCAAGAGGCACTGGTTTGATTACCAGCAACAGAAACAACCAGAATCAATTTCTGAAAACTGTTCACTTCAGTCACCAGCAACCTGCAAGGTCAATGACAGACCCAGGTGTTTTCAACTGTTCTAAATTTAAACTCTTTGAGACAATGTTTTTTAATTTGGAACCTATTACAAAAAGCCTCTTTTTTCCTTCCTCCTTCCAATATTTAACTGTTTTGAGCTCCTAAGAACCACTTACTTGGAAAGTATACTCAGCTCTTTGCTGACTTGAGCTCTGTACTTCTTCTTTTTCACCTTCTCCACATTCAACATTGTTTTGCTGAAGTACTGAAGTATGGCAGGAACATGAGGCAGAACCAAGCGGCAACCCAGGCTGAGGGTCTCTGTAAGGGATACAACAGTTAGCAACACCAAAGTCTGTGCTACAAGCAACAGAAGGGAGATCCAATGGGAAAATACAGACAAAGGTTTCATCAGAGGAAAAAAAAGTAACAGGAGCTATGAATATGAAAGGCAGCCCAGCACTTGCTGAGACCAAGTCAAACACATCTGAGCTGGGACCAAAGAAAGCACACACGGAGAATAAAATCCTCACAAATTTCAGTAACAGCCCTGGTAAGTATGGGCTTATCAAAAGGTACCAATGGTGTTCCTCCAAGGTAGCAACCATTGCCCACAGTGGCTGGAGCATTTATAGATGTAGTTTTCTCTATTCTACCACTGACCTCTTGTCCAAATCCAAGCTGCCATAACAAAGGCACAGCGATAAGTGCTCTCCCTTCTACTACCTTTGAGTGTTACAGGTCAAAGATGGCTCCACAGCATCAAACACAGGGTGCTTCCTGTCTACTACCACTCAAAGGTAAAAGGAATCGATGGAAGGTCTTTCTTGTCAGGGACCACAGTCTAAACATCAAAGTGATACACAACCACATGCATATGGGGAGTGGGTCTTTATATAAAACTTGATGTCAGGCTCAAAGTGAAGTTAGCAATGCAGTTCTTGAGGTTATATCAGTCAAAGCTTCACAGACAAAGCAGATCGACAACACAACCATTTTCCTTCTTCATATGGAATTTCTCCATACTCAAGACCCTGACACTTAAATGTGGCTCTCACCTGTCATTAGAAAAGCACGTCTTTACAGTTCTTGAGCATGTCAAGACAAATTTGTACACTGATGTTTCCAACTCCACTGGGAGGTCTCCTTCCCCCATATTTTCAGCCAGCACAAAGACAACCTCATCACAGTAATCTAACACCTCCTTCCAAAGCACCCAGCAGGTCTCTCATGACCCTTATGCAGGCATACCTTCTGTCACATCTCTAGTGACCATGACAACACAGTCAGTCACACTCAAACTGGAAACCTGCTCCGTGGGTTCAAAATCTGGGCTGTTGAGAAGGCTATCAGCTATGTCCATCACAAGACTGGATGTGGCCTCAGACAGATTCTTGGCTGACAGCACAGCAAACACATTTGACAGTATATCGCACTCTGGGTGATCTGGCTGCTGCTTGGCCAGCAAGGGGAAGTACCTGGAAGATTATAGAAACAGCTGGCTGAAAATTGTATATTCAGAACTTTATAATTCCTTTCTGCAAAAAGTCACATAAAACGATTGTTTTCTACTTCAAACAAGGAAAAAGCACAGCAAATCACAGAACGACAGCATCATGAAAAACAATGAATGGCAGTTGAGAGGTCACCGAGTTCCTTTCCTTGCTTCAAGACAGCATCATCTAAACCTAATTTCTACATAGATGCTTGTCCAAGTCTCCTGTTAGTCTGCTCTTGAACTACTGATCCAATACCATTTTTTACAGAAGTTTGTATACAAAGTTCTTCACACCTACAAATTACGTCTTAAAAAAGATACTGGATACTTTAGCAAAGGAAAAGCAGCGAGTCTGTGGAAGAGGCAAAAAGGACAGCTGAGCTGGAACTTTTCAGTGTGTCTGTATCAAAAAATGCTCTCTTACAACTTTCAGTATCAGAATCTCAGTCACAGATTCTGTGCTGAACCTGCCCATGTTCTTTTCATGAAACAGAAAGAAACAGGGCACTGAAAAACATGAATGAAACGATATATTGTAAAACTGACTTCCCACCTCCCAAGACAAAGTCATCAGTGGTCACGACAGAGACATACTCTAAAAGGTCAGCCCACCTCCTCACCAGTCAGCTGGGTTTGGGCTACATATGTGCTTAGTTGTTAATATATGGGAAAAGCAGCCCACTAAAATGAGAGCAACTGCATAAACTGGAAGGCTTCTGAACTGCTATAAAAAGAATAGCAGTCTAATGGAAAAAAGAAAAAATGGGTTTTGACACAATTATTTATAACCTGTTACTGTGCTCTTTTTTCCTTGATTTTTTGGTACTCAGAAATACTTCTGCTTCTTTGTGAGGAGAACACTTACCTGGGATTCTTACTCCAGGTGTGAATGAGTTTGAGCAGAAAAGTTGGAGAATATTGACTCTCTGAAGCCAATCTGCAGACCTAAAGGAGATAAAAATCAGATACCAACACAAGTAGGTAAAGCCATTTAAAATCCTCATCTCTAACAAAAACCTCATTAAAATCTACAGTCTACCTTTTTTTAAGAAAGTAACTTCATGATCATTTTTCCAGCTTCCTCCCTATTTGTGGAATGCCTCTTTGATTATCTTACTCCTATTTACACACTATTCCAGCTACCATTTTTGCCTTCCACTTGAAACTGGCTCCCCATCGAGGCTCTCACTTGCTGCAGAGACCTAGCAATGCTTCCCAGATATACCTATGAGATTTCAAGCGCAACACCCAAGACTCACTCCTCCCCATACTTCCTATGCCCTGACCACAGCACCTGCCATTACAGCATCTGCTCTGTGTCTGCATGGCCTCACTGCTACAAAAGCGCCCTCTCTGCTCAGAGAGAGGCTCAAGCACTGCACTGCATCCCAGGAATGGGATTTCCTAACAGGGTTCTGTGTCTAAAACAACCTCACCTAACAGTTGTGCAGCCTAAGACCCACACAGTAGCTGCTGCTCCTTCATGTGACTGGACACAGGCTAAACAGACCTAGTACACAGGTCTGGCTCCCTCCTCACTGCCACTCTGCAACCCAACAGGCTGCACACAAGTCACCCTGACCACAGCTGGACTGTCAGCAGGACACCATTACTGAACACACAGGCAGAAAAGGCTCCACTGCATTCAGAGGCAATAGCCAGCATGATGCATGTGAGGTTTGGACTAGCTCAGTCTGGGCTCAAGATCTGAGCATAACACCAAAGAAGGCAGGTCCGACAGTCACAGCCAGGGTCTTAGAAAGTTTCTACTCCTGCACCCAAAGGCCGGTAACGTTATTGCTCTGCACAGAACAGAGCTTTTCTGAATGATGTACAATGAAAAGTAAACTGTTAACCCAGCCCTGCAGGAATGCTGCTGTGCAGGCTAATGATACTAAGCCTCTGCAAGTCCTGCGGTATGAAGAGCAGCAAACTCCAGTTCCAAGTACAACAGGCTTAAAACAATTTGCTCTCTCCACGAGTTTTTAATACACCTCTGCTCCATAGCCTTAAAAAAGGAAAGCACACAAGTCCAACAAATCTTCATGGAGTTCATTGGCAGAGACTCCCTCTAGAGGGAGCTCCTGGGTCATACTACCATCCAAGCTCCAAAACCATCTCCATCTCCCTGACACCTATAGGGACAACAGAAATTCTATTTAACAACAATTTTACATCTTTTTCAGACTAACTCAGCATTTCCAAACCCAATTCTCCCTGAAAGCATTAAGTTCTTTGCTGACTTAAAGCCTGAACCACATGCCTGAACTGCTCTGGGACTGCAGTAAATGTTCACTGCTTTGCCCAGGTGGCACCCTGGCCTTGAAAAGCCCCCATGGACAAACCAAGAACTTTGTTGCTGTGGCTCAGCCCAGTGAAATTCAGAGGTATATGCACTACCTGAAACCATTTTATCTGTTGTTTTTCCACATACACATACTATACGTTGCATATTATTATTGGTACAGCAAAGAAACAGGGTAGCAGTAAACAAACACGGTATCTAGAGAAGCAGATCTGGGGTTTCATAGACCACAGCAGTTACTCCTGTTCTTAAAAAAAGCCTGTTACTCAGGCTTTTCTGCTGAAGGAAGCTGAACATTTGGATACCTCAAAAGCCCCAGTGAAACAGTTTTGTTGGGGTGAGCCCATCTTGCTCAGCTACTCTTTGGGTGGAGATGACTGCTTTTAGAGCAGAGACAACCCAGCAGCTGGTATAGGCACTCCCTGATAACCTCAGAGCCCAGTGCACTGAAACAGCCAGCACAATTTCATTTTCCATACTGTGTGTTCTCTCTTCCTCTCACAGTAGTACATTTTCCCAGCTCAGAGGCAATCTGAATTTCTCTGGTGAAGGCCACAACCCTGTGTGCTTTGTTGCTGTGCTCACACGGGACTCCCAGCAGGGAGGCGTAAGAGCACACAGCCCACGGACAGACCATGCTGGGGTCATTCCTTTCCTGCAGCAGCATTTGTTTCTGCAGTCCCCTACCACAGGCCCAGTAACTGTCACACAGAAAAGTAGCAAAGTCTGCCTAGAAGGGACAAGTATAATTTTGCTTCCCTGAAGTATCCAGGGAAGAAGTCTGCTTATGCGGTTAAAGATCAGAAAAATGGCATGCATTTTATTCAGATGAATTAATTTGTACTTTAGGCCGTGACTTGATTATTTCAGAACTAATCAGACAAACCAAGAAACTGGCCTTGCACAGACACATCAGAATGCCAGAATCTGTCCAGGCCATATCCAATCTTGTGACGAACATAGCTGACACGATGGACTCCAGTGCGGCTAGAGTTTTCTGCATGATACGTGTTACACACAAGCTGTTTGGAAGAACGATTGACACTTACCTGAGGCCATACCACTGCATGGAAAACTGCATCAATCTCTTCCACACTAAAGCTGTAGGTCTCATAATCAGAAAAAAACTCTGCCACAAGCTTGAGTCCAAGACGTCTCAAATTCTTCAGTGGATTAATTAACCTAGGTTGAACCTGTAAAAACGGAACAAAAAAACCACCCCAATAAGAGCTCTGCAGAACAGCTACTACCTACTTGCTCTGAAATTAAACACAGCAATTCACTAACCAGATACAATCTCTGCTGGAACTATCACAATGTTCTTCTGTTTTCTCCTGTAACTTGTTCACAGCAGCAATCTACCTCTCACAGCTGACCTGAATTTTTCTAAGAGGTGCCTATTTCCTGCACTGAGTCAGTTTCACAGGACTCCTTCTGCTCGTGAAAATCCGTGCTGACAGGTTTGAAGTAGCACCTGCCCTTTTTGGACAAAATACATAAAGCTACACTGTAGAAGAATGAAGCTGGGTTAATTATCATTGATAACATACAGCTGTGGGCTGGCTTCAGGGGTGGTGGGTTGGCCGATGTAGACAAGGTGCAGGTGTGGCTGGTTCTGGTAAGAGGTTGGGCAGCCAGTGAAGAGAGAGAGGACAAGGAAGAGACGTGGAAAAAGCAGAGGGGAGAGAAAACAGCACCCTGGGTGAGGAGAGAACAGGAGAAGGCAGCAGAGGGACTGGCCGAAGAGTATGTTGGTATGAGATGGTAAAAGACCTTGTTACAGCTTGATAGTTTCGCTAGTGCTGTGACACTACACCACAGTTACATTTCTAGCCCTAACACTTAAATAACTCTGGTTTACACAGGAAAGGACCCAAATCAGCTCTTGAAAGCAAAGTTGTATTTTGCATGCTGAGATCTACTGGGAAGAAAATAAGTCAACAGACAATGAGAAGGGGGAGAAATAGAGAAGGCAAGAATGTGAATCACTTCCTCCAGTGGTGTGTGGGTGGAGTACAGCATTTGGTTAGAGGAGGATGCTTTCTGTACCCATTTAGTTGTTACATTCCATAGCCTTTCTTGGGAAAAGCATTTTCAATAAGGAAACCAGCCACGCAGCTAACAATGAAGTTATTCATGCACTGCTGTGTTCTGACTCTTTTTCCTTCAGAAAAGACTTGACTTGAGTCACCTAAATTATTTCCATACTGCGCAGTGCAGCTCATGGCACAAACACATGAGGTAGCTCCACAGCGCAGAGGTACTGAACTCCAGGTCTCGGAAACAACAGAGCCATGTCAAAGCAAGTAAAGGCACCTATCAGAGACTGGAGCTATGTCTTGGGTTCCTTAGGGTCTGCAGTACATATCATGATCCACCACACAAACACTTGTATCTCTTATTTTACAAAGCAGCTTTGGTGACAAAGTCTCACTGAAAGACATCACAGTTTTTTTATCCGATGTACCTATGGACTTCTAAAGACACTATCCTCTACCATGCAATACTCTTCTATACCACCTTTGTACCCAAAATAGCAGGTAAAAAGACAAAAAGGAGATGGTGAAAAAAGAAACAAACATGCTCTTGCCCAGGACCTCCCAAGCTGTGCTGAATGTCTATAATGGTGTACAACCACCTTCCAGACAGCAAATGAGCTGCTTGAAGGGCCAAAGAAAGCACAAACCAGGCTGCTATTGCTAATGCTGACCCCCAAGTGAAATAATTTTGTCTCTCACTGTTCAGTCACCAGAAGAGCAGTCCTCTAAGATCAAGTCTTTGAGAAGACAAACAGACTCAATACTGAATACAATCAGTAGGAAACAGTAAATTAATAACTTGGCTCAAAATGGTCAAAGTTGACATTTAACTCTCCAGGCAGTATCAGCCTGCAGTAAATTACTCTCAAACTCCAAGGATGTCTTCTAATCATTAGCCAAGGTAAACAGTTTTCTCACACTTTCCTTGAGCTTTTAACATCTCATGGGCTAATGAAGTGCTAAAGTTCAGACAAATGACAGACTGTCATTCCATACATTACACAGCCATGACAGGATTACCACAGTAACCCTAGCAAAAATGAGACTCTCTTAGCAATGGATGAAGCAGCTTTTAAAACTCCTTTCCCAGTTTAAATCATGTAGATGCATGCAATCCACTGCTTAAGTCAGACTGTGGGATGCTCCTGTCCTGAAATTCACTTGTCCCCTTCATTATGAAGACAGTTACTAGGTTCTGTGCAGCCTGCAGGCAACAATAGGACCTTGGATGCTGCCTGACTGGAAGGGCTTGCTTTGTTTGGTGGATTGTTTTCAAGGCAAGTTCAATCCTCAGACGCTTACAGATCAGCCTTGGCAAGAACACGCACATGTGCTGACAACACATTCATTACCTAACACCAATTGCTCAGTCTATCATCGCGTAATTCCTTTCAACGTCACAGTGATGACGACAACTGTACAGTTTGCTTGTTTAGCACCTAATATATACCAGGCTCTGCACCAGACCAGACTCAAGCTTTCCTTTTCCTATTTGGATTGAAGCCTGGCAAAGGCACTTGTTTCAGAAAGACAGAAAAGCCTGGCTCAATGTCATAGTTTCCAAACAGCTGGCAACAGACCCCCCCCGATATAGCTGGGCTAGAGCTCAGGAATCTCTGTGCTGCCCTCCTGCACACAGGACAGCAGTAAGGCAACATGCCCCATATCTCTAGGTGCAGCCAAGCTTTAACAGAATGTTTTCCTCACCTGACCCTTTCTGCACGTACAGCCATTACACAGCAAGGGAAAAAAATATTCGCAGTGTTCTGCAGATACCTGGCTGAGACCCAGATTGTGACACGGGATAAACATGGCTACTCCTGATACAGAGCTGAACGTACTTCTAGTGTGCTGAAAGCATGTTCTCATATACATGAAGGCATGTACGACAGGAGACAATCACTGTAGATAATCTCTATGATCATCCACATCGCAGAACTCCCCTGGGGTCTAGCACTGCAACAAAACACCTCAAAGACAAGTTTTGCTCTAAAGTCCTCAGGCAAGGAACTTTTAATCCTCTCCTTCCATTCAAAAATGTTTGAAGAAGCTACATCTTTAAGGCCAATTTCAACTTCCAGCCATAAGACCCTGTTATATCCTCATAAGAAATCATTTAGCTCTCCCTCGTGCCCATGCCTCCACAGAGCAGGCAGAGGTAGCAATGCAGAGATCCCCCTCAACTCTCTCTTCAGTAACTCAAACAAAAATGCAGTCCAAAGCAGCTTTCTAAATACATTAACTCTGCCTGCACTGCCTGAGCCCTGTAGCATTTTCAAGTATCACTGGCCTCTATTTTGACAGATATCTAATTACTAAGCTTCACTCCATGCTGGCATTAAAGCTTATCTTTACCTGAGCCAGTATAAGTGTGCGTACATGTGCAAGCTAAGCGGTCAAGAAGAGAAAGGAATTAAATTTATGTTTGTTTGTGTATCGTTTGCATACATACTGTACCTTCTCTCTCTGCTGAAGAATGCGGGACACCACAGCTGTCATGCAGAGCAGTATCTGTAGAATTTCAGGCAGGTATTGATGGATCAAATGTCCCATGTTTCTCAATACAACTTCAAGACTGTTAAAGAGGCTATGCTGACGCCCAAGAGGCAGGACTTTAGCTAAGTCCAGCTCTGACATACTTCGAAGCACCGCAGTCTGGCAAGGCCCTGCAGTAGGCAAAGGGACAGCAACTTATTTAGAGAAGCACCACAAAGATGCCCACTACCAAAAATAATTTTCAAATGAGAAGTAGTATAATCTGGCCCTAAATGACAGATCCTCACATTCACTTTTTAAATAAGGTCAACTCTGGGTCTCCATCTCCTTGTGACACTCAGACATCTCCCTCTGCTACAGTATCTGAGCACTTTACACCTTTTATTGCCATCATACACAGGCTAGGCTACGATGCCAGCGATTGCTCATTCTTGACCTGTTACAGCTTACTTCCACAGCTGTGGCAAGTCATTCAGTTTCTCTGACCTTGGCCCTGTAAAACAGAGCAATCGTGAAAAAACTCAGGGGAATCGAAGTCCTTACCAAAAGTTTACTTTTATCCTTTCATCCTTCCAAGGCACCGTTAGGGACACACTGAAGCACATAACAGTACTAAGCCTATTTATCCTCCCACATCTCTACAGGTCAGGAAGCACCAAACCCCCAGGTTCTAATGCCAGTACCTACCATTACTGAATTGCTTCACAGCTTCAAAGAGCAGATCCAAGAACATCCTTATCTCTTCTGGCAGTGAACCAGCAAGAAATCGCAGAACGATTGACATGCGAGTGGCTGCTGAAGACTTGCCCTGTGTTTTGTTCCCTGTTTTGTTTCTCATTCTGCCATAGAGAATTCTTCAAGAGTAAAAGAAGAGGTTGTGTTAGCTTTCAGCAAGCCATCTGTTTCCTAGCCTCTTATTCTGCAGAAACTCTATTGAAAAGTATTCTCTAGCGAGAACAACCTGAATGGAAGTCCCCGATTCAGGGTCTCCACTGAATTAGTACACATTACCCAAAAACACTGCAGTGAAAGATCAGCTTCTGCTACTGCAATGGAAGCTTTGCTGGAGACTTCAGGTATAAAACTAGTTATCTCCATGACAACTTGCATCACTATATCTTAATAAAAATAAGTGGCAATGCTCAGTGAACTGAAATGTTCTCACAGTTCTCTGTAAGCCTTAGCAGAAATAGTATTTACCAAAAAACTGTTTTTAAAGAAAATACCATTTGTATTAACACATTTATGTAATGTGCCAATAAGGAATCCACAGAGAACATCTCAAACTAAGTGGTCAAGCTATACCATTAACCATAGGTGTATTTCAACTGTTTAAAATGAGAAGCAGCAGCCTTACATCTCTGTTCATGGTACTTTGACATGAAACTTTTAAGCCCACACTTCGTAACACACCTCATAAGAACAGGGATAAGATCTGGGCGATGCTCCATTTTTACTACTGCGGTCTCCTCAGAAATACTGAAATGGACTATTTCCTCCTTAAAACTCTTGTCCTCCAGTAGCCGTTGCAAGTTCTCCCTGAAAGTAATAAACATTCTTCGAGGGCAGGTAGTGTTATAAAAACAAACAGACAGACAGACATACACATGCATCTATATCTAATTACCTACCTATCTAATGTATGCTGTATACAAAATATTAACATACTATGTTGCCACCCTTTTATCAAAAAATATTTTAAAAAGCCAGCAAGTTCAAGCTAATTATGTAGGGAAGTATTTCCTGGACACAATCTGAAGAGATTATTCAACCATAAATACCATTTTATGCTGTCACTTTCTCTGGGTGGTTATAAATCATCAATATAGAAGACCTCTGAAAATTATTCAAGTACTATGCTCACACTATTCTGAGACAGAATGAAAGTGTTGCCATTTTTCTGTAAACGAAAGAGACTGACCAACATCAAGTCCTTATTTCCTGTTTCAGATAGGAAATACAGAGCTGGCTAAAATTAAAATTTATACATACGCCTTCAACAAATACAGGAAAGGCTCTCTCTTTGAGGCAACTGACCCCAAGCAGGCTTCTGATATGACAGCAGGCTCATTCACTGATGCTAATATAATATAAAGGCTTTTACCTGTATGGCAGTAGATGAGGATGCTTGTATGTCATTATACAGTCAAGAGCTATTCTTTGTACATTCTGGTCTTGATGGGACAGTAACTGCAAATCACAAAAGAAAGAAAATCAGTCCCTATCTAGAAGACAAGAGAGATCACTGAAAAATAGTGAAACCACCCACAGGCTCCAAAGTCAACCAGGTTTTGGACTAACTTAGCAAAATGGAAACAATGCATGTGTTGTGATATAAAGCTAAGATGTGAATATACAACTGTCACTCATAAAAAGTGGACATAGTTGCTGGTAGTTCATATATGCTTTCCCTGCCCTCTACACAGGACAGTTATAATATCTGGGTTTTCATAATTGTCTTTTGGACCACTGTCAGCCTGCGTTTTCAGTGTCCAAAATCAGTTACCACTTGTATACCTGGGGAGACTGGATTAAAATGCAGACTGCCAAACCATCACAAGACACTTGTATTTCTTTCCTGGGCCAAACAAAAAATAACTCCTAAGTCTTGATATACAAAGTCTTACTGAGATTTGTCCTCTCTCGAAGATGACTCCTCATAACCTAGACATTAAGAAATACAGATAATTTCCCCAGGCAGCACCCTTATCGGTTCGTCAGTCTCCTACCAAACAGCACAGGCTAGAATCATCAAAGGTCACTTCTCCATGACATCCCTATGCCAGATGGACACACCAGCCATGACAATACATATGTTAAGACAGAGAAATGGCAAACAGTAAGCGATGAAGAAATCTCTCTTCTTACATCAGGCTCTTCTTCACACTGTTTTGAACTGTACACATCTGTCCAATATTTTCCTAAGAATACAGGCAAGCAAACACATGGACCAACTCACTCTTTTCCTAAGCAAACCTCTAAGGTTGATTGAAACAGAGGGAATGTTCATTACATTCTCAAATTTGCAGAGTAATTGATTTCCAACTCCCACACTGGGTGGAAATCAGGGAACTAACAGGTTTGTACCATTTAATACAGTTCTACAGCCCACTGACACAGCCTGAGAGAACACAAATTGGGAACAATTAGAGCAAACCCTAATGATGTGAACAAATCCACAATTCAGGAACTAAGAAACCCCAGTAAAACTAATAAAGTGGCCTTTTAAGGAGTGTAGGATAAAGACTGAGAATCCCTCCTCAGAGTCATATTTTTGACAGTTCCTTCAGGGAAGTTCCTCAAAAAGGAATCTTATCAAACTGAGTATCCTTCAAGAAGAAACTCCATTTCCTTTTTTTGATGCAAAACAATCTGTTGTTGACACCAACTATGTTCTTTTTAGACACAACACTGTAAGACAAGGACAAATCTCCTCAGACCTTCCTCAGTCGTTGGGTTCAAAATCCTCTTCCAGATCCTGCTGTGCAAGTGCAACAGCCTCCCTCTACAGCCACTCCTCCACCATGCCAAAGACTACTACTTGTCAGCTGCCGGATCTGTATGCATGAGCCACTCCTGGCAAATGAAGCCAGTTATCTCAAAAGCAGGTCTTCGCTAAAGGGGCTCATTTCAAGTGACGCCTGCTAGAAAGCACTCTCAAGGACAGCTCGGTTCAGAAAATGGCACGTTTCTGTAGTCTCAGACACTGCATTCAAATGAGTTTATTAGCAGTAATTCTAAAAGCCAGCAAACAGCATCACCTGAGTATATAATGCATTCAATTTCTGCTCCAGATACAATGCACGAGGATTCGAGAATTTAGAGAAAACTTGTAAGTGGGCTATTAGTTGCCTGTAAAACGAAACAAAACAAAACAGAACAGTTATTTTTTAAAATGACCAGAAGAGACAATCCTGCATTACCATAAACAAACGGGGAATTTTTATGATTAACAAGAAAGAGAAACAAACACACAAAAACCCCCAAAGCAAGAGGATCCCAAGTCTACAGGCCTCCATTTCAGAGACACAGGTATCCCGTTCCCTCTCCTAAGCAGCTCCTTCCAAATGTCACTTTACTGCACAGAGAAGGCCATTTCCTCAGTAGCACTAGATGGCCTCTGCTTTTGACGAAAAAGGAATATAAACAGGCAGGATGCAGCTTACTACTCTCTGCCAGCCCAGCCTGGAACACCAAACAAGTGAATTTACCTCTTTATTTATTCACTTGTCCTTAACTGGTGCCCACTTCACTCTAGCAACATGAAAGGCTGCGTTTAGCCAAAGGCTGTGCTGGACTTACGCCAAGCTGTAAGCACCAATGGCAGATCCTCTACAAGTGGTTGTGCTACCCCACCTCCACTTTAGGGGAGGTGAGAGAGATGACAAGGATAAGGAAGGTGTGAGATCTCCTCTACCATATACACTGCGGGGCTGACCCAGGCTGTTCTCACACAGCTGCTCACCCTGGTAGTTTACACTGAACTCCCCAGACACTTAGCTGGGCCACCTTACTCCATGGCTGGGCTCAGCCAAAGGATGAGTACGATGCCTTCCAGCAACGCCGTGTTGAGCTTGGGGCAGGCGTGGGTCCTCCCGCTGCCTCGGCCAGACCTCACAGCCAGGGTACAGCCCTGCCAGGGCTCTCCTTCTGCGGCACAGCCCTGACCGCATGAACTATCCAGGGCCAAGATGAAGGGAGGTCACTCCAGAACTCATAAACACGCCTCCCCCAAGTCTTCTATGCCTTTGTTACTGCCACCAGGAACTAATGTTTCCACTTAAGCACATGGACATTTTGAGATGGAGGTTGAATAAAAAAAATTAACAAAACATCATGGACTGACACTGTATTTTAATTGCTGCTAATCTGCAGATAAGAGTCAGAATCTGGGAACAAAATGAAACACCTCTAAGACACCTGGGATTAAATGACAATTCAGGTTACACATCAAATATTTGTGTTCTAACATGTAAGGTGACATTTTGAAATTCTGTCATTACAAGGGCCATCCTTTGCAGAAAAAGTGGCAAAACACAAATCTTTGTGATGTATTTGTAATGGACATTTGACAGAGGTCATCAGAGCAAAAAGACTGATTACAGAAATTGTGGAGAATTCATACAAAGTCATTTTCTCCATGTATTCAGCACTGCAAACAATGACACTACAACAGCTTCTGTAGCTTCTAAAACACCACCAAATAAAAATCTTTGTCCCCAAGAAAAACACCAGGACAAAGATTTTTAACAGGTAGGCAATGGCAGAATCCCAGTATTAAAATACCTGAACAAATAGTGTCATTTTTCAAAGTGTTTAGCGATACCCATGATTTTAGAAGACCAACACACAGAGAGAAGTCAAGGGAATGCAGCTACAATAGCCTCTGAAAACTTCAGAATACCACATAACTTTTGCTTAAAGTAACACAAACCACAGACTGTCAGCAGGTAATGAGATAGCGATAAAGCCTGAGCAGCATCTTTAGATGTTTAGTACTGTGCAGGCAGCGTTTCTCACTCTGAAGTGCTTATAATCCACTGAAAAATTACAAAGTGCAAGCAAAAGAAGAAAAAGTAATATATATAAAAATATTGCTTTTATCTTTTTATCTCAAGACGAGCTGCTGAATTTGCCTTTCTGTGAAAGTACTAGCAAGGGAAAACTAAAAATACTTACTTAGCAGCAGCTCTTCTTGTTTTCTTTTTCGGTAGTCCTAAAGTAATTGGTTCCCCTTCTTTTTCTTCTTCCTCCTCCTCCTCCATAGCAACATCATTCACCTCTTCACTAGATTTTTCTTTTGCTACCACTGTACCAGTAGTTTTCTTTCTAAGATCCTGAGATGGAGCCACTAATGAATCTGCTGGGTAGTACTCATTTCTGTGTTTAAACAAACACCAAACCAAACCAAAAACAAAAAGAAGGAAGTAATTAAGCAGCATAGCATTTTTCAGGGTTTCTGCACAAGAATAACTAAAAACTACACAATCCACCATTCTCATTTACAGCACTGTATTTTAGGAAACTATACGGCTAAAAACTCCTATTTCAGCAAGTATATGCTTCTTTGCCTACAAGTTACAGAGATACAAGGCAGTGACCAAATACACTAAAGGAGACTGGAGGTAACTGGTGGAAAGGAGAAGAGAGACTGAGTCACTGAGTTACTACAGGTCTGTAAAGAGGTTATATGGAGGGCACGGTGCTTGTGGTTGCTTGAGCAGGCAGGTGAACAGCGAATGGCAGCGTGAGAGTGAGGAAAATAACTTACTACAGTATGATTTGATTTTTTCTGGAAGGAAAGCAAAACATAGGTTTTCTAATCATGGAAAAGGAATATGAGAAACCTTCCTCTGCCAAGAGATCACATCTACCCCATATGCACCACAATATCTGATATGTGCACGCCTTGCTATTAAAGGGAACAATCATACATAATCAAGCATACAAGCACCCACTGCTCTCCCTCCAGGGGAAGGAAATTGAGTCGACCTCTAACAAAACCAGTATTTTTCCAGTCCTGGGGAAAATACTTTGATTTTCTCTGATTCCACATTAAAATGTATTTTCACATTAAAAAAAGGAAATTTATTTCCACTGAAATCACTCCCTGATGGAGTAGTGAGGCTGTGACAGTGACAATTCAAATGAACGAGAGATCGAGCAGCACAAATGTACTGCCAGTTTCATTTCAGCCTGCTTCTTGTGTGATGCTTTTACCAGATTCTACAACTCAATCAAAAAAGTTATTTTAACTGGAAACAGGCACCTCATCAGCCATGCATTCAGGAAATAAAGTCTATAATGCAATAGCCATAGTCTTAAAGCTCAGCAACACATTGAAAGCAATGTGTCCTTCTCAACTGAAAAGTAAATCTTTCTTACCTAATAAATCTCAAAAGTAGTGGGGAAAGTTCCCTCGACCTAGGTTCCACTCTGTCTGGAAACTTTTCCAGTGCTTTCCACAGTAGAAAACGGAAGTTTGTGTGGTCCAGCCGCTCGCTGCAATCTGTTCTAGTCCTCAGTTGCTTCAGGAAGACAGTCCCCACCTCTCCTTCTGGCATCTTCTCACTTTCTGTTTCAGCAATGCTTTCCTCCTGCTCATCTAGTTCATTTTGCAGCTCCATTTCTATACAACAGATGAAGAAAATCTCCTCAGGTTACTTCATAATCGCCAGTAACAAGGAAGCAGTCCCCCATTACAAAAGTAATACTTTTGGTGACATGTACCTGTTTAGACAGCTGCATTTAACAGTTTTCTCCCAAGCCTCTCCATTCGTGCCCTACACATGACACTGGTAGTCAAGAGCCCTGGTTCTGAATTCCCCCATCACATGTAAATTTGGGGCCCATAAAAAACAGGAGTCATGTCATTCACAGTTAGCTGGGTGGAACTGTGACTTACCAGCATAGGTAGCAGCCCTCTCCAAATGCTCATATAAGACCTTCCAGAACTGTTTATTCTCCATTTCCTTTGCATGGGAACTAACAAAGCATAAGACAGCATGAAATTAAAGAGAATATAAAAAAAGCCATGTGTCACTAGGCAAGTTAACAACTAAGACAATCAAAGGCTTTGATCACTGCTTTAATGTGGCTGTCTGAAGACAGGACATCTGCACAATACAGCTGTGGCATTGCCTTGCCTTTACTCATGGGTCCCAAATGGCAATTGTTATTAACATAATCTGGTTGTATCTCATGAGTTCAAATGAACTCAAATTGAGTGAAAAAAATGTTCTCAAGTTTTCTACTGACTTCTGTACAGTAATATATAGAACGAAAGGAAGAATTAGCACGGACATATCTTTTGAAGAGCTGGTTTATTTTTTTATTATTTTTATTAATTCACTAGTTTGAAGGGGAAAATCCTATACTTTTTAATCATATAACAGAGGAGAAAAATCAAGAAGATAACGTCATGCTGAAAGCAGACACTGATTTCTGTATTTAGCTCAGCTGTCACCATGGTAAGTCTTCCTTACTCTTTAGTAGGATTTAGAGGTTTTCCAGTAAGGACAAAAGAGTCAGAGACAGGGAAACTGAGAAGGACTTCTTGCTCCTTTAAGCATTTGTGAAACACTAATCAAATCCTGCTACCTTTGACTGAAAATACTGATGCTATTTGACTGTATTTGTTTTAAGTTCCCTTTAATAGCAAGAAAAAAATCAGAAACTAAGTTAAAGTCTACACAGGTTGAGATTTGAGAGATCAAATTAATTTCAGATTATTTCACATGAAGGCTCCCATGCACAGATCTCCCCCCAAATCAGACATTTTTACCTCAGCTTTTTTTCACAGAACAATGGAAGGAACATTCTGCGAGACTACCACAGACTGCAGCGTGTACACACATATACTCACGTTATGAGTTCAATTACAGGATCCCATAAGGGGCTGAAGTTAATATAAAGCATTCCCAGTAAATACCGAAGAGGCACCTAGAATGACATACAATACCATCTTGAGATGTAAAAAACAATAGTAAAGACTAATGAACCTCCTCTAACCTTTCTTCCTTTCAAAGAGTTAGTTCTCAGAAGTACTACAAGTAATGAAACAAGTCACATACATCCTCATTCCTTGTGTCACAGCTGCATGATAAAATCTAGAGCCCATTTACTGTGAGTTGCACTGAGATCTAGTCACCATACCTACGTACCATGAATGTGCACAAACCAGTTCAGCACAGCATGTGATTTGATTGCCTGCCTCCCTCTCTAACTTCAGGGCTGCCACAGCAGCATTAGGACCTCAGAAAGAGGAAAGTCTGCCCTGAGGAGTCTTCATTGCACTAGGCTAGGGGTCCTCAAACTTTTTAAGCAGGGGGCCGGCGCGCAGATGCAGTGGGAGGCAGTCACCTGCGGCTGCTTGGTTTCCCCCCCCCAGCCCCCGGTGGGGGGTCTGTAAATACTGGGGGCTGGACTGAGGACCCTGGGGGGCCGTATCCGGCCCGCGGGCCATAGTTTGAGGACCCCTGCACTAGGCTTACAAGTCCTCTGGACGGACTCCTTGCTGACCTATATGCAGTAGGAATGACCTACAACCCCTCCTCACAGGAGCTTACAAGTAAAGGTAAAAAAAAATTATACAGGTACAGCAACAGCCAGAAAAACAATAATAAAAACTCCCAACCCTCCTACCAAATCCACAATCATTTAAAGTTGTAAAATTGTGAATCTTCCAACATCTAGAAAGCGAGTTCCCCTTTAGCTCAGCAGCAGAGGAGATAACAGTCACAGGCATACAAGATTCTCACCCTGCAGCAAGATTCAGAACCCAGGCTCTCCAGTGGGAGTCCCACCATGCTGATGATATGGCAAAGTCATGATTTTAAATTTTGTCATGACTCACTTCTCCCTGGAAACATTTGCCTTCCTTTCCACAATATCAGAACCTGATTAATCTGGTTGTGGGCCATTTACCTAGATACTACTCTTGTTCGACTAAATACACGAAAGAACACAACAGTCCCAAGGACAATGGGAGCTGTGATCCCTACTAACAAGTAAGTTTTCTAAAACCTAATCTGGGACCTAAGAGTTCATAAAAAAATCACTTATTAAAAACTCTGCAATCCATGTGATGGAGTAAGAATGATCTCTTGGAATAAAAGAATGCGACAACAGCTTTTTGACAATAACCACTGACCTCCTGCAAAGATCCACTTGGTATTGCAGACTTCACTATATCACATCTTAGTTTCCTCAGATGGAGAAGTTTCTCTCTGTAATCATTCACTGTTGCTGGCACAAGTTCTGCTTGGAGCAGCGTGGCAAATATTGGCTGGAGCTCCCCTGTGCCATCACCCTGAACAAACAAGTGACACACATTTTGTATGCAAATCTTATTCTCACTGAAAGGTATTTCAACAAACCTACACAAAGGCCCAGGCATTTTGGACCAAAGAACAAAGTCAAGGGACTTGCTCTGGTTTCCACCATTAGGCACCAAAACTCACACATATGAAAACATCAGGAGGCGGGTGGAAAAAGGATAAAACTGGAACATGAAAGCACAAAAGCAGAGGACAACCTCTACCAGACACATGCTTTCTTCCTGCAAAGTGGAAAACAGTTCACACAGAACATCAAACACAGATGGCTTTAAAATGTCAAATGAAAAGTTTTAGCCCTACCTCAATCTGTGTAGAAGGTGGACTCTGAAAATGGTTAAGAATTCGAACAGTCAACAGCCGGACCTATGCAAAGTGGAAACATAACATCAGAAGCGTGCAGGAGAACGCAGGCTACATACGCAGACACATACATATCCACACAGAGGTTAATGTTTTGCACAGGAGGCTGATTTCACTAGGTTCCTCCTGGAGTTGAGAAACGGATGAGCTCCTGTAGTCTAGCAGGCGATTCAAAATGAATACTTTAGGTTCCTGCTCTGATTCACCTCCAGGGATGAGGCAAGCCTTGCAGGGCTAAAAGTTAACCTCTGTTAACTCATGCCCCACAGCAGCCTCTTAGAAAGACAGTCTTAAATAGATACTATGGAAGTAATAGCTTTACACGGTCTCATGTTTCTTCTTTCAGCCTTTATCATTTAACTTCGTTTACTCTTAAATTACATTGTTTAAAATAATTGAGCTTGTACAAGACAATTTGTAAGTGATTACCTTAGAAACACCAGTGGAAATATTAGGGTGCAACTTCTCAAACAAGTCCATTAGGTTCCCTTGGGAAAGGGGTTCCTGGCAGCCACACAATGCCAACCTCGTGTAATACAGATCAGCCAACAGCAACGCAGAGGGGTCTGAAGGGAAAGTGCTAAAACAACAGTGTGTTTTATTAGCATACAGCGAGCACTGCAACAATATAGCTATTGAAAATAAGGCAGTAGTGACAATATTAGAGGAAAATTCCACATGGCTTCAGACTCTGCTGGCACCAGCAGACCGGTGAAGTCAAACTCCACCATCATACTGGCTTACAGTCTCGAAGCTCAATTACCTATGATAGCCCAAGAGGCATGAGATTCCTCCTTTGAATTAATCAGGCCTGTCAAGCTGGGCTAGCAGGACGGACTCACACACACAGAGTGCCAGAAAACAAATCTGCATAGGTCAGACAAGGGCTGCTGCCTGCTGCCCAGGTGCCCAGTCAGTGACCAGGGAAACCCCCTGCTACCTTACATCCCTTCCTCAGCGGGTTTCACATCCCCAGCCCAGAGCTGGCAGAAAAGCACTAGACTGAAGCTCCCTGCCAAGACTTCCTGCCTGATCTGGGCAAGCTGTTTAAACTCCATCATGCCTCAGACATGGGCACCATGATTTCCTATCTGAAAGAGGATGTTCTGAAGCTCAAGCCACCAAAGCCTTGGAGATGCTCCAGCTCAACAGTGATGGGAGATGACAAGTTCAGCAGGATTTGCTGGAGGAAGATCAAGCCTCCCTCGATCCCTCCAGCCACTCAGTTATGTGTGCCAATTATAAGTAGAACAGAGTTACAATAAATAAAACTGAGCATACAAAACCTCCTCCCACTGTGAAGCCATCACACGCATGGGTATGTAAGAACATGGCGGAAACCCTAAACCACCAGCAGACTGCGCAAGTTTAGGCTTTTGACACAATTCAGAAGGCGCTGTTCATGTCTCGTATCATTACAATATAACAAACAGGTACTAAATGTAGCACTCCTAGACAAAACTACAACCAATTTACCTGACATACTACCCTGCAGCTGTTTAAGAAAGCTTCGCTGAACAGGAACATACATCTACTTAGTTCTCCAAACAAACAGTGCCTGCAACATTGCTACCTTACCTAACCACAACCTTGAAGCAATGCGCTGGCGTAACACAACGGGCAACACACGAAGAGGCATGTAACAAGTCCCTACATAAAGGCAACATCAACTCTTTTCCATACCAAGGAGAATCATGAAGGAGCACAGAACAGGCAGAGTTTACTTACGTCACCAAGCTCTTGACACGCTCCACAGGTAACAAATGGAGTATTTCAGAGGAGTCTGCCAAACTAAGCAGAGTACTTACAGCTTGGCAGGCCACAAACAGGCTTCCTGGAGCAGAAAGAGAACAAGAACAGCCTGTGTATTTACTCAGCTTTCAATGACTTGTGTTTGTATGGTGCTTACCCATCCTGAAATGGCTGGAGTCACAGAAATACGGTAACATGGATTCCAGAACTGGCACGTGTATTTTCTAGCCATTATCATAACCCATAAAGGAAATGCTCCTCTGGCTATCAAAGTAAGTGCCTACTCCAGTGAACCAGCATTGAAAGCTGCAAGCAGCTCCCAGTTTGCATTTGTTTCCATCACACATGCATACATAGAGAGCAGAGATCTGGAGCTAAGCACTGTTGCAGAAATCTTAGACTTCTATACTATAAAAGGCACTCAGAAATTATGCCCAAACTGATATTAATGCAGCAAAATAGAAGCAAAAAGATGCTTCCCCACAAGTGCCTATAAACTCTGGCACTTCTGGCAATGCACTTCTTCAGAGCTGTCCCATGTACTTGAAGACTGAATATTTGTTAGTGAATGGAAAGTGGGTTTGGTGAATTTTGTCACAGCAATCACGTTTCCTTCCTAAACCTCTTCACCTCCTTTAGGCATGGAGGATTTTCCAGAAGCACAGGAGAGCCAAAGCCCTTCCAGGCAAGAAAAGAGGAGGGAAAATTGCCTTCCTCTGACACTCCTAAGTTAGCAAGTAGGTTGTTTAAAAACAATACAAAATAAAAATTCCCCTCTCCTCCATCTCTTTCCAAGCAGAAGAAACACTGCTTCTAATCCAGACAAACTGAAAAAAGTTTCTAAAGGATATAATTTTCTTACATTCTGCCAGCTGCAATGGAAAAGAAGGGGAAGTGAGCATCCACTTCCCATTTATTCCTTTTAAAAGTCCCTCTATTAAAAGTTGCTTAATTCCCCAGGTGTATGATGAATCCTGCCCACCCTCTGTACACCACTCTCTAAGGGGCTCCTCAAAGTAAGAAGAAACAAGAAGCAATAGCAGGATGAAGCTTTCTGCATCTATAATGTAAGGGCTCGTATTCCCAAACTGTAATCTGCACATCATTTGGCAGTAGTATGCCTCTGCTGGACAAAGACAGTGGCTCCCACCTCACTACAAACGCACCTATATGATCAACAGGGTAAGCACTTCCATACAGGCAGTTAGCCCTGAACAGCTGCCAGGGGTAAGCCGCTGTTGCTCTGTCCCAGTTCACAAGCCAGCTTCCCTGCACTCCACAGCAACTGTGGAAAAACACCCCGTTCTGGGACTTGCACTTTGCCTCAGAGGCCAGGCAGGTCAAATAGGGAGCACAGGGCTGGGGTGTGCCTTGCACAGGCAGTGAGAAGAGCTGGAGTCCTAGTAGAAGGTGAAAGACTTGCAGAGATCATGGAGCTGGAAAGAATGCCAGAGGATGAAGAAAGTGTCCTGGAACTTCAGTTTGGGAGAAGGGTGAGGAAAATCAAGCAAAGATGCGTAGGATGGGAAGACAGGAGGCAGAAGTGTAGGATTGAGGTTGCATTTGTTTTCTTTTATGGGCAAAGGAAGAAACAGCAATGTGCCTCATGCGTGTGCACACACACACACAAAGCTGGTGTAGAGCTGCTCCTAATACCACCAAAGATGAGACCCAAGAAAAGAAAGTTTGGGTATTCCTTTTCTAGGGTAAGTACACTGCGACTAACACAATCACAACAAGCATGCAAACCCTGCAAACAGGATAGAAGAAAAGGCTAAATCAAAAAGGACCATGCTTGACAAAGACTAGACGAAAAGGCAACAGAGCCAATTGGCAGACACATTTAGGAATGTTAATAAAGAGATTTATAAAGGGAAAAGGCCAGACTCTAGACAAGCTCTTTCAAACCAAGGAACAACGAACACTGAACCTGGGGCATTCCAACACTTGCTCATACTTTGACACAAGGCCAAACACTTGCAATCCCATGAGTAGCACCTGCCCTGCTCAATGCAAGCTCGGTTAAAACACTTTTTTTCTGGCCAGAGAGGGAAGACAACTAGTGATCACCTATGCCTGGAGGGATTTTAGAATTGGTGCCGTCACTTCAGTCAGAGGTGGTGATGTCCCAAACTTTGCACTATAGGTTTGTGGTAGTCTAATTGGAGCATCAACCTGGATCTGGTTTACATTGATTTCCATCTTCTTTTTTGCCCACTTTCTTTTCTCCTTCCCAATTATCTCTGTCCTCCACTTTGCAGAACATCTGCTGCCCCATTATTATTACCAACAGCAAATGCAGAATTGTTTGCTGGAGGGTGTTTCCTCCCAGGCTTTGCTTTTCTAGTTTTACTTGAGCTGGTCAATAAATTTGGAAACAATCCTACTGCTATTCATTTTCATGCTTTGTGTTTATACTTTTTTTTTAGTATATCAACAAAAAGCAAATAAACAGGATATAACCTTAACTGACCTCTGCAGAGGCTTCCTTTGTCAATGGCTGTGAAGAGAGAGTCTATAAAACTTGTCACATGGGGCAGAACGTTTTCTTTGTCCATTGGTCTGTCCAAAATAAACGGGAAGACTTTTACCTTTGTTACACTGACACCTACACACATACAAAAGCTTTCTTTCACATCTATGTGGTATTAAATTACAGAGAGCTCACCCAAAGTTTGAAACCAGCAGCAAACCATTTTTGCTGTTTCCAATTCACAATTTAAGTTGTAGCATTCAATGCACCTTCTTTCCAACTATTCCTTCCATGCAAGAACACCATAATTACTGAAAAACCCACTGCCCAGAAAGCACAGCACTTAAAACACAGAAACTGGAATGTATCAAGAACGTGTCTACGTACTAGAGTACTAAATTTAGGCAATCAAGAAAATGATATTGTATTCCTGACTTTACCATTGACTTACAGTATTGCCACACAGCATTTTTCCACCTTCTAACCCCAGCTTCCCCTAAACAGGTTTAGTAATTGTTGTCCTTACTTTACTAAAATGATTTCTGACAGACAGTGAACTAGACAGTATTACAGAAATACATGACAACAGTATCTTAAAATATCACTTACCTCATATGTGGCAGTACAACCAAGGCAACCCAAGGCTGTGAAAGGTCAGTGATGTCTTCCTTCTCTTGTAAATGGATTAAAGACAGTACATGATCCAACACCGGTACTTCTGCCTTTCCTCCTTGTCTTTTACATGTTTGTTGCCTTGTATTAGAGCTACAAATAAACCGAAACTTTTTAGTAACCCACCACTGCATATCAGAGATTGTTCCTTTTCCTCCCAAGATATTCAAAATTATATTTTGCTACTTCTAGCAAAAAGGACTTGGACAACCCAAGGGTTTTTTTTTCTTTTTAATGTCATCCACACAAAGCACCATCTAGTCATGCTGAGAAGCATAAAACATGGCCCACAAGAAATGTCAGGTCTGTATTTCAAGTTTAACTAATATTTCTAGAAGGAAAGACACTCGTTCTCAGCTGGGCAGCCTCATAACTAGGACATACAGCCTCTATGAGCACCTGCAAGTTGTCTCTGTAATTACTGTTAATAAATCATGAGCACGCTGACACAGATAAGACTAATGGATGACAAAAAACAACCAGTAAGGTAAAAGTTTGAGGACTTAAAAGGAACCGCAAGCTGAGCCCAAATCAACAAGCCTATCTGCAGGACTGGACCATACTGCAACATATGAACAGGAGTACTTCACACCCCATGGACAGCAATCTTTCCATTCCACCCAGTGCTTGCAACACCACAGTCAGAAGGCTGCATAAGCTCCACCCTTCAGGAAATAGAGAAGCTAACAAAAAGACATCCTCAAGAATCATTAGAGGTTTAAGAAACAAAATTTATGAGATAAACCTAAAGGAATTAGGATTGTTGGTCCAGAGAAAGAAGGTTTCAGATGTTTCTGATGATCAAAGCCTGTTATTTGTAAAAGGCAGATGGATAGAATAAGAAATACTCTGCTGTTTACATTCCCTGCAGGTAAGATAAGCAGCAGTGGATTCAAATTGCAGAAAAGGAAGTTTAGTTCACACACTGAGGACTGAGGGAAACCCTTGCCCCCAACAAAAACACTGAATACCTGTGTAACCATAAAGACAGCAAAGTACTGGCACAGAGTGTCAGGGACAGCTGGGGAATCTCCAGAATTTAGTAACAATTTGGTCAGACATCTTTCAGAACTGATTTGGGACTTAACTCCATCCTAGGTAGAAGGTGGGATATGCAACTCTTGAGATGTCTCCCAGCCCTAATTTCTACCACTGACATTGCAGGAACACAAAAAAGTCCCAAGATCAGTTATGTATTCCATACCACTGAAAATCCAGAGAGATCAATAAAGAAAGAAAACAAGGGGGAAACCCCCAAATTTAATTATTTTGACTCAGCCTTCTTTCTCTAGACACTAATACCTCTACTCTATTAAATACGAATAGGAAAAAAACCCAGAGTGGATTACTTTTAGGAAAAATAAAACCTTATATAAAAGGCAATACAAGTCATCACTCTGCAGGTGAAAGTTTTGAATTATCTGAGCTAGAATGATTAGAACAATCATTAGAAGTAGACTAGTAACGGTCATTCTGTGCTTGACAGTGGTTACCTCAAATCTTTCCAAAGAGGCTCCAGGGGTGAAAACCATCATTTCATTGCAAAAAAGCTAGCTTTGCAACTAGAGGCAGTCAAGCTGTGCCAGCACACTGCTGTATCTGTACTAATTACATGCCCCTTGGTATCCACCTGTGCTCCATGGTAAGACTACAGTACTGCTGCCAAGAAAGCTCCTGGGCAAGATGCGTGCATACAGGAAAGAAAGATGGGGCACTGGCAGGTTAGTAATGATGACAACCTGGACTGCAGCTACACTACTAATCACTACAAGGATTAACTGTCCAACGATGCAGCATGCATGTTGGTGTAACAAATCTCCATCACACACCTACCACAACACTCACTAGTCTTTCTACGTCAGGGATAGCCTTTCCAGAGCAGTACCTCTTCTCAAATAATCTCAGAAAGAAAAACGGGATCCTACCGTATTCACTTGGTTTGCAAATCTGCCAGTAACGTTGCCATTTACACAACTCCAGCAAATACTGGGGGGCAACTTTTATGTATCTTCACTGCCCTCAAGCCTGCAGCCATGCGGACATATCTAGTGTTTGCTAAACTTGAGAAGTCTCACCTGACTGATGATTCAGTGAAAACGAGAGGGTACTTTTCAAATGCCATTGAACCAACAGTAGGAGGCTCTGCTTTCACCAGAATGAGTTTAGCCAGAATTGCCATTGCCTCATCCTTTGCAAGGGTATCTGTGCCAGAGAAGCAACGCTCAATGTACTCTAGAAAGCATGGAAGAAAATGCTGAAGGGACAAAGGGGAAAAAAAAAAAAAAAAAAAAAAGTCAAGGATTGGCAAGCCTCTTTAATCATGATCAAATCCACAAAAAACACAAGACACTAGCCACAGAGGAATCCAAACACAAATGAGCCAGCAAAGCACCAAACTTATCAGTCCTGGTGCCCCAAGATACCAGCACACAGACATCCTCTTACCCCAGCAGGGATGGAGATTTGATGCAGAAACTCAGTTTGCCCTAAGTTTAGTCTCATCAGGACATTCCAGATCCCCCAACTTCACTTTCACCTCCTACTCATTTTAACTAATTTGATTCCTCCCAGATCACCAGTTCCAGGCCTGACCTGTCAGACATCCCTTATTCTTCATTTCCACTTACCTTCTCCAGAACTCCTTCTCTTCATCCCATCCACAAGCCCACCCCTTTAGCTCCCAACAAACAAGCTTCTTTTTGTGAGCGCTGATACCTGTCACCTTCTCTAACCCTGAGCACCGTTACCAAAATTCAACACAGTGGCATAAGTAACCTCTTTCATTCTTACCAGATCACACCAGAAGTATAAATACACAGCATGTCAATACACAAAAATGCTTCAGCATACAAAGCAGGTAAATGTACTATGGATTTCCCAGTTGTTCCCTTTGGCAAGAAAAACAAAATGCACAAAAGCTTCCACCTACCCTCTCAAATTGCTTCATTGTGAACATTGCTTCGGAGAAGTCCAAAAGAAAGTGCCATTCAAATCTACTTGCAAACACCTGTAAGATGTAAATGAAAGGTCGACAGGAACACAATAACAAGATACATTTCATAGTCAGCTCTCCACTACCCACGGGACATTTTTCTGGTTTATGGATCAACCATGCTTTGAACCTGAGACATCCAGCCTGATTCTCCATTCATGGCTAGCAGGCTTGTTAGTTCAGGCACACACAGCAATAGTTTCCAGTGACAGTTCAGGTAGAGAAGACCACAGTCCTTTTTAACAGACCCTGCTGACACGACTCTTAACAAATCCTCCAGGATCCAAGCTGGCTCTGTGCAAAGCCAGCTTAGGTATCTCTTTAGTGTGATGTGGAAAATGTAAGCTGAAAGTTCTAGGACCGCAGCATAGACACACCAACTGTGAGGAAAAAAATTAGGCCCAAAAGACCTTTCAACTCCCCATTTTTTCTGCATAGCAGGATGTAGAAAGTTTACCACCTCATGGGCAGAGCCAACCTCTGTGCTTCTGAAGGACCCAAGAAAGGAATGGTCCTTTGAGATACCCAGAATCAGTGCTCCTCAATGCTGAGATGTGCCACATAGAAATACGCACCCAGACCTTTCTTTCCCAGACCCTTCAGAAGACAAGAACAGCTTTAAGCCTCCTCCAGTTTAACAGAAGCCCATACAAACATCCTCAGATGTTTGAAGGACCGTGTTTCCTGAGTGAAACTGGACTCGTGCCACAGGCAGACCCAATATTACTTCAACATAAGCCAACACTGAAGACCAGATGAAATTTCATCTTTTTTAAACAATTGCAACAGCCTTGTTTTCCCATTATAAATCACGACACCTTCCCTTGCAAGTATTTTTTATACACACAGTACAACTATACAGTATATATATAACAACAGTCCACACTGTAAATTGCAAAATTATAATGTACTGTAACAGAAAATTAAAGACTCAGACTGCATAGTAGCATCTCCTATTAATCTTTGCAACACTGCGTGCAGCTAATCCTGTCAAAGCTTCAGAAGCAGTGGTAGTACTGAAACGTGTCTGTCCTTCTACTTTCTACATCAGACTGTGCTTGCCTGAACCTTGTTCACAAGGCTAAGCCATGCTCACTAAAATGTGCTTTTTTCACTAAGTCCAATTCACTGACCTGCTTTATAATCTACGGCAGAACATGTCCCTTGTCTGTTATCCCTCCTTTCTCTACAGAGACTGCAAGTATTTGAATCAGAGCCTGGTTTTCACTGCAAAGGTGTCTGCCAGTTGCATTGCTACACTGACAGTCTGTGTAAGACTGTCAAGGAGCCCCAAGACCTCAGCAGGCATTTAAGGCATTGGTCAGTTTCTCCCTTATCTGTGCAAGAAGGCTAAAGGGAACCTTGTAGTATATTTCCTAGCCTCAAGTGGAATGCCCTGAAATCAGCCTGCTCTAGGGAACTTGAACTCTGGGATTTCAGCTGTCCTTGTTACCTTCTCAACAGCTTCCCTGGTCAAAGAATCAGGCAACAAAACATTCTCGGCCAGCAGGAATGCAGAAATGGTGTTCAGCAGGGTCTTGCAGCAAGATGATGAGAGATGTGGTGTTTGTAACATTTTTATTAAAATCTGAAAAGAAAGAGAGAAAACTGACATTAGTCTATGAAGATAGTGATTGTCTGGTCTGAATGACCTGGACAGTCCCTGGAGCAGGAGGGCATGGTGTTCTAAGCTTCAGCCCACAGACATTAATCCTGACAGCCCTGTCAAAGTTTGAAGGCACTAAACCTATATTTGAACCCAACAGGGTCAGTCAAACGTATGTGAATCTGGTAGAATTGCTCTAACATTGACATGGGTGTCTCCATCTCCTCCACAATGGCAGGAACTGGCCTCTAGAAGCAGCAGCCTGCTTTCTCCCTTGCTCATTTAAAGGAGAACTACACCAGCATTACAGTACAGAAGTAAATTCTAATGGATCAGCAAGGTAGTCCTCCTCAAAACAGACATTTCTGTTCACTCAACTCAAATCCTGAGCCTAATGGCACATCAGAAATGTGTACGAGTGCTTCAGCTGACCACAAATCTTCCATATTTAATTGATACTTCTCTGGCACATCAGTCAAAGTGATGGTCTGACCTACCCGACAGACGTCTTCAGGCAGTGAAATTTTGGATCCATTTGCATGTTCCACTAGGATCAGATAAGCCTGCAGAATCCTTTCCACCTGCTCTGAAGCCAGACAGCAGTTGGCCTTAGTTATTTTCCTCTGCAAGTCTAACAGTGACTGCTGTTTAAACAAAAAAGGAAAGCAAACTGTTTCAGAGAAATGATCAGATGCTGTTTCACTTACTGCTATTTGAAAGGCATTCTAACGAATCAACACCTCGTGTTTCCAACGGACTATTGTTGACTCTCTCGTTCATGTTCAACAAACCAAACGTTGCAGAGACACTATGTGATTCCCATTATGTAAACACATACATCCCAGATTCCTTGGACAGAGACACAAATACCTCCTAAGATGAGTGTCTCCTGAAAGGCCAACTCATGACATACAAAATAGGAAAGAGGAAGAAAGAGAAATACTTGGGCCCAGACCCACAATGTTATGGAAGTGCCCAGCTTTCACTGGAATTATCAGAACTTAGGTACTTTTACACTTCAGGCATCATTATGCTTATGGGAATGCTGAGAGATCACTTGTATCATCTACATTATACAGACCATGGAGCTGCTCTGGATCACTCCCATTAGTGTCCCTTTCTGTCCAGGGGATATAAGCACCCATCCTTGATCCTAAAAATTGAACCCAATTTAGAGAGCTACCATAGACTACATGAATATTTCCCTCTGAGCAAGAAATCCCCATGCAGCCCCTGGTTCCCAGGGTGAAAAAAACCAAGACTCACTAAAAGTAAAGGGAATTATGCCACCAGTTTGCAAGATTTCATCACAACTGCAGATGCTGAGTGTCTCAGATCCCAGAGATACAAAACATCCAGTGGCAAACAATTCTGTAGCTAGTGACAGGCAGTAACTGCTATCATACTGGGTGAGGCAGGAGGAACAGGATGGAATTTTCTGGGAAACTATGGACAGTCACAGGGAAGAACTCCAAGAAGGAATAAATAGGACTATTAATGCATGCTGCAAGGACTACCCTGAAGTTCACATGTACCGTTTCCTCCAGTTTCCCATTTCACCCCTCTGAGGAGCACAACTAACACAGATGGCGTTGTCAGCTCCAAAAGGCTTCAATGCCCCTTCACAAATCCCAATAGCTAGTTAGAAAACATCTAAATGTTGGTCAGTTAAGTAAAAAACATTTGCTAGGCCCTTGCTCATTATTCTACATCACTCTGACCCAACAGAGCACAGCCCATGGCACTCAGCTATGCGCCTTCAAACCTCAGAGCCTAACCTCCAAGCAGCAACATAGGAACACCCAAACCGAAAACACTTTGTGATTTTCAGTACTTGGGCTCTGAGGCTTAAACTTGGCTCTTCAGGTTAAGCCCAGGTCTTTGCTGTAGAGAGCGCTGCAGGGAAAAAGCTTCCCTTTACCGTCACAAAGTAGTTCTGGAATGACCAATATACCTAGTTCAGCAATACAATACAAGCCCTAGCCTTCCCACCCCTGCAATGGGTCCATGATGTCTGCACAGGCAGATCCTACAAACCCTCCTTGCCCAGTCATGGGACTGAAGCTCCAAGTCTCGCACACAGCAATTTGTTTCTTACTCACAGCACATTCACCAGAGTCACTGAACTTACAACAGCAGTTTGGGATTTGTCCCTTGCACATGACACTGAGCAGAAAAAAAAAAAAGCAGAAAAACCCCCCAGTTCTGATCCAGTAAAACACAAATCCTTTTCTTGGTAAGAGCACAGGGTTTTTTCAGTCTCTCATGAGTAAAAATAAATAAATAATCAAAATCAATGTACCTCCAAGCACTTGAAGACAATGCCAAAATGCTCCTTATGGATATGCACTACAGCTGATCTGATCATCTGCTCAAAGGCTTCTCCTACAGTTATCCATGGTAGTTCCACTTCTTCTTCAGTAACAGGCCCCAGCTTTAACAGAATTAACTTCATAGCCTGCAAGGAAAAGGGCACATCATGTCCTTATACTTTGAAAATACATCTAGCAATTCTAAAGTTAGTGCAATATACTGCTAACATATCCCAGTGATATTCTTTCTAGAATGACTGCAGGGAAGAAACCAACACTATCACTTAAAATCTGAAATACCAGCAAGCAGTACTATTTTAATATACAGGAATACTAATTATATAGGAATTACTAAAAACAACCTTCCTATCTCAAAGAATATTCTTACAAGGAGGCTTTCAGATCCTATTAAGTAACTAACAGCATACTTATCACTAAGTAACCACTGAAGTGAACAAGAAAACACTCAGTGGCTTCACTGAGCACTGCCTACGGCTCCATTACAGCAACATGTAAACCAGCAATCTTTTCTTGTCATTACCGTCTCTGCACAAGAATGGAACATGTTTCGAACACCCTTGCACATCTCAAAAAGTAGCTGTCCTACACCTTCCACCTTCTCGGGGTGCTCCCCCAAGTCACTGAGCATTAAATTGAAGACAGCATTTTTGTCAGAAACCTACAAAACATAAGGAGAAAAAAAAAGTTATCTTCTATTCAGAGCTGCCATATGGATAGAGGCAATTAACTAACTCCACAGCACCACATTACTCTCCTAGTCCTGCCTTCTCATAACAGTTCAAACTCCTTATTTCTGCAACCACACAAGGAAACTGAAAGGAGAAAAATGGTCAGCTATTCAGTCACAAGAGCCCTCCAGGCCCCAAGATGTACACGGGTCTACTGAGATCAGTGCAGGTGAAATGTGTTTTTGATTATTCTTAGGATTTTAAACATATGCATAAATACACCATTAAACTGGTCCCAGCTGAAACACAAAGATCACTGCACTGGTGTGGAAAGCGACGTGTATCAGCTGAACACAGAATCCAGTCATCCAAAACCATAACCACACTTGGGAATACTGCAAGGACGTCTGGCCCAAGATTTTAAAGCCCTCCATTTCTGAGCATTTGACTGGAAGTTCAGCAATTTCTGAAAACAATCAAACAAATGTGCTTTATTATGGTCTCTTAACTTAGGACAAAGATGAGGATACTCAAATTTGCTAGCCAGTCCCAGAAATACTGGCTTTTGTATATTCTGACTAAATAAAAGCCAACAACTACCACTCCCTTTCTTTACTCCATTGAAGGCTGCTGTCTGATCTTGATTGATCTGCCTGGGAAAATTATATACTGTGATTTTCAGAAGTGCAAAAAGGTTGTCACATGAATTTCAGCTCTACAAAGGCCTTAAAGCATTAGTGAAAAAGCAGTGAGTAAATCTGCATTTACAAATTAACCCCTCCCTTTTTCAAGATTATGTTATCACTTTAGTCATTTTAGATAAACAAACCACAGATGTTTGGTTTAACTGCTCTTAAAACACAGAGTGCCAAGGCCTCTATTTGCCACTGCTGATATGAAGCGCATGACATTCTAAACAAAACACTCAATAAAAATGACAATTCGGAACATGACGAATGTCAGTTCAGGCCTTGTTAATCCTTCTCTGGAGGAAACCTAGTATTACACATTGAATCCAAGAGCAACCACAAAATGGAGACAGTGATATTAGAAGAGATACCAGGAGATAGTTTAAACACCTCACCTTTCTCAATAGAAAGACAAAACTTTCTGCAGCGAAGTTTCTGATGTGAAGTTTGTGGTGAGCCAGCAGGGTGCTGTACAGGCTACAAAGACACAAAATAATCCACTGTCTTAATGGCAATGCAAGAATTACCACCAATTGGTTTTAAAACCTATGTTTGCAGTTTACGTTGCCACTTTTTACAAACACTAAGAATCTGTCCTCCTAGAGAGGGAAAATACCTCCCTCAACTAAATTCTGTCCCACTCTCCCTGGATAAAGAACAGTTTTGCAAAGAAGGTCATATGACAATGCCAGGCAAATTAAACTGAATTGAGAAATATGTCTAAAATCCCTGGATCCACACAGATTCAACTGCAGCATCAAGATTTTCAACATACATACTCAGCAGCTGGTGACACTAGACTCTGATAAGCCAGATTTGTATTTCAGTTGAGCTAACAAACTCTCCTGTGCTCTTAAAAGTTTCTAAAGATACAATGTATAGGGGTGATAAATATTTGCAGTTTGCTGGTAAGTATCAGTAACAGTTGCAAGTGGCTCACCACATGTTAAGTGCAGAGCGAGTGATGTCTCAGATTCACAGCCAAGCAGACGCTTTTTCAACATGCTTGACAGCTTTTGCTGGGTTAGGGAGGAAACCTGTAACCTCTCTTTTGCTTCACCTGTTCGAAATTGAAATGAGGAGGAAGCAACATGGACCACTAGCTATGACAAAATGAAAAGCCCTGCTACCACAGTAATGTAAGATTGAACAAGCAGTCATAACTGTGTCAGGCCACAGGAGCATCCAGCCCAGTATTCAATCTACAGCAGCAGCCAGAAGTGGATGTTTGAGAAAGCACATACAAAATCAGTCTTCTGTCACCTGCAGCTCAGGCACTCCCCAAGCCATAAGTGGCTCCTATGCATTTGGAAACTCCCTCCAACTTGGCCAGTTTCCCTTCAAACCTATGCCAAACTTCCACACTCACAGCATCCTGCTGCAAGAAGTTTCAAAGCATACAAAACTGCGCATACTCCATCTGCTCTCTCACTAAACAGACAGGAAAAAGGGAAAAAAATAAAGGGGAAAATGATGGGAAAGGAACAATTAAAGACTCCAAGGAATCCATTCAATGTCATAAGCCTGGATGTCTGCAACATGAGAATGACAGAAACTATACAGCTATGACTGAGGTACTTGACAGACACTTAAGAGATCTATGTTGAACTTAGACTTGGTCACAGGCTTCCAAGACGACTCTGACAATCCAGTGTCTTTCTGAGCTTTGCTTAGCCAGCTGAGGAGGATGCCTCCTCTCCTATCCCCCCGGCAGAAAGGGGACCAAAGGCCCAAATCTGCAAGCCCAACCCACATGCCTCCTCCAACACAGAAGCCCATGAAAATCAGCAGGCTCTCAAAGGAGCTGTGTATGATAAAAAGGCTCCGAGTCTCTCAGAAAGCTGCAAAAGCATGCTAACAAGTATATTTAAGCATTAAGCCATGTATTTGTGTGGCATTTACATTTCTATAGCATGTAATAACTGCTGATCAAGACAGACATTAAGTACAGTTTTTACCTGTATATATTGTGTATGTCCTTCACCATCAATCTCCACAAATATTTGTAGAGATAGGAAAGAGAGGTAAAAGCCCATTCCAGCAGCTCTGTGTCCTGTGTATCCAGTAACTTGATAATGGCCAAGAAAAAGTCATGAAAGTGAGGATAGAAATCAGTCTGAAGATCTCGAGCCAGCTGCACCACTAGGCTGCGTTTCAGAAAATACACCAGTATTAGTGCATTTCAAAAACAAACCAATAAAAATGTAGTCAAACATTGCATAACCCAGCACAGTCTCTTTGGAAAGAAAGAGCATCACCTTTACTTCTCACTTTTATTTAAATATCATCTATTAAGCAGCTGTGGATGGCAAGAATCTTAAGATTAAAAAAAAAATAAATAACGCAGACCACAGTAAACAAGATGAAATAAATGACTAACATCCAACAAAGCACATCAATATTCTGTCTGACACTCAGTAAGCACTTGGGCTAATTTGCTTGCCTTGTCATAGGTGCTTTGGGTTTTTGTTAAGACTTAGAACATAAAGCTCTATCAGGGAAACATGACCACTTTGGGCATCTCGTTGCTATATTTTCCTCAGCTGCGATAAAGAAAAAGAACACTCACAGTGGACTCATGCTTACTTCTAATACCGTCAAGGTTTCTGACTACATTTTGTCACCTTATACTTACTCTAACAGGGGTTGGTAGGCAAGACTGCCTTCGACTTGCAAATGTGTCTTCAGGCTCTGCACTATGTCACTCTGGTAATAAACCAGCTGGTTGAAGGACTGGCATTTGTTGGCCACTTCATTGTAGAACTGCACTGTTCAAAGCACAAAAGAGAAACCCTGAATGCTAGTCCAGTTCCTGGTAAACATGTAGAATGTTAAAGAACAGCAGCTCTCCAGAGCCCAGTCTAAAACCCAGTCAACAGAAAATCTTGCATTGGGCTCTGGATGCAGAAGAAACATATTTTAACAGTTTAAGGAAAGCAGGAAACATGAATAAATATGACATACCAAAATGCTGAGTGAGGTTCAGTTCCCTCCATTTCCGTAGTCCTTCAAAAAAGTACGTTTCAACTTCCTGTCAAAATAAAGATACAATAATAGCTGCCAACTCTAATGAACATAGCCTGCAAAGATGAGCAGTTCAAATGATGAAAACTATCAATTGCCTTAAGTATTTTAAGAATATTTCACAGAATCTTGATGACTTAATTCCAAAAGGTGCTATGGAATCTCCCCCAAAATAAGATTTTTTTTTCTATATTCAAAACACATTTGAAAATATTTTCTGGTGACAGACCTTGTTTACATAATTGCTTTTTGTATCTCTGTTGACTGGCCTTGATAATCTAAGATGCTGAGCCATACCCCACCCAGCACAAATGCATTGGGATTTCTTTGGCATCCTCACAGCTACTGAGTGGGAAGTTCAGAAGAACAATCCAGCAGGTCAGGATGTAACAACCTGCAAAGCACTATAATGACAATGATGATCTCTAGGACACATATAAATGAACGCTCTTTACGATCTATAAAAACTCATGCTTTAGACACATGCTGAGGGTACTGCAACTACTCAGCACCTGCAGGTCTGAACCTCGGACCGCTGACTGCCACAGCTGCATCTCCCACAATGAGAAACACCCACCAGCCACATGAAAGCCATCAGGGTGGCACGGCCAAAGAGTCTCTATGGCAATACTGTGAAGCAGGTGAAGAAGTAAAGGGAAACAAAGCATGAAATGAAGCTCTAGGAAAGGCAATTCTTGCAGGAGCTTCTTTCCAGTTCTCTCCTAAATAAATTTCTTAAGTGAATCTTTCATGGAGCGTATTTACTTGTGATGTGCTTTCAGAAAATTACCGCAATTGCTGTTCTTACCTCAGCATAGCTTCCAGTTCTGTCAATCCGATGAATAATATCGATGTTAACATTGCTTAAGCGCTCCGAAAAGGTAAGAAACTGTAAAATGAAAGGACACAGACGTTTCTGGCTCAGTTCCGAGAATGGCCCTCCTAAGTCCCTCTCAACAGCACGCACACCGCAAACAGAAATGCCATGGCTAAAGGCGGGCTGCTAGATAGCACCCATCGACCTGTAAACAGCCCTACCAGAATTTTAAGGAAAAAAAAAAAAAAAAAGGCTTCAAACGCCCAGGAGCAGACCTGCCCCTCTCCCCAGGGCCCGCAGCTCACGTCTCTGCAACACGGTTAAAAAACGGCAGCGAAACGGGCCCGGCCTGCCCAGCGCTCGCCTTCCTTGAGACAACGCTTAGGTTAATGTCCCCACCGGGTACAATTTTTCATAAAGTTCTGTCAGTTTTCTACATGAGGGCTGCCGCAGCTCGGCTCGCGGAGGTGCCACCGAGTGCCGGGGGAAGGGGGAGAGGCCGCACGGCGGGGCGGGTGCCTCGGCCGCCACCCCCCGCGGCGCCGACGGGACCCGAGCGGCCCCGCCACAGCGCCCGCCTCACGGCTCCCCCCGGCCCTCACGGCGCCCCCCCCGCCCCGGCCCCCACGGCGCCCCCCCCCGCCCCGGCCCCCACGGCGACCCCCCGCCCCGCCTCGGGAGCCGGCCGCTACCACTAACGACCTACAGACCCTTTCCCCGGCCACCAACCGCGGAGACCCGGCGCGGCCGGGCGGGTGCTCACCCGGTGCGTGTTTCCCGGCTTGTGGGCTGAGGACTTGCTCTTCATGGCGGCGCGGGCCCCGCTGGCGACGCGGCCCCGCACCGATGGCCACACGTGCGGCCCTACGCGCCGGGCGCCGCCATGCCGGCCGCGGGCTGCCGGGAGGAGGAGGCGGGCCCGCCGGCGGAAGGGGTGGGCGGTGCCTGTCCGGGCCGGGACGCGACGGCAGGACCCGGGGGAGGGGGCAGCTGTGCCTGCTCCAGCCTGCCTGGGCGATGAGCTGTTTCGTGAGGGCTCTGGGCAGAGCAGCCCGGCTCGGCCCTCCGCTCCGTGCTCTGGTGCAGCGCGGGGGGCACCGGCGCTGCCCGAGAAGAAACCGGTACCGGCGAGAAAAGGTTATGCTGGGGAGCGCAGCGCCCAGCGCAGCGCTGGCGGCTCGGCCCGAGGCTGCCCAGCTGGCACAGCCGTGATTTCAGTAAAGACTTTTGTCCGGACCTCAAAAAACCTCACCCCCAAAACCTCACCCCGGACAAAGCGTGTGCAGCTGAACCCTCGCACAGGAGCAAATGGCTGCGGGCTGACGGTCGGTCGGAGCTGCGCCCGCAGCAGCGCCGCGCCTGCCGCACCTTCCGCCTGCGGCTGCGGCTGCGAGGTGCGCCGGGGGCTGGGGGAAGCGCTGGTTCGGGCAGGGGCGGTGCGAGCGGCCCGGCAGCTGGCGGGCTGGCCAGCTTGTCCCTCCCTAGCCTGCTTGTGGCAGGCAGCTCAAGGCCGCTCTCAGAAGCTAGGCTGGCAGGTTATTTCGACAGCAAGACACGAGCTTGGCTTTGAGCACGTCTGAAGTTCACCATTAGGAGTGTGTAGGGACCCAAACTTTGAACAGACCCAA
Organism: Falco peregrinus; assembly: GCF_023634155.1. NCBI lineage: Eukaryota > Metazoa > Chordata > Aves > Falconiformes > Falconidae > Falco > Falco peregrinus. The sequence goes on from NC_073726.1 coordinate 45,980,305, forward strand.
CAGGTTAAACGCTGCCGGGTGCATCCAGAAAAGCTGCCCATGGGCGGGCAATAAACCATTAACACGATAGCCATCTGGACAGGGCAGTGTGCTCGCTCTGGCACCTGTGAAGTCAGAGAACTGCAGAGATAGCTGTTAGCTTTAAAGCTTGCTCTTCTGCTGCTGGAATAGAAAAGACTTCTGGCATTTGCATTAAGTGAGAAGAGAATGCCTAGTTTAGACACTTGTAGGCTTAAGTGTTTTCGAGCCCAAACATCTCCCTGAGGATGTGTGGCTAAAAGCATGTGGAGAGATCTAGGTCCACAAAGGAGCTTAGCTACCAATGTGGAACTTTTTAAGAGCACAAATACCCCTCCAGGCGTGGTTAGTAAATTCACCTATTGTGTATCCTACAAATGAACTTGTGAAAAACAGTCCGCAAGATCTTTTTTTCATTATGAATAGCATGTTGTATAGTTACTGAACTTATGGGATGCACGCGCTCCAAAATCACGCAAGGGAATGAGTAAAACCTAACATTCGTGGAAAGCAACAGGGAGAAGAACTCAGGTGTGCTCTGCCTGTTGCAGAAGAGGAGTCACCAACAAAAATAAAAGATGTTACAGGATTTTTTTAAAAAGTTATAAATGCTTATTTATGCTTGTAAACTGGCAGCTTCTCAGAAGATTGAGACAGGCTAGACCTGCAGATGCTGATGTTCATGACAACTTCTGCCTACATGACCTAGCGATGGACTGCATTTCAGCTAGCACTGCATACAGCACTTGGAGATACATCTGAGTGAGCCTCAGGGTAGTAACTCAGGTATTGATACCAGTATGGCCATGACAGTAGGTCTGGCGCTTCAGCTGGGAAGGTTCAGTGACCCAGAACGTCCCTTCCCCACTTCTATGTGATTCAGCTATGTTAACAATTCACTTTCTACATATACTCCTCTCTGACTGCAATGCCTGAAGCCTCAGGCCTTATTCTTTTACTTTTCCAGGAAGAGATGTGCGCTCCCATTTCTGGGCAGGCCCCAGCTCCAACAACCTATGATTAACTGGTGGGCGCAGCTGTCAGCAGGTCTCCTTCAGAAATCCATGATAACGGCAAGCAGATGGCCTTCTGAAGAGTGATGGCTTATTGGTTGTAATACCTGTAGAGGCATGGAGAGGAAACTATTGTGAAACAGCACATGCGCATCTATCAAAGTAATCATCTATACAGATCTAACTTCAAACAGTCGCTGTGGGCTACAAACACCAGTCCCTGACAGTAATCCATCAGCACTTCTGGGGTGGGTCTAAGATTCCTATGTCTTCTCGGTTCCTGGGCTTTTTAGTCCTGCTGTCCAAAATCTATTTGCTGGACGTCGCAAGAGCCAGAGCCACTCTGTGTAGAAGCAAAGCAGGCTTATTGTCTGGAAATGTATCTTACCTTGAGTCAGTGTTACACTTTCAAGGTTTTTTTTTTTTAATTTTTATTACTTTGGGTTTTTTTGTTTCGGTTTTGGTTTCTTAAATGAGCACTGTCCATTTAGCCTAATAATAGTAATTTGGGTAAAATACCTCAATTTTTAACCCAGGATGGTCTCACAGGGCAGAATTCATCTCATATAACCTGCAACATTTACAATACACGTCTGCCTCTGAGCAGTCATTTTACGCTGCTTTTATATTCAGTGCAGATCTAGGTACATTCTTGTACTTGAAACATCTGTGTTAGAATAAAATGAATAATGCCTTTGAATTGTTAGTCTCAGAGAGTCTGGATGACCTAGATGGTATGTGCGTATCTGCAACTGACACTGTGAATGCCCCCCATGACATGGCTCGATAACTACGTAAATACACAGTATTCAAATTATTGTAGAGTTGCCCTACTACCCTCATATTTTTACATGTATTAATCACAAGCACAACACACACTCATGAAGCCTGTATGACACTGACTTTCTAACCTAGAGGACATACTATCTGGTACAAGCCAATGAGCAGCCCGAACAGCTTATTTTTAACGTCAGGATACTGTAGATTGCATAGGTGTGCAGGTGTAAGATCAAATTTTCATTTTTCTACTATATTCATATGGGCATGGTGGAGATGTGCCAGGAAAGGAGTTTACATAGGGTATTTAATTGTGAGAAGATCTTGCTTTTCAAAATGAAAAATAGGCAAATATTAACAGAAACACTCATGAATTGAGCCAAACAACTTCCAAGCTTGGATGCCCAAAGGTAGGTTCCTCAGTCAATTTTATAGATGCTAAATAAGTAACTGCAGTCTTGAAGTGGTGCCTGCCTTGGTTGTGAACCCAGAAATGCTTCTCTTTGCCTGTCTCTACTCACCCCACAGAACAACTTGGGGTGCATATGGCTGGGTGCATATGGCTGGAACCCTGCTGCATCCATCACAGGAGCTCTCTGAAATCCTCATTGACAGGGAAGCCGGTGTGAGTGCGCAGTCAGGTTATACAAGTGCATGATGCTGGAGCAAACATTTTTTTTTTTTTTTTAATTTGTATGGAAAGCAAGAAGAGCCCTTTTAAACACGATGACATATTTTCACTTCCAGTTTCCTCCTTAGCTTCTAGCTGACATTTTGCCATGCCTTGTGGGAGGAAACCACAAGAGGATTATGTAGGATGTTTTCAAGAGCACTTGCTTTTTCAAAATCAAAGCAGACAAGATACTGGAATCCTGTTCTGCAAATGGGTGGAACTGTTTGGCCACATTTTTTCTAATATGCCTGAAGCACAGAGATTCTGCAAATAATGCAACTCCAGGTCAACGCTAGCTGAGTCCTGGGGAGAATTTCACCTACCTTTAGGCCTGCAGATCAGAGAGGGTTTTGGACAAGGAGTTTTAGTATAGATCCCAGATTTCTGCAGCTATTTGGGGGGGGTGGGGGGTGGGTGAGCATTCATGCCTAAAATATCCTGAACTTAGGGACTTCCCTCACAGAAAGGTGCACCAACAACCTGATTCAGCCCCTTAAGACATCTAGGCCAGTGGCTCCTCTATTTCGAGTCATGGTCCTGCTGCAGAGGTGGAAGAGGTGGGCTGTACTAGCTCCCTCTCTAGAAGTAAACTGAGTAGTGCCAGAGCACAGGGATCATCCACACCAATTAATCATCAACACAATCCCTGGCACAATTTTGGTTCATGCCAACTAGTACAATTCCAAGGTTTCTGCCCAGTAGGAAGCCACACCTTAGGGTTTTTTCTTGAGGTGGGGAAGAAAGTCTTATAATTTAATTTGGAAAGAAAAAGGGCCTGATTTCTGCAGAGACAGCACTTACACAGATGGCCCTGGACAGGAGGGATTTGCAGTGGTGACCACTGCTGCTGTTCTTCACTCGACTGCTCTGCCACAGCAGCAGCAACAGAACTGGCTTCAGCATTGTTGGAAGCAACAGCAACAGAGGCAGAAGGAGGAGGACCCACAGAAGAAGCAAGGGGCATGGAAAGGAATATGAACAGGGAGGACGGAGTGTTGTCCCCCAAAAGGGATGAGAAGTTTCTCCTGCATTTCACCCTCACCACTAGAACAAAGGGCATCTGGATTTCACAGAGACCATCTGGTTTTCAGGCTGTCTGTTGGCTGTCTGTGACTACTAAACATCTGATTACAGTCTAACTCAGATTTCTGACAACTGTCCTGAAACCTGGCAGTTTGGCATGTCCAGGAAAAAAAAAAAGAAAAAAAAAAAAAAGAAAAGCCTTTAGCTGTGGATATGAAGCTGTGCTCCCAAATCTCTCCTTCTACCCCTTCCAAATCTCTCTGTCCACCCCACTCCAAATCCCTCTTTTTTGTTTGGAAGCTTGAAATTACAGTGTAAGATGACAAGTTGGGGGCTGAAGGATCACAACTGTAAGTTTTAAGATGAAGTTACACCTTCCAAAAACAGTAAAGATGGGAATAGGTGTGCACAAGGGAATACTTCCCTCAAAATCATTGCCATCTCCCATACACAATTTTCTTTCTCTTTTTTGTCCTCTTTTACTTTGTCTTTATTGGTCCCTTTATCTGTAAAATGCCACTGAGGAAATACTAAATCAATAATCCAAGACCGTAATTTCTCACAATGATATTGAGAAGCTAATTGTGAGAAAAAAACAAAATCTTAGACAGATGAGGTCAAGGATATTTCCTTTCTCAAATAGTTTCAGCTTTCAAACTTGCAAAGTCAATTGTGCATGACATTCAGGGGCAAATAAGGCCAGGCTCAGCAGTTTGTTACTGAAAGGGATGGGATGTTCCTGCCGTTGAATAGAAGGTAACACACAAAGCAGTTATACTACTCATGTCTCTGCATACATCTCATTCAAACAAGATGGGTCCAAAATTAGGTACCTAGATTTGAGGTCATGGCTAATTAATTTGCTTTTTTTTTTTTCTTATTTGAAGCTTGAGCTGTCTGAATATTCATGCAGCTCTAACTTTGCTCTCAGGTTCCAATAAAGACAGTATCTTGGTTAACCGTTCCTGGCCTCATAGATCCAAGAGGCATAGTGTACAAAAGCTGAAACGCTCCACAAAAGGTCTAATAATCTCAGCACTGCAGAGCCCTTTAGGTAAAAAACATTTAAACTGATATATACATTTAAGCTGAGTCTGTTATGATGCAGTCTAATTTTGGTGTGTACTGCTTGGTGAAATATTTGTGGGCAGCTTAGAAAAGCGGATGAACTTTTATATAACATCAAGAGAGAAAGCAGCCCATCTTGCCACTTCCACTGTGTCACTGGCTGTTGGTACTGGCTGCTAAATCATAGATGTTTATGAGAAAGTTCCAGGTCTATATCGACTAGAAAAAAAATATCAACATTACTAGATTCTTTTGTTGGTTTCCAAAACTCCGTGTTAACTGAAGAAGGATTTGCCACCAGAATCTGTTCTGCTTCCAGACAGTGTCCCTAGTGATACTGCAGTAGGACTTCTAGGGACACCCCAGGTGTGTGTTCTTAACTCTGCGCACTCCAAGTTTCTGCTAGTCAGCGAGTCCCTCTCTGTGATAAAAACCTTATGAGGAGATAGAACTGTATCTTGTTTGGAAAACAGTTCTCTCTGGAGGAAGTGATTCAAACTTTTATTGATACTCTGACTGTAGAGATGTTGATGATGCTCAGGAAAGAAACAGGGCTGGTCCTTCTTTCCACAAAACTTAAATAAGTTTTTGAACCCTGCTGCTGCTTCTAATATGACTTGTAGGTCTACATAAAACCCATAAAAACAACTGCTACAACGAGCATACTGAAATAATAGCTGCCTGTGCAAAAGATACCTAGGTGGGGCCTGACACTTCAGAAACAGAGAAAATGGAAATGAGCAGCAACTGCAAGTGAGGGAAAAAAAAAGTCACTGAAGCAGGTAAGGTCCTCGTTGCTTGTACTGGGCAAGCACTTACAACAAGGGTGAAGCTCACCTGCATGACTATAGCCACCTGCTGCATGGAGGGCTATATTTGACCTGGCGTTCATAGCCAGTGGAAGAAGATGAGTACTTACAGGGTGCCACATAGATGAGTTAACAGGTGCTCCACCAGTGCCTGTTTTGAAGTGGAATGATGTGAGACCCCTTAAAATGGTGACAAGCTAATACTATTGTACAGATACAGAGCATCTGCTGTGCCAAGAGATGGATTCCCTTAAAACCAGCCATGGCCAAAATGCTTCTCCCCAACTGTCATTTTTACCTTTGTGCTTCCTCGTGCGTCATGACATTCACTGAGTTTGCAAATTGCTAACGCTATCCCATGATATCTCCATTACAGGTATTAACCTGACTGTTTAGAAGCTGTGGGGGCTTTATGATGCTGTATCTGCACCATTCTTTTTTGCATCTTCAGAAATGCATGTTAAAGTTATTATTTCTTCCCCTTTGCCTTAGCCCACAATACACATTTACATCAACCCCCCTCAGTAGCCTGTTTGAATGCATGCTAACTCTGGATACCAGTGTACCACTACAATAATAAAGACATTCACTGCAGGAGTCCCCAGTGTGCCTGGATTAGTAAAGTCTTCCTCCCATGGAGTCTGGTCATGAAAAATCCACATAATACATGCTCACTGTCCCCCACCCACCACAGATGACCCACCACTCCCCAGCATCCTGCAACAGCCGTAAGACTGTAGTCCAAGAGGCCACAAAAATTATGGTGTGTCCCAGCAGCATACTGGGAGAGACCAAGGATGATGGCAGTATTTCCACTCTCCGGAAACCCAGGGATTTTCTATTTGAAGTGTCCAGATAACATCAGAAATAGCTGCAATGAGCCCCATGTTATAGAAGAAAACAGAAGAAACAAACCAAACCAAAGCCAGCAGCTGCAGACAGTTGGACCTGAGGGGAAACGTCCTATCTACACTTGGAGGTGAATGTTGCTTTGAGGGTGTCTGACAAGCAAACCAATTAAACATATAGTGCTGGTGCAAATATACGTAACTGCCTTCAAACATTTCCAAGCGATGTATGCATCTGTGTGATCTCCAGTGTGGGCAGCCTTGACAGAGAGCGCAAGAGGGACTGAAGAGGATCAAAAAGGGCTTTAAAAGAGAGAGAAGATAGTCAGTTCATAGAGACACTTGAAAAATGGAAGAATGAACTGAATAGCAAACAGCAATTTTGGGGGAAATGCCTCTTGGGACTGGGGGTCCAAAAAAGAAAAAAAAAGATTCTGGCAGAAGAAATGTGAGAGAAGGGAAAAAAGAGAAAATTAATATGAGACGGGAGGATGAAAGGAATGAGGGAGCACAAGAGATTTAGCAGTTCAAATTGCGAAGAAGGATGGAAGGCAGGTAACCAGGGAGATGTCAGAACTGGTGATAGACACTCTGGCGTATGAATGGAAGAATAAATCAAAATAATCAAAAAGAAGAGCTAGTTAGGGCACTGGGACAGTGGCAGAAAACATTTTTCAGCATATTTTAAGTGCCAAAGTTAGCAGGCTCATTTCCAGAGGCTTCCTCTGTAGGAAATGGAAAGAGACAGGCTCCTTCAGGGAGCATATCAAAGCAGCAGTTTCTTTCTGAAGAGCCTATCTCTCCTTCAGTTAGAAAGGAAACGTAGGGAACCAAGCTGCATAACCGAAGTACATACACCGTACACCTAAAGCAAACACATCTCAAAATAACACCAACTAGTACATGTGAACAGAGATGGTTTGGGTAGCAGATAGTGGAAAAAGGGAAAACAGCAGAAATAAAAGAAGGAAAGTCTGGAAAGACCTACTCAGAAAAAAAAATAATTTTTCATTGATCATTCTGGTGAACATTTGACAGTCCTTTCTCATACATTAACTGCAAGTAAACAAACTAGTTGAATTGTAATTCTGTTGATGCAAAATTGAACACCTTAAATAAACAAAAGATCCCAAAGCCATGAGAATAAAGTTCAAGCATGTAACTTATTTATCCATTTGAGTTAAAGAAGTAAAAACTGTACCACAATTTTATTTCCATACTAATTGTTCTCTTGAGCACATAATTATGCATGCCACATTTCACTGTGTGGGCAGTCCATAAATAAATTTTGAGATTTGTTTTTTTTTAAATGAAAAAGCAGAATTCTCCAGCAAATACATTATAGGCTCGAAATCATTCAGATTTAAATGCCCAGTATTCAAGGATGACTTACTTCCTTCAGTCCTGAGGCACTGACTATTAATTTTAAATGGTGTGTTTGTATTAGGGATCTCAGTCTGAAGTTTCCTTCTCAAGACCGTTAAGCACTCATGTTTAAATTATTTTCCTTGCAAATTGCATTCGTTCAAATTTCTGTGGAATGCAAAAAATAAATAAAAAACCCACACAGCCAAGAAGTTTTCATTCAAAATGTCAATATTTATTGTCAATGTCAATGAATTATTTCTGGGACTTCTGTGCATCTCTCTGGCTCTTTTCTCCCTATTGGTCTCTTTCTTTGCAGGTCACTCTTTTTGTCTTTGTGTCCCAAACAAGCTAAGCATGAGAGGACAAGCACTTCAAGCGAACAAGTTGTTACCCTGAAAGACTTCCCATGATTAGGGTGTGAAGCAAAGAACTTTTGCAAACCTACACCCCTTCAAATTTAGGATTTGGATAGGATGAGGATTGGAAATGGTATAGACATAGAATTAGGGTACTATGCTTCTTCAGTTCTTCAGTGTTAAGTTTACTGTGGTGTGTTAAGGCGTAAGACCCTGGCAAATTGCATCGCATTCTTGTGGTTGCCCACAGACAGCACATAGTCTGTGCAAGAGGGCCTTCTAAACATACTGTTCTGAGCTTTGGGCACTGCAAATCCAACTAACTGGAAAGAAGTTTCTAAAAGTATACTTAGAAATGTGCTGTAGTGGTATTCTTGGAAATAAAGAGGTGATAATTGTGGGACATCTCTGTACCAAGAAAATCCCAGTGCTCATAATACAGGTGCCATGTGACTATTTCTAAAGAATGCAACCAGATTTCACAAGGAATATTGGTGATGATAATGGTCTTCTGAATAGCCTTGCAGAGTCATTTTGTCGTGTCCAAACACTATAAACAGAAGAACTGACAAGAAAAATAATTAAACAGACAGCTAAGAACATCACCAAATAACACTGTGGAAGATTTCTCTAAGGTAGCGTTAAAACAGGAGAAGCAAAGTCAATGCTGATGGTAGTCAGGTAACTAGCTATACTAAGCCCAGCAATTCAAAACAGCAGTGTATGGACAAGCACAGCCAGTCAGAGAGGTTAGAGTGGAGCCAAACGCTAACTGATCTTTGGTAACATAAAGCACCATCAGCAATGAACTTCCATTTCACCAAAATCTGAGCAGGCTTTTCAAGGTGATAACTGATGCTGTGCAGGAAGCAGTTGTGGTTTTATTAATTTCACTGGAATCAAAATCTTCCAGAAGTTAAAGAAGTGCATTTTGACTTAAAGCATTGCATTGTGAGAAAAGCCAAACTGTCTAATTAGAAGTCAATGATTAATGTCGATATATTATTCCTAATAATAACTACAACCAAGAGGAAATTTAACAGGCAGCTCCATGAACAGAGGAGAAAATGGAATGTGGATCCCCATTGCTCTGTGTCTTGGGGTTGGCTGGCTTGTGTGTTTAAGAAGATAAGAACCTTTTCCTGCAGTTGGATGTCTTTCAAGCCTTTCTTTTTCACTGTTATCTAATAGAAGTTCAGCTGCTGCAGTCTTCCTTTCAACAAAAACATTTATGGGATCCCTATTTTTTGTTCATCTACTTTCATGAAACTGGTGGCACCTTAATATCGCTGAGACCCTTACCCCTCTGTAAATTTGGTCACAGTGTTCAATGGTTATTGGATGGAGGGCAAACACCTTCCACATGCATACATGTATGATCCCATGCCCCTGATTTCCTAAGCAAATCATCCAAACAAAACTAAACAGAGTTTTTCACAATGACAAATCATAACACTGTTCCCAGAAAAGGCCAAATGGAGTACAAAAAGGCCAAAGATTTGTTTTGGCAGATTTTGTTTGCTTTTACCAATGCCCAGCTATTTTCTGATGAGGTTTCCAAACTGATTCCTGTGTAATCAGAAGAGAACAGAGCTCAGACTCCCAAACCCAGATCTGGCACTACACAGGAGAGTACCATTGAGCATGAACTGCTCTTCATCTGCAAACTCAGCTCAGCTGGTGCAGGTACAGCTGAATGCCACACAATCTGAAACTGCACACTCAAGCAAGGAATCACTGGAAGTCAGAGGGCTCCCAGGCTGCCAGGGCAAATTGCAAAGGGTCTTGCATCACTGCCAAACAGCATTCACTGTGCCTCCAGTGCTCTCCTGTCTCACTTTTAGTTGCTTTTGCCCATGCCCACATTTGCCTACAAGCAGGAGAACCCCTTAAAGTGTATTTCTGCAACTTAGTTCAGAGAGGTGGGCAGCATCTCTCCAAGTGCAGGGCTTGATATATTTGTCTCATCTACAGAAGGAAACCCATGGCACCAGTCCCTCAGTGCCAATTCTCTTGAAAAGGAGCAAGGAGGGACTTCCTTCCAAGCAATGCAGACACTACCAGTAACACCTCACAGAGCTGTCCAGTAATGGAAAGGAGCCTAATACCAGCACAAGGAAGGAACTGTTTGGACCCCATAGGGCAGTCTGGGATTTGTTTAGGCAGATTGGTGGCTTTTTTAACTTGAGGGTGCTGGAAGATGTGGATCTTTTACTTCCTGCTATTAAACACCAAATCCCACCAATACCGTCGGATCTACAAGAACAGAGTCACAGAGCCAGTGAGCTGAGGGACTGCATAAGACCCGGTGGAGATGGGACAATGTGGTACAAGAAAACAATGAAATAGGCTTTCTGAGTTTGGAAGACATATAAATATCTATTGTAGCAATGAGAAAAAGCAAACACTTGCAGTTCTGTGTCTGTTACACAGCACAAGCCCACCATGTTCCATGGAACTAATTTCATTTCATGTGTGAAAAATCCAGAAGAAAAACATTTAGCCTTTTCCTCCAGGTCCACTTACTGTGATTTAGGACATGGGTATCATACAGATTTGCTGCTGGTTCCTAAGATGGAAACATCCGAATGGGAGGATCCGGCCTTTCTTGCCATGTCAATCATGATGACATTTGAAAGACGATTTGCTTAACACTCCTGTAAAAAGAATCAGAGATGCCACCTGACCAGAGTGGCATGCATTTCCTCATAGCTGCTTGTGTTTAAGTTAAGAAACATGATCTGTTTTCCCATACATGTTATCACTTGTATTTACATTATGTCAAAAATGATAAAGAAGCAGAATCAAACCTGTATTCATCTCATGTAGTTAATACTTTAAGTGCATGTTATTGTTTGAATGGTTTAAGCAACATAATACCTGAAAGAGTGCAAACAAGTGACACCGAGCATGAAGCTCTGAGCAGCACAAGCTGTGGGTCTGGGCAGGAGGCTGCTTATGTCCTTCCTGTGAGAAAGCGGGCATGTTTTTTGACAACACGTATTATTTGCTGGACAACAGCAGTTCATTGCACTGTGTGGGAAGGTGCTGGTTTTGATTGAAGCTTTGCTGGGAGGGTTTCTCATTTTTCATGTGGTCAAAAGCTAATAGCAAATTAGGGCAACCACCTCAGATAATCAATAACTCAGTAGCCTAATTGGTAGGGGTACAGAATAAGTTTGTTTCTTGCTCTTCCTTAGCAGGACATCTAGAAGCTGTTATTCATTGTATAAGTAATTAAAGAGTAATTGAGCCAGAGAAACTGACACCCTGACCTGCTGTGGTGAGGTTAGGACATGCCCCTTGCAGTACAGTGGCCAGCTTCTGTATGTTTAGGGATCTTTATACTCCCAGATGGGCATCTAGAGGCCAGACTAACAGAGGCATGATTTCATTGCTCAACCCAATAACCCTGCCAGACCAGTCTTCCACATGTACCCCCTCCTTCTAACATGCCTTCGGTGTCATGGTTTAACCCCAGCCAGTAACTAAGTTAACTCTCTTCCTGCTGAAACCAGGACACTCAGAACTACCTCCAAATAGCCTGCCAAACCCAGAGCTCCCAAGGAGATAAAAAAATGCTCCATGAGCTCTGTTTGGCTGTCTGATGTATCTGGCCAATCATATCTGTCTAAGATATCGAAGGCTGCTAGAAACCATGACTGAAATCAGATGAAGACCTTGTGCCGAACCCAGAGCACTTGCAGCGAAAACTGCTTTTGGCAAATCCAAATGTGAATAAAAGCCAGGAGAGGCTGGACAGGAAAGATACTTACCTACCTGCCATGAAGGAAAACTGGGGAATTTTTAATCCTCAAGCTGGTGATGACTTTTACTAGGAAAACAACTCCAGCATAGCACTTTGCCAGTGCGCAGTTCAAGTGGGAAGGCTGCCGTGCAGAGCTACCGAGCCCTTGTCGCAAGGTGTGCTGTGTGTGCAGCTGTGCTGCTATCAGGCCCACCTTAGACAGCTTTGGCATCCTTACATCTTAAGCCCTCACCTGGGGTTTCTAACATATGGCAAAGAGGCCAAACGTAGTATTTGCTGGTTTAGTCCTGTATGTGCTGCTAGCTGTAGAAACAGGTGCATCTCCACCACTTGATATCCCTGGCCTTGAAATCCCATAGGTGTATTTGATGTGTTCCCCTGTGGGTAAGGTATGTGAGGCTCCATCTGTGATATTCCTGTGCACTTTGACTCTTGAACCTACGATTAGTTGAAGAGTGTTAGCAAAACTTCCGTGAGCACAGTGCAGGTAGTGGGGCTTCCCTGTCATATAACTGCAGTGTTCCACAACTCGCCTTGGCAAGTCTTCTGTGATACCTGAATCACTGAGACTGAGTTATCTTCCAGATTGCTCAACCCATAGAAATGTGTATATTAAACCATATTTTCACCTTCTTCTCTAGGGGAGTTGCTGGCATATGGTAATGAAGGAGGGTAGGAAATACCGCCCTGGGCAATTGTAGGCTGAATTGTCTTCCCTCCAAAAACCCTGGACCGCCACCCCCTCTGCGCCGTGGCTCTGCAGAGGACCGTCCCGCCAGCCGCGGCGCCGCAGGGCCCGGAGCGGGCGGCAGTGGCCCGGGATGGCCCGGCCGGGGCCGCGCAGCGGGGATCACCGCCCCTTCCCGCTCCGCGGGGGCGCTCACCGCCGCGGGGAGGAGCGGGCACCGGGGCCGTATAAGGTCCGCCCGCCGTCCCGGCTCCGGCACTCGCACTGCCGCGCCCGGCGCAGCCCATCCCCGGCAGACACACGGGCAGAGGTTTGCGCACCGCTCCGCACCGCACCTGGCCCGGTGGGGCTCGGCGCACCCCCGCGGGTCCCGTCCCCATCCCCTTCCTCCTGCCCTGCGCGGGCAGCAGCTGCCCCTCCGATTTCGGGGCAGCCCCTTGGCTCCAAGTGCGAGTCCCTCCAGTAGCATGGGGAGCTTCACTGTCTGGGACTACGTGGTCTTTGCAGCCATGCTGCTGGTCTCGGCCATCATCGGGGTCTACTATGCCTTTGTGGGAGGAGGACAGAAGACATCTAAAGACTTCCTCATGGCGGGCCGCAGCATGAGCGCTCTCCCTGTCGCGCTCTCCCTCACCGCCAGCTTCATGTCAGCTGTCACCGTACTGGGCACCCCTGCCGAGATCTACCGCTACGGTGCCATCTTCTGCATCTTTGCCATCACCTATGGCCTGGTGGTGCTGTGCAGTGCTGAGATCTTCCTACCTGTCTTCTACAAGCTGGGCATTACCAGCACCTATGAGGTAAGGTGGAGTAGAAGGAGCCTTTCCACAGCGTTCAGGGAGCTGGGGGGCTTCTCGTGCCTGCTTTCTACATGCCTTCCCTCAGTCTCTTTCCCCAAACACCCTGTGCTCTGTGTGCCACATATCTCCACTCTCCCAAGAGCAGGCTGCAACCTACTCTGTCCCCAAGTCTGCCCACACTGCGTCTGCAGACAGGAGATGCTCAGCAGCTGTGCATCATGTCAGGTTTGTTTCCTCACTCAGACACTTAGTTCAGCAGGTGGATTAATCCTCATGCAGCTTAGACGGTGACATGTGGTTAATGATGTGCAATTAATGTACCAAGAACGAAGTGCAAACACATCTACATAGGAACCAGAGTTCTCACATCATGCTCCTTCCAGACAGGTTTCTAAGCCTACGTGCAGCCACAGAAGGCCCCCTCTGCCAGACTATGTATTTGTGCTGCTACTAGAGATTTTGGGGAGACAGCCTTTTCACTTGAGGCTGTTCAGACAGCCTCCTGAACAGCCTCAGGTGAATGTCTTCTCCATCATGCTTATACAGGGAGGTCAGGAAGTACTGTGTGCCCGAGAGAGTTTTCCTACTTCCACCAAAATACGGCTGAGCTGATCTTCGGCTCAGTGTGTAAGTTCAAGCTATAGCTAGTGACACTGAGATGTCTGGGGTGGTGGTACAATCACAGGTAGAGTCTGATTGTTTTGGGGTGAGGAAGCATCTGGTCAGGACTTTCTTCTGATTTAGAAGGTCTGTTGAACCTGTTTATCTTCCTGTGTGGAGACAGCTCCTAGCTGCAGGTTTGGAGGCAAATTGCTCTTTTCACAGAGGACATTGGGAAAGGGGCATCAGTGCAGGTGAAAGTCCTTGGCCAGCTACTTTGGTCTTTAGCATTTTATTACACTGAACGAACACTGCAGCACTTGAGGCTGAAAACAAGTTTTCTGTTGGTGATTTAGATAAGAATTCACCAACAGAAATTACTGGTGGCTTCCAGTGTGTTTTAAACTACTAATCTTTGGACTGTCAGTTATGAAGATACTTAAAAATAGGGCTCTTTCAAATAAAGAGTTATAATAATGACCAGAAACTCACTGATAATCTTGGGGTTAAATCTGAGTAATGCACCTATAAAAGATATATCTTCTGTTTGTGGACAGAGTTCAGAGATTAAACAACTTTTTTGTGTCTGTCCAGGGGTTCAGCACTGCTTTCTTGCATGGACATGCTCACAGATCATGTTTTAAATGCTCACTTCATGAGTGAGCACTTTGAGATGCTTCAGTGTTTGCCTGTGCCAATTGAACAGATTGGCAGGCAAAGGAGATTGATTCTTTTTGTACAACCACACGCCCTAGAGGGTTATTAGGACAGATGGTAGGAACAAATCTGCCCTACAGCATGACAAACTCATTCAGAGGTTGTGCTGTCCCAGGCTAGAAAGAAAAGTGAGGGTTTCTGTTTTGCAAAAGGCTAAATTTCTACTTACTGGTAGACTACAGTGAGCTGCTGTGGGCAGTGCAGAAGGTGAGGTTACCATGGGAGGAAGCTTGCCGACTGCTGAAAACCTTCTGCCCTCTCTTGCAACAGTTCAAATGGACACACGTAATGCCAGAGTTTCCAAATTCACTAAGGCTTAGAAATAGCCATAATGCTTTCTTTTTCTTTCTGATTTCACAATGCAAGTGAGTTCTGCTGTTTGCTGGTATGTCATTGTGAACTTTTAGGTTGCCCTGTGCAGATTCAAGAGCTGGACTCTGTGATCCTTATGGGTCCCTTCCAGGGATATTCAATGATTCTGTGATAATATGTGCTGATCTTCACCAGGTCACAGTGCACAGCTCCCTGTCTATTGAGTGCCTTGAGGCTGCTGGGTAGCACCGGTTTCCATTCGGCAGACTCCATCATATACTGACTAGCTTACATCTACTTCACTTGCTCGTGTATTATCACCCAGTGGTGAGGTCTGTAAAAAATATCAAATTAAGTTGAAAGAGATATCAATCAAGGTGACTCTAAGGATTTTGGCCATTCGTGAAAATGTAAAAATGACACTATGTCCCTTCTGTATTGCTCATCTCTTCACTCTAGTCCTATCAATAGTGCCAAGTTTTGAGAAAAAAAACAACATTTGGTTTTTCTTCTCTTTTGCAGTATTTAGAGCTTCGATTTAATAAATACCTGCGCCTCTGTGGAACGGTCCTCTTCATTATACAAACGGCAAGTAAATCTCAAAGCTGTTCTGTGGTCCCTGTAGCCACCAGGATTCTTCAGCTTGGTGTAACTTGCTGTTTTCTCTGAACAGTTGATGAGGTTACCACAGTGCATGGGTGGCTGAGAGTGGGAGAAACAAAGCTCTTTCTGCTCCAAAGCAATGAGGTGGGGAGCGGATGCTGGGCTACCTGCCCCTGTGCATTGTGTCTCTCTGTGTGCATTGTTGAGCACCCAGAGCAGTCACTTGGCATCAGCACCATGCCAAGAGATGAGCGACCCTTCACTGCAGGGTAGCAGTGCGAAGAGCAGTTGTTTGCCTGCCTGCTGGAGAAACCCACAATGGGTTCAAAATGTAAACATGCCCCAATTATCTGCAGCGGCAGTTTTCATCCTCCAGTGCGTGGATTCTGGGCGTCTGACTAATTCTCAAGAGTCTGTGCAAGGTGACAAAACACTCAGGAGCTGTCATTTACTGCACAAGGGTTTATACCACCACCACTGGAAAAAACTGCGTGTCTGCAAACCGAGAAATAGCAAATTACTGCCTCAGGGAATGTTAAACTAAAGCAGTCCCTGAAATTATTGTTGGTGTGGCTTGCTGTATCCAGAGCACATTCAGGGAGTCGGTGAGAGACCACAGCTTTTAAATGTACAGTGAACATGCGTTAAATTCACCAGAAACAAGAATGTGTTCTTTTCACAATTTTGAAGTGGACTTTTGGGGGAATTCAAAGCAAGAATGAGTACACAATCAGAAAGCTTTTCAAGTTACATGCTTGCTTTGTTCCTGGTTACAGGGCAATCACACTTGCACCAGTTAAGATGGTGGTCGGTGCAGTGCTAATTACTTACTTGAATAGTGCTGCTTAACTGGCATTTACAGATACACAAGCCCATAGGAAAAGCAGAGTGCTACCAAGTGAGAATCCTGATGCTGTTTCACCGGCAAATACAAAGACATCACAGTTGCATAAACTGGAACAAGCCAAGCATAATCTTTCCTTGGCAAAGATCAGAAAAGTAATTCTATACAACCTAAATAGGTACTCAAGGAAATTAACTGAAGATCTATAGGTGTCTTCTATGTAAGTGCTAACAGCTTAACCTGAATAACAAAAAGAATCGTGAGGAGGGGAAACTCCCCAATATTTTAATGGTGTAATTTTAACTGTTCTTTGAATATTGGCATGTGTTTAAAAGAAGAAAAATAGGGTATGTAGTAATAAAACCTGAAAAACGACTGAAGAAGTGGAAAGATTGTGTAATCAGTCCTGTTTTAGTTTACACAAAAATGTGATCAGAGTTGCAGATTTTAATTTCTCATGATTCAAAGCTTCTGGCACTTTTTTGCTGCATATGAGAATGTCACTTTCTCATGCTGAATCCCTGAACTAGCAGGTTTGGAGAAATATGGGTTTGACTGATGGGCTACTACACGAATAAGGAATTGGCTGGATGGTTACATCCAAAGAGTTGCAGTCAACAGCTAAATGTCCTACTGGAAACCAGTAATGAGTGGTGTCCTTCAAGGGTTTCTACTGGGACCAATACTATTTAATACCCTCATTAATGACATAGATTGTGGGAATGAGCTCATCCTCAGTGAGTCTGTGGATGACACCAAGCTAAATGGTGCAGCTGATTTGCTAGAGGGAAGGGATGCCATCCAAAGGTACTTTTACAGGCTTGACAGGTGGGCCCATGTGAACGTCGTGAAGTTCAACAAGGCCAAGTACAATGTACAGCACCTGGGTCAGGGCAACCCCTGCTATCAGTATGGGCTGGAGGATGAAGGGACTGAGAGCAGCCCTATGGAGAAGGATTTGAGGATAGTGGTGGATGAAAAATTGGACATGAGCCAGCAATGTCTGCTTGCAGCCCAGAAAGTCAGACCTATCTTGGACTGTATAAAAAGAATTGTGGCCAGCAGGTTGAGGGAGGTGATTCTCCTGCTCTGCTCTTGTGAGACCCCACCTGGAGTATTGCAGCCGATTCTGGGATCCCCAGCACAAGACAGACATGGACCTGTTGGAGTGGGTCCAGAGGAGGGCCACAAAAAACAGAGGGATGGAACACCTCTCCCATGAAGAAAGGCTGAGAGAGTTGGGGTTGTTCAGCCTGGAGAACAGAAGGCTGCAGGGAGACCTTATTGCAGCCTTTCAATATATAAAGGGGGGTTATGAGAAAGGTGGAGAGGGACTTTTTACCAAGACCTGTTGTGACAGGACAAGAGGTAATCGTTTTAAACTGAAAGAGGGTAGATTCAGATTAGATATAAGGAAGAAGTTTTTTGCAATTAGTGTGGTGGGACACTGGAACAGGTTGCCCAGAGAAGCTGTGGATGCCCCATCCCTGGAAGTTTCAAGTCCAGGCTGGATGGGGCTTTGAGCAACCTGGTCTAGTAGAAGGTGTCCTTGCCCATGGCAGGGAGTTGGACTAGATGATCTTTAAAGGACCCTTCCCACCCAAACCATTCTATGATTCAGCAGCACGTGCTGACAGTCACTGTATAGACAGCAAGTCAAACATTGACTGGGCTTGACAAGTATCAGTTGTTGGCTGGGAAGTGATGCAGCTGGTTCTGAGGAGATATTCACCAGGGACTGGTCAGGATTGGCAGTTTTCTTGGCATACAAGGTATATATCAAAACCTGCAGAGGACTCATGTCACCGAGAAAAACAAATGTGCACACAGGGAGTAGTACACAGGTAGGAATAATTATTTCCCCAGTGGCCCTACCATCTTTGCTGACATGTGCTTGTAGCAGGTCTACAGCAAGGGGCCAAGGTAATCTGGTCATGCTGGGTGAAGCAGCCCCTCTGCTGCGTTTGGATTACCACTCACTCCAGTTACCTCTTGGTTCTCTCCCCAGAGTAGCCACTGGCTATGTGGCAGAGCTCTGCCACAGGGACCAGATTTGACCTGCTCAAAAGCCACAGTGAGTAATCCTGTGGTTAACCATCCTGCTCTGGTTTAATACCTGTGCCTAGGGTGGACTGCACACTCGTGGAAGGGGCAAAGGCTTGCTGAATGCTGGATGATGTCTGATTCTGCTGCTTTTCCACGTCCAAGTCCCAACCCTGTAAATCAGGGAGTTAGAAGAGTTTGACCATGGAAAGTTGATGCATGTCAGCTCAGGACCTGACTGTGATTTAGATCTTTTGAGTCAAGATCACTGACCTTTGCAGAAGTCTTTGCAGGCTGTATTGTCCTGAATCATGTCACAGCTGAACTTGTCCTATTATTACAAGGCAGTAATAACAATAGTAAAAAAGTAAACATGATTTAAAAATAAAGAAATTTAAACAAAGAAATCGTAGAGGATATCAGTGTGTGAATCTCATTGTGCCCACAAAAGTGGAGAGTAGCTCCTTCATTTGTCTGTATCTTTACTGTATTGGGTGAAAATACAAATCTGCTGATAATAAGGCATGGCTTTATAGGAGTGTAATTCCTTATAATGCTATTGATAATGACTAACTAATGCTGTATTTTTTGTTCTTATTCATGTGCATTGTAGTTGCATACTGAGAGGCAGGCATATTGATCCCAAGACTGAGAAGAGCAATTGTAATAGATGCCTTGGCAAACTGTGTGTAAACCTCATCAACTTCCTTTTGCTCTTGTTTCTGTCATATGACTGAAGTTTTAAAGCAATAAAATAAGTTAATTATAAAAGCTGGGAGAAGCTGAAGAGGGATGGTATTTAAGAGTCCTTGGTATTTAAGAACATTAGGCTGTGAAACTACAGTGTTGGTTAGTCTCAGACATTAGTCTTCTAACAGTTGGAATTATTTCGCAACATTTATGTAGGAAATACAGACCACATAAAGACTTGAAAAGAAATAATCTCAGAAAGCTATCACCTTTGCAAGAATTTACATTTATTTTAATCTTTTATCTTTTTTCCCTTTCTAGACTTTGTACACTGGTATTGTAATTTATGCTCCAGCTTTAGCACTAAATCAAGGTAAGATGAGGATACTGCAACTGTTCGTCTACTGTTACAATTTTTCCTGTGCGTAGTACGGTATGCTTTCTTTTTTTTTTTTTTTTTGTAATGCACACCTAAAAATATAGATCAAGGATTTTCCATGAAGTCTTCTAAGATTTCTGTTGATCCTGATGGGAACTCTGATAGAAGGCCTCCCATTTTTAATCCTGATCCCTTAATACCTACCTGTAAGGAATTACAGAAGAGGCTCAAGGGCAAAACCGGCTCACATTCACTCTACTTCTCATGCAATATCCTTAGGTAATGGCTACATTCAAAAAAGTTAAGATGACTTAAGTAAAGTTTGAAGGCAATGCAGAGACTAAACAAACATTTAATTCCCCTGGCTAAGTGCTCTTCTAGAAGAGAGCAAGGCAAAAGTTCTGTAAATATGGGTTTGGGCTGCCTGGAACTGCTTAACTCAGCCTATCATTTTGCCAGGAAAACCAATGTAACAGCAAAGAGATCTTCAACTTAAGATGTTTGTTGTGATATTTAAAAAATGAAATATTTCCATTTTCTACTTCAAAATGACTCTTTGCTTTGAAAATGAGCCATATTTATTTCTAAAGGGGAAAAATGCTTTTATCTGGAGCCAAATTAAACTTCTAATCTGATGCAATTAATTTGTCCACTTGGCAAGAAAAGGCAATAACAAAATACAAATAAAAATTAATAATTTTGTCTAGAATGAAAATCACAATTGTTCTGTTTGTTTGTTTTGGGGTGTTTTTTGGCTCATTCATTGAACAAAAAGGAAGAAAAAAACCCAACACTATCTGCATTGGTCTTCTCCAATGTATAAGACCCACAGGTTTTATATCCTTTATATTTGCCCTGCAAATACATGCTAACCAAGCTATGACCTAGCTGGCCCCCAGCTAGAAGCACTGTTTTTCATTGGGTTTTTTGCAGTATTTCTCATTAGCCTGAGCTATCTGTTTGGGGAGCCCACAAGTATCCTGCCAGGCAGCACATGAGTGTGCCAAGCTGGGGCAGTGACAGCCTGTACGCCAAGCACAGTACAGCATCATCTGGTGTAGGCATACTGTCATGTTTCCCTAAAAGAAAGAAAAATAAAAGAAAGGCTTTTAGTCTGACACATTTCTTCCAGACCGTTTTGAACCACCTTACCTCCATGGAGCATGCCCATGCTATTTACTTGCTTAAATCCCTGCCTAAGGATTCTGTGGGAGTACCCAGGCACTTCAAGAAAGGGCAACTATTTTAACACCTTTCTGAGTTGGGGCTACAAATATATTGGATGTTGTTAGGCATCATTCACATTAAAGACAAATAGCTTAAATCCTGAAATATATCCAACTTTTTAGCATTTTCCAATGTCTGTAACAACCGTTTCCATTTTAGAACTGGTTAGAGCGAATCCCCTGGTTCAGTCACCCTAGTCTTTTCATTTCCATTTTCACTCTTACTTTTGCATTTAACTTATTTCTAGGTTTTTTCAAAAACCAGATTGGGGGTGAAAAATTGACCTTGTTTGTTTCCTCTCCCAGTGCCTCAATCACACTGATGCCATTTCCCTTTTTTTCAGTTACTGGCTTTGACTTGTGGGGTGCAGTGGTGGCAACCGGCGTGGTCTGTACTTTCTACTGCACACTGGTATGTGGGCCCTTTGGCTAAGAAAAAAAATCTCTATTCCTTTCACCATTCACATCAAATATGGAATTTACTGAAAAGTAGCCTAATAACTGGGTTACCCATGGGAGCACATTTCACAGTGTAGCTCTAGCCACAGGGCCATATTCATCCAGGGACTTCTATGGATGCAAAGGTAGCCACTATGTGACTCAAGCCTTTTCTCTTTTGAAACATTCAAGCTTCTGTTGTAGCTGAAAGAACAGCAAAAAGACAATTTCCCCTCCTAAAATCCTCCTGTGATTTTTCTTCTAATCTAGTTTCCTCTAATCCAGGTTTAGTTGCATAATTTTTCAAGCACCTGCTTAAAGCAACTATAATAAGTCCTGTCTGTTTCTGAATAGAGCCACTGAAAATAGCAAGTACCACAGGAACAGATTGGTCTTTAGATTAGTGTTAATTGACCACATGTCTAGAAATTATTAAATGGAACCTCAGTGACAAATTTATTTGTGTAATTTCGGTTAAATCATGTTTATTTTTATTCATGTGAATGGTATGCCTTCTGGAGGCCAGTGGTACTGTATATATGTAAGGTGAACACTGTCTGCCAGTTTATCTTTTGATACAGACTTCTGAATCAGGTTATGTGATGAAGAAAATATTGGATTAAACTGTGTGTCTGGCCAAAGTAAATTCTACTGCGCTTCAAAAAAGGACCAGGATGTCCTGAATAGGTTCCAGGATGCAATTCCTAAACACTCCAGTAACAGAACAATTTCTATGAAAGAAAAAGATGAAATTGATCTATTATGCATAACACAGATTGTAACATTTCTCTTAGTTGAATGTGAGTACGAAGCAAGATTGCTGCTTCCCTGTTGTACCTGATACATGCTGTTCCTCATGCAGGGTGGTCTGAAGGCAGTGGTGTGGACAGATGTTTTCCAGGTTGGAATCATGGTTGCTGGATTTTCATCTGTGATTATACGAGCTGTGGTGGTTCAGGAGGGAATTGAACGTATCATAAACGATTCCTACTATGGAGGAAGATTAAACTTCTGGGAGTGAGTTTGTACTTGCAGATGATGAGCTGTTTTATTCCTATAAATTTGGCCCATGGTGACTAACTGAAATTAAATTGCTATTGAAGGAGGAGGAGGGGGGGAGGAGTTGTGACCCAATTTTTATGTATTTTTGAACAAGCTTACCTAGTTTGAGGGATATTTTTTAGGTTCTACACCATGCAAAATCCTGTAAAAAAGAACTTTTTACTTTGTCAAGTAGGTGTTTTAAGGATAAATTTTGGGTTCCACTGCAAGTGAACGGTGAACAGGAGAGGACAATCATATTTACGCTTAGAGTTTCCAAACAGCTGATTTGGCATTTCAGCTACTGAACCAAAACAACTGGGAAAATAACAGTTTTTGTCTAATCTGAAAAACCGAAATGTTTTCCTTTTTCCTGAAAGAAGAATTGAAAGTAGTTTTAATAGTATTTCACTCTTCATTATTGTAACTAATCATAGCCTAAAAATACAGTTTTGCAAGGTCAAGATTATTCATTCTGACAGTATTAAATCAAAAACCACTTTAAGATTAAAGAAAAAGTTATTGTACCTTTGGTGAATAGGTGATTCCTCTGAGATACTTAGAATCATGGAACCATTTAGGTTGGAAAAGACCTTTAAGATCATCAGGTCCAGTCATTAAACTTCACCCAGTGCTGTTAATGACAGTTTAGTGTGACAAGTATTACCTTTTTCTATCAGTTCACAATATTAATCAGGTTGTTCTGTAAAATTCTTCACCAAGTTCTTCAGCAAGTAATTCATCTGTGGGGTGGGTTTTTTTGCTTCTTGTGAACAGTCATTTTTTTCAATCAGTTTGGCTGATTTGCAGTGGTTATGCTGCATTGCTTTTCCCCCCAGTCATAGGGTTCACAGATGGAAAAAGAAAAGGAATAAAGACATCTAATAAGCAAAATAATATTACATTGTTCACCAAGATAAGCATAATTTATTGCTATATTAAAGTGTGATTAAAAAAAAAAAAAGTATTTATGGCCATGTAAAATCTCTTACTCAGAACTAAACCAGAAAAATGTTTTACAGACAGAGGCACTGCCCACAAAGGCTGGGCTTGCAAACACACCTTTATATTGGTGTTAAACTGATGTCCCTCTAGATAAGTAGGCATGTGAGACTTTTTACTGGAGCATCATTTAATCACAACAGTCACAGTCATCATATAGCTTTACTTAGGACTGTAGTGTATAGGCAAATAAATTAGTTAAACTTCACCTTTGGACAGATCAGAGTGTTTCACTGGATCAGCTCTGAGTTTTAAAATTTGCTTTCTGTGATTTCATGTGAAGTTGGAGTATCTGAATGTGAAAAATCTGGCCATATTCAAAGAGTTTGTATTAGGACAATTATGGGGAATTTTTTTCTCCTATGCATTAAAGTTTTCTCATAATAAGAAAATTTTCATATTCTGAATTTATTTTCTCTTTTTGCCTCTCATTGTAGCTTTAATCCCGATCCTTTGCAAAGGCACACCTTCTGGACAATTGTTATAGGTGGGACTTTCACATGGACTAGCATATATGGGGTAAACCAGTCTCAAGTACAGAGGTACATTTCATGCAAAAGCAGGTTCCACGCAAAACTGTAAGTCTGCCTACAGTAACTCTTAACATCTGAATTTAACAGTGACTGTTCTTTATAAGGGGGATATTTTTTCTTTTAATGGAATGTTTGTTATCTATATAAAATCCATTTGTAAAGTGTAACAGCTTTTGTTTTCTGGTTTTTGGACCAGGTAGAAGACAAATCAATACAATAAATACTGGTATTTGAATCATGTATAGTTGCTACAACATTGAACTTTGTGCCAGAATGTTTCACTATGCCTTGCATACATTCTTGCATACAAATAGCTCCATTAAGTCTATATGCAACCTAAAGACCAAATAATATAGTGCCTGTTCTGAAGCCGTATCAAGACAGCATCTTGAATTGCTACTCTACTAAACCTAAATCATTGTGTGGGAATTTTGCATAAGTAAAGACTAAAAGATTTTTCCATACCAATGAGTATAGGCATGAGAAAATGCAGAAGTGTTTTATTCAGTGCTGAGGAACTGAGGAATAAAAGTGCTGAGGAATCATATTTTTTTTCATAATAATCCTGACTCTTTTTTTTTTAGGAATTCACTATGGAAACTGGCAGAGAGTTCTGTTTTCTTGAATTCAAACATTTCTGATCAGCCTTTACTCTAGAATGGAGTATATTTACTAACTCTATTATCTTACCTTTATCTTTAGTATCATTCCAGTAGTTCCTAACTCA
Source organism: Falco peregrinus (assembly GCF_023634155.1). Taxonomy (NCBI): domain Eukaryota; kingdom Metazoa; phylum Chordata; class Aves; order Falconiformes; family Falconidae; genus Falco; species Falco peregrinus. The sequence goes on from NC_073726.1 coordinate 46,004,670, forward strand.
GGATTTAAGAATTACTAGTGAGCTCAAAGTCCATTTATAGGAGAAATATATAAATGCACATCATAACTACAGTCCCCATAAGTTGTATAATACAGTGACACACAGAGAAGGAATTTTATGAAGGCTTTCACTTCATAAATTTAGCAAAATACCCACAAAATCATGCACAATTTAGAACTGAAATATTTTGGTTATGGCAATAAATATCTACTTTTCAGCCATTTGCACTGCAGATTGGAATGAGCTGGTGCTCTCCACATGTGGCTTCTCCACAAGCTCTGGTACATGGCTGGGTTCCAGATTCTCAGCACTGCACAAGCAGGAGGTGCATCCCACATTTGTAATGCTGCCTGGCATGATTGCATATTGCTTATAGGAAAACAGCTGCATACATTGTGCTAGATTTGTGTGCCGGTGAGACTGTTCTTCCCAAGCACCTGCTCCAACTTAGCGATGTGCTCTGCTCTTGCAACCTCCCTGTCCTCTTTGTAAGGAGGCACACCTGCAGGGCAACCCAGAAGCAGCATGGCCAAGAGGAATGTGGTGCCATGGCAGCTTCTGGGCAGATTTTCTGAGCTGCTGCAGCAGCTTTAACCAGGGCTAGAGGCTATTTGGTTCTGGAGGGGTTTGAATGGGATTTATAGCTCATACCATATTAGTGGTGGCACAGCCTTAATCAGTAGAGTCCTTTTCTGCTGGTGTGTGTGGTTGGACTCCATGGCATCTTGCTTGTGCCTCGCTTGTACAGTGTATTTCCCCTGCATGGAGAAATCATCTTGTGTAATGGTTGCAGCTTGTCACAACTATAAATGCTGCCGTTCTGTGATGATTATCCAGGTAATTTCAAATGTAGTTAAACACATCTGGCAAGTCACCTTGGTAGCCTGCACCTCTTATTATTATTAATCTGTACATAAAATGTAAAATGTCACCAGGTCAGAGTAATAGGGTGTACCTCTGTGGCATTTACTGTAGGGCTTTATAAAGACAGCACAGTAATAGATCAGAGCTAAGAAAATTTTTTCACAGATCCCAACTTGCAGTTTTTGAGAAAGCCTTTAACAGTGGCACAGGAGTAGGAATTTTCTCAGGCTTTGGGAAAGGATTTCACCCCATTCAAGAAACACACCAGTAGGTAGAAGCACATGTTGTCAACTTCAAACAGTAACTAGGCAAATTGAACATAATGGTTATACAAGAATGATAACAAGCGCTTAGAGCAGGAGGAAAACATGGGCTACTAACATTTCTCTCTCCTTTCAAGGTCATAATCTAGCATGTTTCAGTGCTAAAACCTTAAAGCCAGCCTGAAACTACCAACCAAAAATAAGCCTTGCACAGTCATGGTGCCTATTTCTCACAACTCCACCCCATGTTATTCACCCAGAGTTAATGGGAACATGTCCCCCCACTAGTGCTACAATTACTATACTCTAGTGCTTAGTCATAGGGTGTACCATGAACTGGGATGTAAATCGGAAGAAAAAACCCACAGCTTTCTTTTCAGTGTCAAACACTGATGCAGTTTAAAAACAGGAATTTGTGGATTCAGACAAACAATTTATTTTGCTTCCATGTGTTTCTCTTGACTTTCTAATCTTTCCTGCAGGCTCTAGGCTAATACTGTTCAAAAGAGTTGTATTGATTTAACTCATTGGTTAAATCTTGCATTAGATCAGTTTGAGTGCCTTATATCAAGGCAGATTATGCCAATCCAGAACAGCTTCAGCTATATGGTCTTTTTTAAGAGTTAACATTGTGCTTGCCAAAAATTTTTCTATGGTATGAAACTGATAGTTCAACTAATTAATCTATGTTATGCCTTTCTGAAAATGTCCATTTCAATGCTTAACAAGGCCTATAAAGTTAAGTTTACTTTTTCATTCTCTTGATGGTCCTCTAGAGCAGTCTAAAGGCTGGTGTCCCTTACCTTCTTGGGAACTGAAAATACTAAAAGGCCTCTTGAAGCATTGCAGGCATGGATCTATTTGCACAGAAACCAAAGGTTCTCCCAGTGGAGGTCTTAGCAGTTGGCACGGGTCCAGGGTACATGATCTGTCAGGCAGTTAAATCACTGTTGGTGGATAACTGGGAGGCAACTGATGGAAAGGAACGCTATTTTTCAAGGCCAAGCTCCCAGAGGATGTGTTTCCTTGAATTGATCACCTTAGGTGAGAAGAACTTTGTGACCCAGGAGTCATCAAGAGCTGGGAAACATTTGAGAAGACTGGATAGTTAGATGGAAAGGAAAAGCCCTCACTGAGCAAGAACAACAAGTTAGTTTTCACCACCAGTAGAGGCTGCCTGTTGAGTATGGCAAAAGTAGCATTAATGCCTGGTGAAAACACATTTCTGCCCTCCGTGTTAGCTGAAGTTCCTGTCAGGACATAGGGAGGCAATGGGGATACTGGACCATAGCAGGCTCCAAGTTGTTTAGTTACTAAAGGGGAAACCCTGGGGTCGGTGGCCACCCCCTGCTCTCTGGAAGTGGCAGCTATAGGTAGCTCCAGACCAGGTCCTGGGTCCCAGTGCCTCGTGGCTGCCTCCCACTGAGATCGTTCCAGGAGGAAACTTTGGTTTAGTTGCTTTACAAGGACAACCCCACTGTTGCGTAAGCACAGCACTGCAGCTCCAGAGGCAAAGGAGTGCTGATGCTGACTAAAAGATACCCCACAGTTTGATCTGGGGCACCGCACCTTACAAATCTGTCTGGGGTTTGTCTTCACCAAGGTGTGGCAAGGGGGGAAAAGCATCTTCTTTCCAGCTGCCTGCAGCATAAAACCCACACACATGATAAAGCCTGGGAATTGCCATTTCTCTCCCATCATCTCCAGAGCAGACTGTCAGAGGACAGGCACTCAGACCGTACCACCAAAAACCAGAAGCGTAATTTGTACATGTAAAACCATGATCTCGCACCAGGTGAAATATTGGGACCTGTATCGTGACTCCCTTTCCAGTGGGCAGCCACCAGCCAGAAGGTCTCCTCAGCTTGCTTGCTGGACCCTGGTGGGGTCTTGTGGGGACATTGAGCTCTAACGTGGTGTTTCTGCAGGTCGCTGTACATCAACCTGGTGGGCCTCTGGGCGATACTGGCCTGTGCGGTGCTGTGCGGCCTGGCCCTCTACTCCATTTACAAGGACTGCGACCCATGGTCGGCAAAGCAGGTGTCGGCACTCGATCAGGTAGGGCCCCATGCTTCAGGTGAGGGTGGTGAGGGGGTGCCCTTCCTCTGCACCATAACTGCCAGGTGTGGGGGTTCGAGAGCCGAGGGTTGACAATAATGACATGCCCGAGTCCCTTAACAGTTGAGTCTGTAACAAAATGTGCCTGAGAGTGCCAACAGCGAGTGAAACCACTCCAGAGTGAAATGGGGGAAGAGGCTGCTGCGAGGGATGGCTGAAGCAGTGGTGCCTGTGTGAGTGACGGCCGGCCCTAGCGGGCTGCTTTGTGTCATTGCACCTAAACTGCTTTCGTGCCAAGGGATGCGAAAGCCTTTTCAGATTTGAAACATAATGGTGCCCAAAGCATACACCTGGAAGAAGGTTACCAGCAGGCAGCTTTTTGCTAGTGATGGTGCATCCTTCCCTCCTTTGGAGGAGAGCTGGGCAACCAAACAGCATTGTACTGTGCTGCGGAGAAACCACTCTGAAACTGACAGTGGCCTCCCCCTAAACAGATCCTGAGGAACAAGAGCCCTGGGAGCCCATAGACTGACCAGAGTCAGGGCCCAGGAAATCATTTTTTTGTATGTTTATGCCTGGGAGAATCATAAGCTCTGGGTAATGCCCCACAGACAAGAGCTGGAAAGCCAGGAGAAGAGCAGAGGTGATGAAGTACCTAAGGCAGGACCACCTGGTGTTGAAGGTTAGAATAAAATGAGATACAGAAAACCAAGGTGGAAACCCAAAGGAAATGAAATTGTTCCTGTCAGTCACATTCTTTTGGTGGAAACTGGAAGTAAGATACTAAAAAGACCAACTTGTCTGTGAAAAAAATTGGTTCTCAGGAAGAAAATCTTAAAATTCCTATCTCTTCCCAGCACTCAGATCTTGCAAAGGTCGATAAATGACACACAGTTTCCAATAAGGAAATTGTTCTCAGGTAACCTGAGGGTTATTGGGCTGTACCTACAAAGCCTTTTTGTGGAATTGCCAGCAGACATGAGAATCTACTGTGGCACCCAAGCCCAACAGTGATGTACAATACAGGCTACCTGCTGCCCAGCACTAGCTTCCTATACCATTATCACTCAAAACCATGCCTGATGGCATGGCTAAATGCTCATCTCTGCTAGGTGGTCTAAAAAATAGACTTTGCTGTATCTTAAGTAGATGTTTTAGGAGTGGTTTTCTGTGTAGAAAACCAATAAATAGTGCAAGGTGGGACATTAAATGCTAGAACAGCTGGGCAGAATGTCAGTGAGAAGGCTGTAACAAAAAGCATACTATGATAAAAAGAAAAATTAGGGCAAGACAGTAATATTTCCTACTCTCTGAATTTTTCAGCTAATGCCATACCTAGTGCTGGATATTCTCCATGATTTTCCAGGAGTGCCAGGGCTTTTTGTGGCTAGTGCCTACAGTGGGACATTAAGGTAAATGAATAATTTGCAACCTGTTGTCTTTTTTTTTTTTTGTTAGAGCTGAAGTTTCATTAATAGTAAAACTTTTGCATTTCGTCTCTGTCCACCTAATTTTTGTTCTTAAAGAAAAGCACTGTAAGATCTTTGACGATGCAGCTTAAAAAGCCCATAGTTTCCTACAGTGGCGCTCTGAGGTCATAGGACTTAAAGCTGTTTGGAGTTCCCAACCAGCAATGTGAGGAAATAGCTAGCAACATGCTATGTATGGCGCTAATCAGCCCTCCTCTCTGTACCTTTAAAGCCCCTTTGCTATAGGAATTTTTAAATGTTATAAATGGGTGATTGCACTACATAGCTATAGTTTGGGGGAATTTCCTACCGCTCATCCTTAATTTTCCAGTTTCAAATCTGCATAACTTTAAAGCTATCTCCCTTTCCTCATACCTGATCTTTAGAGTCTTGTTTACAAAAGGGTTCCTGGACTTCCAATTGTCTTGAATGAACCCCATGAAAATAGCAATCACTATATATTTTTATTGAAGGAGACAAATCAGTCCCCTTCTATCCCATAATGGGGAGTGTTTTGTTCAGTTTTTACAAGGAGCATCTTTTAGGAAACACTGCCTTTCAAGGAAGGCTCTGAACAATAATAAGCACGTAAAAGTGAGGAAACTTAAGAATGTGACACCAGAATAATTTTTTTGTTGAGTACTTGTAGCTATGTAAGTAGAGGGAACAGCCAAGATATTTGTTTTTCACATGCTAAGGAAAACCTGGTGGCTTGCAAGAGCAAGGTACACATAGACGCAAGATCACCTGACTACATTAGGAGTGCTGGTTTCTCTGGATGCCATAGGGAGCCTGGAATAGTTAAGTGTGGAGTAGATCCTTACTTTCTGGATGAATATAATTAGATTACCTGAATCCTCCTCTCTTCTCTCAGAGTGCGTTCAAAGTAATCAATGACCTGCACGTAGAAATTTTACCTACCCAGATATATACTGTGTAGATAATTTGTGAAGGTATCATGTACACCAATAATGTTTACAGTGTAGCCACATGTAATAGATATTTTCATTGACTTTTCCAGGACCATCTTTTCATCAAAATTTGCCTTGTCTTCACTAAGAGCAATTATTTTCAACAATTTTTGTTAGTTATTAACGGCATCACCTGGAATAATAAGTTATTTCAACCAATACAGCAGTTACATTAGTTTTCTGACACTGTTCTAGACAGCGGCAGTTTCTCTCTGCCAGTAACTCATCTGTTATCTATAATTTCAGCTTCTAAGATTAAAAAAAATGTATAAAACTTGCCTTCTGTAGTACAGTGTCCTCCAGCATCAATGCTCTGGCTGCCGTGACTGTTGAAGACCTGATCAAGCCATACTTCAGATCCCTCTCTGAAAAGAAGTTGTCATGGATTTCCATGGGGATGAGTATGTCTGGAAAATATCTTTTCCACTTTCATTTTACAAAGTGAGGGCTTGATTCAGATCTTGCTTATGGCAGTGTAAGTCAGGAGAAAGTATGTTCACACCGATAGGACTACATTGATGCAGTACTTGAGGGAGACAAGCTCTGCTGCATAGGTTTTGCACAGAATAGGGGACAAGGTATTTCAAGTGAGCATAAAGGAAAAAAAAACCAACACCATCTTGCTTGATCTTTAAGCAGGGAGGGATCTTAAGCAGGGAGCACTGCATCTGTATTCAATATTGATTTGGAATACTACAAAGCCAAATGCCTCAGACTAAAACACCTGTTATTTTTCTCTCATCTGTCAAAAATGAGAAGCACAGGAAACAATATTGTAACAAACTCTTTGAACTGAGTGATACACAAGCAATGGTGTTGTGTCCTGATAAAGTTCCAGAGAACAAGAAACTTCATGTCTTCATTGATGTACTCTCAGAGCCTCAGTTTGTTTAGCTTCTCTGTTTAATGTGGCTCAAAGGGGTCAGAACTAGGCTGAGCAGATGTTTAAATCTCTGAAATGCAATTGTCATCTCTGCTAGTTGTACTGTCTGTGACCAGCTGCAGGTGTAGCCCAAGACAGTGCCTGTAATAAGCATGGAAAAACCACAGTCCCAATATGCTGGCATAGCTCATACCAGTAAGCACAGCAGATTGGTGGCAGGTGACAACTATTAAATATTTTCACCTGAGAGCAGTTTCTTAAACATTATTGCAAACAATATTTGTGCCAAAATTGCAGTTGGTCTTATCATGAGTTGCTTAATATAGCACATTAAACAATGAGATTAACCTATTGCTTGTGCAGTGAAACTCTATTGGGGTGGAGGTGTAAAAAAAAACCAAACAGAAAACCCCAAAGCCCATTGTTACAGGCCCTAGGAAGAGACACTATATCCTAGTGACCGAGGGTGTCCTTTATCACAGTGTCAGCTCCCAGTAATCTGCCAGCATTTACCTTTTTGCTCCGAAGTTTTTAGACCAAGAAGCAAAAGTCATTCTCTCAAAATAAGGACTATGACACAGGAGATTAACTGAGAAAGATGAACAATACATTTGGTATTGCCACTACAGCTAATCCATATGGCTGCCATTTAGTAACTATAATAATATACTGGAAGAAGATTTTGTCATGTTTGCATGATCTCTTCTTAGAGCCTGACCTTTTGGCCAATTCATACTCTCTTAGAAAAAAAATACAACCAAAAACCAAAACCCAGATGCTAGCAGGTTTGTTTTGGAGACATCAGGGGTCATGCTGGGTTAAATGGAAACATTTCCACTAGTGATTTTCAAACTTTGGCAGATTTATGCATCATTCTGCCTTTCCCATGCAGGCCTGTTTTATGGTGGAATCTGCATTGCCATGGCTGCACTGGCATCGCTCCTGGGAGCCTTGTTGCAGGTAGGTATAGACTGCTTTTTCGTGCCCATGTTGAATGGCCCAGAATTAATTACATAAGAAAATAATTGCTGGATACCATTCTGAGATTAGTTTTTATTCTTTGCTGGGTACTGGCCTCAAACCAGCCCATGGCTCAGCCTCTGCTTTAAGCACCAGGGAACTATACCAAGTCCTGCCAGACAAGCACACACCAGTTAAGAAACCCCTCATAATTTCCTTCTCAATATTTTCCCTTCTTGCCGTGTTAGAGGCTTTAACCTGCTTGCACAGCACCTGATAACACACTCTTTCTTCCTTAGGCAGCGCTCAGCATTTTTGGCATGGTTGGTGGCCCCCTTTTAGGACTGTTTGCCTTGGGAATCCTTTGCTCCTTTGCAAATGGAATTGTAAGTAGAATTTAAAGCCCTGTTTGTCCAAAATTCATTGATAATTTTGGGCATCTCCTTCCCCCTCTCCCTCCAATAATTTTTATGTTGGGGTGATGAGGGACATGTCTTTGATACTTTCTGTAAGGACATTTTCCCTTGCTGCCTTTCCTCCTTATTACAGAGAAGTCATGAACAGGGCTGCACAGGAACTTGAGTTTCCATCCCATGAAGAGATTTACATGCCCAGAGGAGGGATCTGGGAAAAAAAAAAACCGACAAAAAAAAAACAACCAAAAAAAAACCCCCAGCACTTTGACAATGATTTCCAGAAAACAGTTTCAGAAGCAGGCAACAATGTGCCTGGAGATGTAGCTGAACACCCGGTGGACTCAGATGATGCTGGCCCATCTGAAAAAAAAAGGGGGTCAGGCTGGGAAAATGGGGCCCAAGCACTTGCAGGCTGGAGTTTCTCAGAGTGCTTCAGTATTATGAAATTATAATTTCCAGACAAAAAAAAAAGTATTCCATCAAAAAAAAATTATGAACTTTGGAACTATGGTCCATGGGTAGTCTGACAGGATTGCTATTTAGTAAGGTTGACTAATCACGAACCTTTATCTCTTTACAGTTGCAGATGTTAGGTATATATTAAAAATAAATAAGTCACTAGCTGTCAGCCAAAACCTGCCACCTGAAGTAGAAGAGACTTTTGTAAAAACAGATCACATGAGGAAAAGGAAATATTGATTCTGTATTTGTTCAAAGAGGGCCTCAAATGAAGCAATACTTTCCCATATACTATGCAGCCCAAAGCTTTCCATTGATTGTATGGACACAGTGGCAAAATAAAAGAAGTATGCTCAGCAGCTGCAAGTAAACACTGTATTTCCTGAAGTTGGAATGAAGCAAACTCCCCAGCTTTCCCTAACTCTACATTTCATTTTTGCTATGCAGCCTTACAGTTTAGATTATCTTGACTGTTTCTTACTCACGTGGGTGGTTCTTTTTTGTTTGTGTGTGTTTTATTTTCTCAAATATCCTTCTGCTTTTCATGTAAATCCAAGTTTCATTTTCTTTTTGCAGGGTGCATTTGTGGGTCTTGTCAGTGGCTTTGTTATTTCACTTTGGGTTGGAATTGGATCTCAGATTTATCCTCCACTCCCAGAGAAGACCAAGCCACTATACCTCTCAACTGCGGGCTGTAACATATCCCTGGGAAATTTGACATCAACAGAAAATCCATTAACAACAGTCTTCAGCACAACAACTGCAGAGAGGTATACAAGTTCATCAAGTGCGATCAACAAAGCATGTATTTGTTTTAAAGCAACACAAACATCTGCCTAGCATTTAGATGACTATAACTATCCCTCCTTGACTTACCTGCCAGACTGTTTAAGATGATGCAGTTCTCTCTAATATTTTTTTTCCCTTGTTAGAATGAAGTTTGTCTGAGTTATTGCAGAACAGAAGTCAAAGTGAATCTTTTATTGATCTGAAAAGCTTCAGTTCAAATATTTGAGTCTAAAGGCTTGGATGTGCCTTACTGGGAACCACGACGTTAAAGAAACCAAAGCATAACATTCATAGTTATTGGATTAACTTCCATAGCCTGCCACATGAATTAAAGCAGTATGCGGTTAAAGGGCCATTTGCCAGTTCAACAGCTCCAGCTACAAGAGCTTGTCTGTGCAGAAATAGTTCTATTCAGGAAATTTGAAGAGGGCATAATATAAAGGATTTTCTCCCCTCTGCAATTACCAATGTCTTACTTTGGACAATCATAATTAAGTGTAACAGTTATGAATGACATAGAGAACAGCAGGAACAGAAAGAAGCTGAACAATTCCCACATTTCTAGGGATTTCCAATCCTTACACCTTAGAGAGCTGTACAATCAACAGATACCCTGGTACACACATAGGTGCCCAACATCCAGTTTCATATATTACACCTCTCACCAAGGCCTCTGGCGTTGCTCACAGCTGCAGGGAAACAACTGTTACAACAAAGCACATTGTCAGGGAGAACAAAATAAGGTGTATCCTTAGGTGTGACAGTTGTCCTATTGTTTCTGGCTGTTTGGAGATGCACATGATTGATTTCCAACTTTTTTTGTGTGTGTCCATGTCCATCCCCTCCTTTAAATAATGTTGTCCCCCCTTCTAAAGAAGTTAGCACTTCATCTGGATAGCTGGAGTGCTCAGCTCTGCACTAGGCTCCAAGCCAAGACAGAACTGTTCTGTTCTAGCTGCTCTATCTCATGGATTGCCTCACTGTACCAACCAGTCTCCTCCCATACAAAGGAACTGCAAATTTTAGGACAAATTTTCAGAGTATATTTTGTAAAGAGGTAGTTCAAGAACTACCAGGTCGCTTGGTTCAGAAGTGACTCTGTATTTACACACTGTCTGGAAACAGACAACATTTTCAGGTTGCTTGGAATAGGAAAGTAGAGATTAACACTTTCTGCTCTTTTTCAGGCCTGCCCTGGCAGACAACTGGTATTCCTTGTCTTATCTTTACTTCAGCACACTTGGGACACTTATCACAGTAACTGTGGGAATAATTATCAGCCTCCTAACAGGTACTGGTTCAAGCTGTGAATGAACATGTCTTAAATCTCTTTCAAACTAAGATGGTCAGAAAGCTGACAGGAAGTCACAGGAAGTGCCAGTGACCCTATTGCTAACACGATGTAAAGGTTACTATCATAAATCTCATTCCTTCCCCTCAGCAACCCACTTTTGGTCTCTGCTCACAGCAAAAGTTACTTCAAATTTCTAAGGAGAGAGAAGTTTCAACAGTTTTTTAACCTGAGGGGCAAACCCCCTCCCCCAAACATCTGTCTTTCCTGTTTTATTAGATTCCAGCAGGGGCTGGAGGTTTAAAGATTGTCCCTGAACATGGAAACAACTCCAAGCAAGGAGATACACCCATGCTTCTAGAGTACTTTGAGTGAGTTCAGAGCACTCAAGGGATATTGTTTGTATCGGTACAGTGCATGCTTTTCACCACATCCCCCAAGCACATACCTAACGGCTGAAGACCCTGTGCGTGGCTATGTTAGCTTCTTTCTCAGTTTGCCTGTACTATTTGTGCAAGGAGAAAAAAGCAGCACCCTACAGGTAAGGGGCCAGGGGAATGAGATACACAACAACAACTTCAGTTCCAGACCGTGGCCTCACTACTTTTGCATCTAGGTGATAAGCAAAGTGCAACTGTTATCTGCGTGGCAAAAATAGCACAAAAGCAGGTTCTCTCTACAGCTTTCCCCAGTACACCCAGCCAGATTCCTATGACAGCCACTGTCTTTGAGGCAGATTTCAGACCTATTGAACTGACCTACAACAAGTCCAGATTATAAAACTCCAAACACAACAGACAAACTCACTTCTATTAGCTTCCCTGTTACCTTGCAACTAATAAGCATATTACACTTCTACCAATTTCTTTTCCTTATGAGTTTCTAGAGAATTTGGCTCCCCACCCCCTTTCCTTCCTTCGCTCTCCTCATTGCTATAGTAATGGTTGTAGACAAACTTTGCTACTTACCAGGCTAGGATCAGATCAGCTATGAAACAAAACATGAAAACTGAGAAATTCAGTAAATTCAGATGAGAAGTCCTCAGCCCAAGAAACAGAAACCCTAAAAAACTAACCCAACCACTATATCACCCTGCTCTCTGTGGTACAAGATGACATTTAAGCCTCAGGTGGCAATCAGAGCTAATTCCCAGAACCTGCACCTTCTTTCTTTCCCACACAAGACTAGTTAATCTTCCATGCCTTAAAAATGCCCAAACATCCCATTAACCACACACATGCACCCACCCCACCCCACCCCACCCTGGGGCTGCTCTTAAATAACTCACTATAAAAATTGCTGGTGATTTAGAGACAGGAGTCTTGATGGCTGAGGACTGGGGTGCAGGTTCCAGGGGAGCAGTTGGTATTACATCTCCTGGACTGGCAGGGTGGTCCCAGGTATTGTTGTTGGGATTTGTGCTTTTCTGATGATTGTCTCATGCTCTTTTACACAATAAGAAATCTGAGGATGATCTAGGAAATTTTGGGAAATAGCTAAGGCATTTCAAGTAGACTTTGAGGGATCATTTTATGTTTTGAGAGGTACCGGGTATACATCACTGTAAAGAAATCATCCCTAAGGCCTGTGATTGCTTGATGGCATTTGCTGTATGACTCTGTCCTGCTCATCTGGCCTGGTGTCCACAGCTGGGCTCTGACAAATCATTTGCATGTGGAAACCTGGCTGATTGAAACCTGCCTATTTTGCAGGAGGACTAAAGCAGAACACAGACTGTAAATTCCTGCTGACTAAGGAAGATTTCCTGTCCAACTTCTCATGGTCTAAATCTGAGACAGTAAGTGTAATCATGCATCTCTGATTTAAATCAATCTTTCCTCCTGGGGCCAAAGGCAAACAGTCCCTGGCTTATTTTTTCCCACCGGGATGAACAGTACCTGATGCTGCCTGATATGACTGTCTGCTTTAAGGCAGTAGCAGAGCAAAAGGCAGGTAGGAGTAAAGCAGCTGGCATAGGCAGGGAAGCTATGTTTAGCCACAGCTTGACTTCAGTGAACAACAGAGCGGCAGCTGAGACAAGGGATAGTTGTTCTCAGGTTTCTGCCAAAATACTCCCTCACTAGTGTCTTGGAAGCTGGCCCAAGGCACACTTTGGACTCAGCAAAGCTTCCTTTGTTTGTAAATGTGTCTCTGGATTCTTTTTCAACTTTGGCTACTGTTTGAGAGAAAACATTTCTAGTCAGTGTATCTGTTTCCTAGCTCCCTCCCTAAGATGTAAGAAAAGGGGAGACATTACTGAGTAAAAAAAATCCCTTAGAAGGGAGAATATAGGAGAATATTTTTTTTATTAAACTATAGATGATTTTTCAATTGGTATTATCAAGATGCTGAACATTCAAGCTCAGCTGTGTTCAGTGCTTTTCAAGTGCTGCAGTACAGGCAATGATCATATCTCTGAGATGGTCCAGTTTGCAAAATGTTTTTCCTCCATGATGACAACTCCTTTTAGTATGACCTCATGTATTTCAACTTCTGGATGTGAACACCAGAAAGAGAAAGGGATTTTTACAGTACAATTGTATGTGCTATTTGTCCATATCAGGACTGGAGACCATCTATCCAGTTATTGTCATTCACTGTCTTTAATGGACCAACAACTGTTTTCACTATCTAAGAATTTAATCCCTAAAGTCATCTTTTTAAAAAAACCCTCACCTACATGGAAGCTAATGTCCACAGCCATGCTATTTTATGCCCAGAGTCAGAAAGAAGTCGTCTGCCCTGTTATGCAGCTAAGAGCTGGATAACAAGTGGTTGACATCACAAATAATGCAGAAAGTTGCTAAGAAAAAAAATCAGGGGGAACCGAGCAACTTCCTGCACATGAAGAGCTCAACATCTCATTATGTTTAACAGAGATGGAACATCTAAGCAATCATGCATGTTAATGTACTCTTCATGTCAAAGATGAGGCAAGGACTGTGAGCAGGGAATCAATAGCTCAAGGAGCTGGTGGTGACATATTACTGGGCACGAAAACAGCAAATAGAACTTTGTGCACCTAAAAATACTTTAGACACTTTGCAGGACAGGAACATTTTATGTGACAAGAACATGTTGTACAACTAGTACCTTATGCAATAAGAAACCTTCTGTGCACCTAGAAAAATACTAGCTACTATACTGAATAACTGTTTATCATCTATTAGCAGCCAACATGTATTTTTCTGCAAGGCATCCAGTATGTCAGGCCTCACTCTGGATGCAGGTCAAAGAGGGGAAGACTGTTTCTTCCACTTCACAGCATGGTTTTTGTCTTTTGTTTTTTAGCCAGAGAAACAGGAGGTGTTGAACTGGAAACCATTTACCATGGCTGATGAAGGAACAGACAACCCTGCTTTCAGCCACATTGAAATGGATGTTGCAGATAGTAAGAACAAAGTCAATGGCCTTCATATGTGACATGGGGCCACGTCAGCCCACGAGGACAGTTTTGTTCATGTAAAGCACTGTTGACATTCCTGTGTCGGGTCAGTTACCAGCCCTGCTGGGGTCACGGGCAGGTGTCTGCTGAGCTTCATGGCACTGTCACCCTTGCATGACTTTGACATTAGTCAAGAAAGGAATCAGGTCTTTCTTGCACTTCCTCATTCTCTTACTCTGGATCTTGGTGACAGGGCTTAAGGCAATGTTTCTATGTGAAATATTTGCCTGATATTCTTGAGCCTCCTGGAAAATATCTGCTTTTAATCTCAGTTCACTCTCGGAGTAAATTTTTTACTTGATAAGAGCACTGTTCTCCCAGACATGGTGGTGGTTCTTCTTTTTTTTTTTTTTTCTTTTTTCTTTTAAGACATTGAAAGTATGAAGAGATTAGCGCTGCAGGACCATATCAGATTACAGGAAACAGTAGGTCTTCTTTATGTACAGGAGGTATATTTAGTGCCATCTGATTCCTTTGTAGAATTGATCTTGAAAGCATATTTATTTTGCTGGTTTTGTTGTATGTGTTCGTTTTTATTAAGGCACTTGTTCCCTATTTACCTGCACGTCCTCCTCTGTGCTCACTGCTGGAAGCTACAAGAATGTCTTTGGTGATAGGTAGAGTCAAGAGTCAGTAATGTCCTTCCCTTCACACCCCATCTCCCTCTTCTGCCCTGTCTTACCCTTACAGAGTTGGTCCTCATGAAGAAAATGAGCTATTTGGGCTTTTTGTTCAATGCCATAGAGCAGAACACAGTAGTCTTCTAGTTCATGCCCAGTGTGCTGTGCTGGACAAGAGGCGAGGCTGCATCTGCAGTTGCCACTGCTGTTATCTGCGGAGCTGTGACCTGAAACTTCACGTAGCCATTTGTGTTCCTGCAGTCCCTGTTGTCACTCTAGGAATTCATGGTCAAGGTTGGTCAAGATCAGGCAAGAGCACATTGTGTGTTTTGGCAGACAGTCCACTGCGCAGTGCCCCAGGATGGGGAAGGGATCGCAGAGGATGTCATTTGGTGAAGGCTTGTCCAGGGCTGCAGGGCACGGGATGGCTTATCCTCTGGCTGGGCTGCCAGGAGAGACTGAGCAGTACAACCGTTCCAGACCGTGTACGGTACTGGTGGTTTGGGAGGGTGAAAATCGCTATTGCTTCCTTCTCCTGTACAGCAGGGAACAGACTCTGATCCACTGTGTTGTTTTTGTACTGCAAACTTTTTGCCATAGCTAAACATGAGCATTTAAAATCTTCTAGAACAGCAGAATCAAGTTGGCAAATAAAAGCCGTTGCAGGAAAGTTGAGCTGTGAAGCTTAGAAAGCAGTCATGCTTGAGAATCAAATACAAAACTGCATGTTTTAAGTGCTTTATAAAAGTCATGCTGCATTTGAGGTGCTGAGCTGCTGTAACTTGAAATATGACACAGTGCCAGTTTATCTGCCTTGACTAGGGCCCTTTAGCATCTAAATCACTTTATTTTGTGCCCCTGTGACAGAGAGCACTTGATGGTCTACTGCATAAGATGAACTGACAGGATCAGAAAACATTAGGAAGAAAAAATGGGCTCCAAGGAGCATACCTCTACCAGAGTACAGGCCAGGGAGATGCTGTACGCGTTGCCACTAGAGGTACGTCTCGATGGGCTAACCAGGGCAACGCTACACGATGGAGCAGGTTCCCCCTTTGCCTCCTGAAGCAGTAGTTTGCACGATCCAATGCAGTGTTTAGGGCCAGCCCCTTGTCTCCCATTCCTCTGCTGCAGCTCTGTGACCACCAGGTAAGCGCCTAAAGCCACTGTGTGGAAGGGCTGTGAGTGAATGGGATAGAACCCATGAGTTGTGTCTTGTGTCCCTACATCTAAGATCTGAGACAAACAATAGCATGCTGAATAAAGTCTTCTGGGATTCAGGACAGGGGTCTCTGTTCTGGAACTATCCTAGTCACTCTGAGACAGCTAGTCCAATGGCTGAATGAGCTGCACTGTTTTTCTGAGACTTATGAAGCATAGCAAGCTGGTGCCTTGTCTTCATGACACAGAAACAGATACTGCGTTTTGTGCTATGGAATAGGTCTTGGGACTTGGAAGACAGTAATTATACTTACCAGGTACTTCCAGCCTGCAGGTCTGAAAGAGGGTAAGTACTGGTATCTCCATGCTGCTGCAGAACACTGATATGAAGAGGACTGGTGTGGCTCTGAGTACCTGTGCTTTATGGTACAAAGCAAGCTGTGGACAGAGAGAACAGAAGTCTGTGGCAAGCACTTGACCTGTGTGCCTGCTGGTCCAGCTACAGCCCTCCCAACACAAATGCTGAACTCCCATCTGAATGTGCTTCTCAGAAGGGTGACTTGATTACCGCTGTGCGAAGCAGCATCAGCGTGGCCTCCATGGCACCACTCAGTACTGAGATCACTGTTTGCACTGTAATTGATACTGCCTTAAACTGTCTTGGGTGATGTGTGACTTCTACCTGTTTTGTTTGTGGAGTGAAGATTAATTTTCCCAGTTAGTTAAAAAAATGTGGCACCACAGAGTTTTTTTCTCACTGCTTTGAATTCACATAGTGGTTTAAAACAGAGAAAACACGTAAACGACAAACTTACCTTCACTTACTGTTTGAAGTCACTATTTGAGCACTAAGCAGTCATTTAACTCTAATTTTGGTATGAAGTGAGTTTGGGCCGGGTGGTATCTATTGGTCCATAATCACAACATCAAGATGAGTTTTCACTGGGGAGAATATCTTGCTGTAAGCATTTTAGAGACAAACGTTCTTAAGCTTCGCAGGTGACCCCCACAACCACATTACTAGCTAACTAACCTCCCATGATTGCTGCAGAGCTACAAAGTGACTCTTTCTACTTTACTATTTCCTATATGCTTCTTGTTTTAATTGGCATCACTAATTAAAACAACTAATTCATTTTGAATAATGTTTTTTCTGGGACCATATACTGTCCTCTGCTAGTTGGACTGTCAGCCAAGGCCTTGTCTATGTAAATGCTATTTTAAATAGACATCTTACAAAATCTTTACATCTTGCAAAAGATAATTCTTGGTGTATCCATTACAGTCCTGCACCCTGATCCTTCATCATTCCCAGCTAAAAGCTCACCCGACAAAGAAACGCTGGATGCTCAAAACCAATTAATTCCATGGGAGTGGGAGCACTCCACACTGTCCAGGTTACATGCAGCATCTGGCAGGGTCAAGAAACAAAACAAGTAGGAACATTAAAAAAAGAACTAGAACCACAACAGGAACAATATTTGGCTATGTGAATCACAAAGGATCCACAGAGAGAAAGTAGGGATAGATTTTGGTCCTTTTTAGTCTGCATTTAAATTTGCTTCCACCTGATTGGTCTGTTTGCTTGCTGAACAAATAAGGTAAACAGAAAATAACTCATGAATGCCAAACAGCAAATATTTCATATGCATAATTTATTTTAAAGTTTATTGCATCACATTATACAAGCATTAAACATGGCTTTATGTTGATGGTTTTTTTTAAAGTGTGAAAACTTGACATTCTTCTCTGTAGGATTTTTCTATTTACAGATAAACAATCTCTCTATATACTTTATATATATATATATAATATATGGTAAATAACATAAGTCCCATCAGAAAGGTTTAAAATAAAAAAGAACTGATTTGTAAACATGGTTTCTGTTGTAATATTTAGCGGCTTGAATGCAGATGATGTTTTATACCTAGGATTTTTCTCATGTCAAAGTATCCAGGTTGTTCATTTACATTTTTTTTTTTATTCTAAGATCTGTAAAACCAACATGGGACAGAATGCAAAAAACGTAGCAAACAGGCTGAAAAAGTCCCAATATACAACTTTTTTTCCTTGGTTTTAAAAACTGATGTGTAACTGCCCATGAAGTACATGCTTGCTGTCAAGAGTGGTCTATGAAGATCAATCCTATGCTGATTGCAAGATGGTTTCATAGTAAGTCCTTTGATGTGTGCTGTAGTGCTTGCTATGTAAAATGTCTGTGGCATGCATTGAGGTTGCATTTTTTCTCATTCCCTTGAAGGTAGTGCTCTTGTGGAGCTGGAATAAGTAAACAACATATAGGATGATCACCTGGAGGTTTAAACAAAACCCATCATCAGATCAGAAAGAAGGGAATGGCATCAATTTGCTATCTAGAGACCATTAAAAATCCATTTATTATTATTAACCTATTATTTATATTTTCCTAATTAATAAAATAAATAAAAAGGGGTCATCTTTCCTGAGTGTTCTGCTCTGTAGCGCTGAAAGACTCAAGGGAAATCTATCCGGCAGACCAGCAGCACAGAAACCCTGGTGGGTTGACTGACAGGTCAACATTAAATAACAGAAATGTAGTCAGGGTCTGCCAGGGAGGTCAGAGCCCCTTTCAGCGTCATACTCAGCACAAGCCTGGTAAGCAGACAACTTGTGCTCTTATTTAGAGCAGAACAGGACGCAACTTCTAGCAATGTATTGTCATGAAAATTCATCATAATATAGCTATGTTGAAAACTAGTCTCAAAAGCCATTATCATCTATTGTATTTCTGCTGCGCTTTATTTGTTTTGACACAGTATATTGCAGTGGTTCCTCTGGAGTGGAAGTCAGTTTATATTCTACTAGGTTTTAGTTCAATTCTCGGAAGGTACTGAGATCTACATAGACAAAGCTATATTTTGCTGCAGGAGTTTGCAAAGGTTCACACTCATATGGGTGACACTGATTTTATGCATGACTCATGTCTCACTTTACTACTTAGCAAACAGTTTCTAAGCTCTTGTCATCTGTTGTTTTAGATATTAAACAGAGGGTACGCAAACTAATCCAGTTGCTCACATGAATTCGGTCTGAATGTGATTTTGCACAGCGATCCTGCCCGAGTCCCCAGACTGCAAGTGCAATACATACCCGTAGGTGGTGGATGGTAAACCCTAATCCCTCTGGCATGTGTGTAACGGAGGATGACATTGCCTAATCCCCGCCCCCTATTTGCAGAGACAGAAATACCCCCATTTCTCCACTGCCCACACAGGGTGTGTCCACAGCTGCTGTAAGCTGCAGCAAAGATGAACGGGTTCACTTCTTCGTTAGGCAGGAGTACATCCCACAACCACTAGTGGCGCTCCCCGCTCAGTTTGGCACTGTATCAACAGAGAACAGATTAGTCCTGAAATTCCTTCAGTGTTTATGTTGGTTTCCTCATGGGACCTTCAGGCTTGGGCCAGGAGCACCTGACAAACGGGAGCTGCTGTGCCATTTGTCCTCTTCATGTAGGGTGATGGGTCATTACTGGAGGAGATTCCTTGCTGCAAGGAAGTAAAGCTTAGGCAGGCAGTGGCCACACAGATGAGGGTGCATACATTTTCGTCCAGCCCTCTCCTTCCTCAAGACATATTACCTTTCATTAAAACCTTCTCCTGCACAGAAATAGCACAGTCCTCCCTTGCAGAGGAAAGAAGTTAATAGCTCTACCTTGGCAATATGGGGTCTTGGTGCAAGGGTCTCTGAGCTTGAGGCATCCATCCGTAGGGTCTTGCATTGCGTGGTCTGTCCAGAAGGGCACATTCTAGCTCTTCTATTGAATCATTTCGAGGAGACTTGTAGAAACAGCTTGATGAATTTTCCTCCCTCTTAAATATCTTCAAACTAATAAGGTCACAATTCCTTAAGATTTCTGAGAAAACTATATTTTTCATGGACCTCCACTTGGAAAAAGGCTAGGCAAATGAATCAGCTCCAGTATTTGTTTCTAGCTGCATCCTCACCAGGACATAGGCTTGCTTCCACTTGGCTTCTTACAGTCTTGGCTTTTGAACTTCCTTCTTTGTGATGTGGCTGATTATGCCACCGCAAGTTCTGCAAGAATTGCAGTGTTATCACTTTGAGGCAAAAGGTGGTAGAGCTTTCACAACACTCAGTATTTTGATTCATGTTGCCCCATCCAACACTTCTTCAGTCTTCAGACCTAAAACTCCACTATTTTGTGTTAATGATACGGGAAATTTTTAATTTCTTAATGCTAGAATTTGCAAAAGGATATAGGCAGTGGCCTACTTCACCCCAGTCTAATTCTGCAGCCTGTGCAGAATTGTTCTGCATGAAGGATTTCAAGCTGTTTCATACTACAGGTCTGTTGTTTTGTTTTTCCCCTCCACCCCTTCATAGGTAATGGAAGGACGAATAAAGAAAATGTTGCAAGTGTAGAGATTCTGTATGACTATGTTCTTCTGCTCTGCTGACCTTGTTCATCTGTTGGTTTTTTCTCTTATACTTGTGCAGATAGATCTTTAATACACAGGCTGTCTTCTGTTATGTGTATCATACACCCTAATTCCTGATGAGGCCTCAGTGGGATCCTGTAATAAAAATACACAGGCAGTTCTGGGCAAGATGCCCTAGCCTGATTTGTTTCCCTCAGAGACAGACAGTCCTATAGCTGAAAAGGCACTGTTCAAATCTTTAAAATATATTACCAAATTTTCACAGTATCATTTCCAAATAAATGACCCTACAGTTAGATACCTCTGGCCACATTCAGATGCTTGGTTTATCTGTCAGTGCTTCTGCACTCCTAAATTTTTCAGCATTGTTAGACTGAGTTGATTAGACTCATGATCAAGCGTCTCCTCCTAAAAAATATTTCAGCACTGTTGAACTAATGGAAACGGTCCACATAGGTGACCTTAATTCGTAGTAAATGCAAGCTAACACAGCTTAGTCCACTGTGGAAGAGGGCAGTGCTGCCATGCATGTGCTGCAAGTGGTGGCCACAGATATGGACAAATACTGCCATGTTGCCAAGGCGCAGTCCCTGGTTATGAAGAAGCAACTTGGTCATGAGAATGAGCCGTAAGATCACCGAGTTCTGTAAAGCATTGTAAGATATAACTGCTTTGAAGTTCAGGGCCTTGAATTTAAGTCAGGGCCTGGAAGCTTCCTGGAAAGAGTGCAGAGACTTAAGCATTGGTCTGAACTGCTCATGCTGACATTCTAGCTCTGGAGAAGACTAAGCCTTGAAAGACCTCTAATTTCACAAGGCTATGACAATATGCACCCTATTGAAATGGGTGCACATACGCTAAGTGCACACAACATTGACTATTCCTTTCAGTGCACTCTCCACTGTAGAAAACCAGGACATTTTTATAAACAGAATTCCTATCTTCTTTTAAGAAGTTTCTTCCTCACCCCATCATGGCCACTCATTGTGATAAGATTTTCCATTCTTCTTCCTTTCCTTCCGCTCTTTCTGCAGACGTTCTAGTTCAGCTTCATACATCATTTCCTGAATCAGGTACTTTTCTCTCCTCATCCGATCTCTTAGGTCTTTTGGGAGATCTGGGATTAGGTAGGAAATCAGGTGCTTTATGCAAAAGACAAGGTGCTGTGAAAACAAGGGATGAAAAATTAAAATCCTAGGAAGAAAACAAGTACTTTCCATATCTTCTGAAAACCCTCTCCTTCCAGTTCACAAAAAGATACTGTGTTAGAACTAAATTCATTAGCAAATTTGAAGAAACCAAAGCACAAAATTTTTTCCCACAAAAGAACTCCAGCAAAATCAGCGGAGTATGGATTGCAGCAAAGGTTATGAGCAGCTGGATTCAAGTAAGGCCTCAAAACTGTTGTATGACCTGTGTGTTCAACCCCCTGAGGCCATGAATTGCTGTAAGGTTGTTTGGGCAGGGCCTGGCAATTAGTGGATTGCTCTGCAGGAACAGGATGATCAAACAATATAATACTTTCCTGTTGCCAGAAAACCCTTGCATCAGTATTGGAACCAATGAATCACCTATGCAAAATAAAATATTTCTTATACTGTATCTCTCATCCAAAGACAGATTCCCATTTACTAAACATCATCATTAAATACAAGGTAGCTGATCCTTTGTCCCTCCTATTTTAGGCATGCCACAACAAAGCTTGAGTGTGATGGGGAAGGATTGCTTGAGTGTCCTTCTTCTTTAGATCAAAAACACTGCTTGGAGATTTTCTGACACTACTTGAGAGGAGCAGCAGAGAAACAAAAATCCTCCATCTAAGAAAGGACACTCATTCTAGATTGGAGAAATAAAAGTTTCTTCTTCTCCAAGAACCTTTCCTTGGAAAGCCACTGAAAAGACAATGTAACGCATTTTCCCATGTATTCTTCTTTCATGAGAAATAAGCCTGTGATACTTTGTTGGATTTTTTGCCAAACCTAAAAAAGAAAAAAAGCTTCTTTTGTCAGTTTAGCCTGGACAAATATTCCTGTTGCAGTGATAGGAAATAAATTGTGTGGTTTTGAGGGAGGTCAAGATAGCTATATAGATAACCACACCTGCAGGGCCAAAAAGGTGCCTGAGCTTAGGTAGTTACTTAATTTATGAAAAATCCCACCTTGAATCATTTATCTCGTAGTGCAATCTTTTACTGTAATTGCTGCAGCAATCACAATACACCCATTACTGTTTTCCACAGCGAAAGACAGACAGCAGAAAGAGAAGCAGAAAGAATGTTTCTGCTGCAATTATCTTTTTGATTTTATAGATATAGTTAAGGAAAGTTTGCAGTGCCAATAAACAGAGTGGCTGCCATTGAGGGAGCCAGCTATGAGCCAGCTTATGACTTTGGTTGGGGCAAAGCAAAGCCAAATGTTTTGTGCAGGTATTGGGCAGACACAGAAAGCTATTCCAAGGTAGGTCGCAAATTTGACTGGGCACTGAGACTTGAGTAGGGCTGATTTTTCTTGCCTCAGTCTTGCCCTTCTCCCATGCTGCCGAAAGTTGCCTTTATGCCAAATGTATCAAGAAGCCAGGCTCTCTTAAACCTTGTAACTGCTTAGGCTGACCTGCCAAAGCCATTCTTGTAGTCCTTTTTGGAGTCTGATACCCTGGCTTTCAGTACCTCAAGAAACAAAGAAACAAAGAGGTCAAGCCTAGCAGGCCTCTATCAAATCTTTCTTTCTTTCTCTCCCTTAATGTTTCCCTGAATGTGGTGCAGATGATGGAAGAGCCGATCTCATTAGGACCAACCTTTAATGAGTTAGCCCAGCGTAGAGGAAGGAGAGAGCCCAGCCTGCAGTGCCATATTCCCTCTTCATCTGGGAAGGGCTGAAAATAACTGTCAGGGGAAATCTCTGCAGGCCTCGGACTCCTGCTGAGCTGCCAAGACATTCCTACACAATAAATATTCTAGAAAATATTTCCCCTTCACCTTTCCTCTAACTGCAATGCTCCAGTTCTTGATCCAAAGAGGTGTTTCAAAAGCTCAGTTCAGAATGAATCTACACAGTAATGTGAGTCAGAAATGCAGTATGTGCTCATGAACATTATGCCAATAATTTATGGTGATTACAGCTTCTGTATCTGTGTTGGATGCCCTATTGATATGATTTCAGAGTAGCGGATTAAGTAAAGAGTTCTAAAAAATTATTTGTTCCCCATTTGGCTTCTTCACAGTATAAAAGGCATTTCCAACTGTTTGTGCTGGAGAGATGCTGAGCTCCTGGTTTCTGGCAGGTATATTCAGACACTTGAAATTCAGGCCTTAAGAGCTGCATTTTTTTTAAATGACCTCATCCTATCTATCTACCCTCCTGTCTCCCTTCTTCAAAACTGTCATAGGAATACCAGTTATGTGGAAGTTAGTATTATCTCCTCCAGTTTGTCTTAAAGATTTCTGAGATACTGACAGTAAGGACTAATATTATGAACGTTGACAAAGGTATTAAATTCTTTTCATCACCATCATCTTTGTGATGCTAATCATTCTGGGGAAATGAATGGTATTAAAAAAAAACAGAGAAAAAAATCTAAGTGTGTAAATACTGTAACTTAAACTACCTTCATTTTTTCAGTTCAGATTTTATCTTTTTATCTCATGTTCTTTCAGCCCTTCCTCACACATTAGTCAGCGTACAGCCTCCCAGCCTAAACAGGTTATGAATGCCAGACCTCAGAAAGTAAACAAAAGCTTCATTATTTCCCCTATTTGCAAGTCACTGTTATAGTTTTCAGAGTGCTGCACTCCCCTTTTTGTTGGAACCTAAATACCCGTGAATGTTGAGAAAACAGATCTGAGAATACAAAGCACAATATAAACAGTAGAAACTAACACAAAAAGCTCAAGAGCTGCCATCATAGATCAGCCTAATGAAAAACCTTCAAAGGGAAATTTGTTTAATTTTGTTGTTTTAGTTTTGCCACCTGAATGGTCACTGACCTCAAATACAATAATGAAAGCCAACCGTGCTGCTAAGACGTGCCAGAACTGCAGTGTGTAACCGTAGGGCACTGGGGAGTGCGGAGGGTCTCGGTAGTCCCTGTACCTGAAAGACAAGCAGAGTAAAGGAGTTAGCAAGCTCCTGCCCTGCTGCCTGGGAGCAAGGCAAATCTAAAATCCAGCTGCTCTCAGTCATTGCATTTTCTGCACCAAAATTATCTCGTTGTAAACTGTACAAGTTACCAGAACACTGCTTGCTTCTTAAGCTGGGCCAACACTAGTGTTTTACTTCAGGTGTATGCTTTTGAAGCAAGTGTCCTGATCACCTCCACTTGCCATGCTTTGGTTCACCCCAACGGGCTTATTTTCAGATGAAACCTAACAGTAAGACGCACTCCAGGAGCGCACTTCACGCTCCAGCTGCTAATGGAAATTCAGTGCAAAGGACCAGGCCAGTACCTGTATGAAGCAAAACTGCTGAAGCAAATTCAAAGGATGCTGGGTGCTCAGCACCAGCAGTTTGACCCTACAGCATCTCCCTTGCCAGTGCAACGTGTGCCTTGCAGCACCTCCTCAGAACATGGAGCAGGGTGGGATGCTCTGCTGTTTTAAGGACCACTTTCTTCCCACTACAAGGTCAATTTAAAACCATAAATGCCCTCAATTTTGTCATCCTGACAGTCCTCCCATAAAACAGCCTCATGGGCTTCATCTGGCCCTTTGTCAATTTGTTGGCCAACCCTGGTGTAAAGCATAACTTATCCTGACTTTAGTGGATCCAGGACTGCATGTCTTGGTATACCAACAGGGCAAGAGATGTGTAAAAAAGGGATCTATTGTCTTGTCCCACAAAAGTTTTTTTTTAAAGACTCTATGTCTCAGTAATGTAACTAGAGAGATCTATTGTGAAAGCTGGATCCAGGAAGACTCCAAAATTACATTAACAAATCATGAATCAAAGTCACACATTCTGGACTCCGTTTTTACTAGCAGTATGTTAATTCCAAAATGCTATTACAGAAACTTAATTTAAAAGCGGTGGAAAAATTGTTTTCTCCTTAATCTGTTTCCTGGATGGGACAGAAAACCCACTACAAAAAAAATATTGAAAATACTATAGTAAATG
This sequence comes from Falco peregrinus, assembly GCF_023634155.1. Classification (NCBI taxonomy): domain Eukaryota; kingdom Metazoa; phylum Chordata; class Aves; order Falconiformes; family Falconidae; genus Falco; species Falco peregrinus. The sequence continues at coordinate 46,029,869 of NC_073726.1, forward strand.
ATACAATTAAGCTTGATCTCTGTTAGTTTTAAGAAACTAAAGAAAACTTAGATAAGCAAAAGAAAAGAAGTTATTTCATCTCTACGTTAATCTGTATTTCTCCCTGAAGATTCACCTTCTTAGATTGCAGAGGGTGCTACACAAAATGAAATAAACTGTGTCTTAGTCATCAACAAACCTCTCAAATTGCGCTGTCTCTAGTACAAGTTGATAAAACTGAGATTATCTTCTCTTTTTCAAACAGCATTCTGACTTCATAGTTTAGGATATTTTACTATATCCTAATCATCCTGAAAACTGAAGTCTCTGGACCAAGTCCCAAGTCAGAAGAGCATGTCTCCTTTTTCTACTTGCTAGGAACCAAGTACTACACGTGAATAAATGGGGAAACCTTTTATAAACAATGAGAATAACATGGCACCATGTAGGTTCCAGACAAGCAGAAAGTAACTGAATACGGCCACCGGTTTTTGCTCAGGCAGATTGCCTTCCAGGAAAAATGCCTACACTGTTGCACAGTAGAACATAATATTTCCTTACCTCACTATCAGTATCCGGCCTGAGGTGCAATTAAAATTACTGATGTTTTAGCAGAATTCAAGTGGATTAAGTAGCTGATAACCTCAGCGGAAGAAAGTAAGATGTTAATTTTCTTTCAAGGGTAGATACATATAACAGTTCAGTGTCTCCCAAAAGAACAGATTTATCTTCTAGAGATTTATTACACCAATTTTAATAGTTTTCTGTTTATGGGCTATTGAAGGGACAACTTTTTTTGTTGATGAGATTTCCACCACTGGCTTTAAGTAGCATCAGCCTCATGCTCATGCTTGAAGGTGGGGAAGAAATCAGTTAAAGAGGGGGAAAAGAATGATAAGAATTAAAAAAACATTACTAAACAGTGCTATGGCAAACAATGTGAAATGGAGTGTGGTCACTTCTGTGCAAACTTGACTTCCTCGTGTATGTGCTATGATATAATCTGATTACAGTTTCATCTCACTGGTACCTAAGTAATCAGTCACCTGTTATTGGCCCTTTGATACCACATTTCTCCATGATGGTTGTGTCTGATTCAAGCCATGACACCATAGAAATCCTGCATTAGGAACACCTGTCACTTTTTGGCTTCTCTGGTATCTAAGGAATCATACAGGTAACAGCAAAGCCGCACCATGAGCATGTCCCTGAATAGCACAGTTATTTCTGTTACTGTTTTTTTTTGTTTTGAAAATTAGTTCCAATCCCAAATTTATCATGATGCTTCTCCCTTACAATGCCTTAAAGCAGAGAGGTATTTTGATCAGGTACTTACCTGCAATATTTTAACGGTGAACCAGAGAATTCACTTCCATTTGATGTTGGCTCTGAACGGTTTTCAAAGTCAGACACCAGGAATACTGATAAACTGGCATTAACATAGCCAACCATACACCTAGAGGGGAAAAATCCTGTAGTCAGGACACAGCAAGGTTTTTCCATTAACTGTTGTACCCAGGAGGATGTTCTCTGGGTTTCATGAAATCAAGAGTATAACTGTGATGGTTATTAATATTTGAAAATGATGTTGATGCAATATAAAAGAAATACTCAAGTAGGTCAGTTGGACAATAAAAGTGAAACAATGGCAGATTTCTATGGCAGAAGAAATGGTGAAGACTGAGACTGGTTACTTTTGAAAAGAAAATCACACAATAGAGGTAGAGAAAATAATAATTTTTATTTTTAAGGAAGATAATCAGAATATTCCCACTGTTACCAGCACAAAGGGACTACTAGCAGAAAGTTGTGGTACTAGCACAAAGGGACATTAAATCAGATGGAAAGGCAGCACACTTAAAAGAGCTTTTAAAAAAATGTCCAGTTAATCAATCAGAGGAAATCAGTACTAAAAGATCCCAGGGTGGCTGAGCCCTGGGAGAGTCAGGCAGAATTTGGAGAACACTGAGTAAAAGAATGTATGTCGCCTAACAAAGGTCTGTGGGACTCACTAGAAGGCTCAAGTTTGGTGTTAATAAAGCTGAGAAGAGATACAGCAAGTGTGTTGTGCTGTTCACTCTGCACTGTCCAAGCACAGGTACGTCTAGGCATGCTGCTCAGCTTGGTGCAGAGTATAATGCACAGTAAGGGTTGGTTGGTTGGTTTTTTTTAACTATGGATTTTATAGTCTTTGAGAAATTACATTTAAACACCATCTGGCTTTGTCTCAAAATCTCCATACTGATTGGATTTGGAACTTAACTTAATTACAATATTTGTCTAGTATCACTGGGTGTCATATGGATCTAATACCTACAGATGGTTTTTTGAAAGAAAAAAGCACCTCTCTCGTTTAAATTATTCCTTAGCAGATGTTCTTGACTCCTGAATTCGAGAAAATTCAATATTCCTGTGGATTTCTGAATAGCTTCCTGCTTTTGTAACAGCACTTATTAATAACAATATCCAGAATGCTGACATAAATAGTTTTTATCCAAGTTGGCTCCTTCAAAGGATTACTATCTGATGGTTTCATCTAGAAATTCACTCAGAAAAGCAGCAAAGTGTGAAAACACTGTACAAGAGGTTTCTGAAAAGATAAGAGCTTCCCCTGTGAGCCAAGCTGCTTCCCCATACAGAACTAGTTTCAAAGTCTCTGAGTCATACTTGAGTCTTCATAAAAATATAATTTCTGAAGGTGGTGTATTATCATGCACAGTGGTCCTGGGAAAATCAGTAGCAAGGAGAGTTGCTGACAGTGCCTCCACGCCCTATGGATTTTCATAATGGAACAAGCAGAGGCACATGCTCAGGAGCAACTGGCAACAGACCAAACACTTTAACTCTTCATGAAAATAAATGGAACATTTCCCCTGGCACTGACTAAAAGGCCAAACTCCTTGCAGGACAGCAAGTTAGCAGCACTGCTAATCAGGAGCTGCCACACCAGCTGCCCTTCTTCTTCTGTCAGTACGATTAAACAGTATTGACAACCAAAAGATGGCAAAAAAGCAGCAACGGAAGAACTCGCTTCTTGTAGCAGGGAATAAAAATCCATCTGCCATACGTCTAATAGCAGAACGTAAGCTCTCTGTCACTGTCTACTGTTTAGCCTGGGTTTCTTTGAACAGTAGGATCCTTGCTGATGGAGCAGCTAGGAGATCATTTGCAAACCATGGCTATTTGTGTTCAGCTGGATTCAGCGACCTTCCCCAAGTCCAACAGCCTAGATTTTACAAGTCACCATGTAGCAACTATACCCGTACCTGCTGGTAGTGTGCACACACTAATGTAATCTCAGCGTTTAGCAACGCTGAAAGAAAATCCACTTAGGCAGCAGGGATTCAGTTCACAAATGTCTGCTGAAAGCTTTAATCTAAGGACTCTAGTTTTAGAAGAAAAACAAATTACTTTGCTCTGTAAGTATATCTGGATTTATTAGTTGGGAATTGCTTCTTGTTAGCTACTACTTTTTTTGAGCAATGCATGCTGAATACTACATTAGGGAAAAAAGTCTAGTGAATAAGTTAAAAATGCTCATTAAATCCATAACTGATAAATATCAGCATCGCTTCATAATGAAAAGAGGGTCATATCCATGTACACCAGCTGGGATGTGCAGCTTGTGCAGCATGCTGTTACACACCCCAAATCTCTATAACAGCTCTGCCATTTTTTCCTTGAATTAACATAAACTAGTCACTCAGCAGTCCATTCTGTGAATATGGAAAGCATCAGTGTGTATGGCTGAGATCTGTTACCTAAGCACAAACAATAAATTTGGGCTAATAAAATCAGAACATACACAGACAGTACTGCTGTATCTATTCTAGTAGTAAGTGATTTTCATGCATGTCTGTTTTCCCAAAGAAAAACTTACTTTTGTCCAGCTTCTCCTTGGCCAGCACAAGGCCCATATTTATAAGCATAAACAAGACGAGGGATGAAATCTGATGTCACAGCTATAACAAATGCATTTGTGATAACAGAAAGAATTCCAATGCCTTCCAAGATCCCGTACCAGATTCCTGTTCAACAAGGAGAATATGTTAGTGCCAGGAAAAGAAAAATCAAAGTGCCTGAGAGACTGCATGCTCTGAAGCAGTTATCCCCACCACTGAAGGTCTTTTTATGTGGTTTCTCTCCAAGAATCACGGAGTAAAAATAATTTTTCATATTGAACGGCAGGATATCAGTGGACCAGATTTTTCTTTATCCTGCAGTTATTTTGTTTATACTGCAAATAATCTCAAGGAAGCTGCAAAAATGCTCATGGAGGCCTTGCCTCCACCAAGCCACATCATCACATGAATAGTTTTAAGAAACACTGTAAGCCTCCCTCCAGCCTTTGAGGAGGGTCTGCCAGGGCAGCCATGAGTACATGCAATCCATGATCTGCCTGCCACAGCAGCCTTGTGTGCGTAACTTGTGCACAGCTGGTCAGCACGTACCTATCAGCATCAAAATCTTCCTGGCATGCTAATGCTATACAATGGCACACAGCCTCTAGGCATCACCTTGGCTTTTTGGCCCATCCTCAGCTGCCTGACAGATCTTGTGGTACAGGCACACAGCAACTCTGGTTGTGAGGACCACACCAAAGGAAGGTTAGGCATACCGGTTGATTTTAACGAGGCATCAAGCTGTCCCTGAAAACTTCGCTGAATAGGGAGCAAATGCAACCTACTTTGGGAAATCACACCTTAGCTGGCCTGAAAAAACAACATCTATTTTTCTGTGCTTTTATTATCTATGTTATATATGTTTTTCTTCCAGGAATTATGTCTGCAGTGTATGCTGTGTACCGGCTGATGTCCAGGCTTGTACCTAAACTCATAGATCCACTCTGTCTACATAAAAAGCTTTAGGATGCAGACTTTAGGTGCATGGTAGACCATTCAGAGAGCACAAAGGCTGGGCTTCTGCTATTTCATTGTGTGGGCTACTGGTTTTTGCAATGCAGATGGGCAGCAAGGTATCCTATTTACCCCTCCAAAGACACCAGGGTCTCAGTGTTGTGCAGATGATTTTGTTTTACAGAGTCCTTCCTAAAGATGTTCTGCTTTTTCACACTTCAAGGACATAGTCAAATCAAGTTCAGAGAGCCCTTGCAGTAGTGTGTGTGGCTAGGTGACCTCAAATTTATGTGAACCCTGTATTTAGCAACGTAGGTGTGCCTCACTGAGAGCAAGTTGTCTCTAGGGATCTAGACCCACCCTGTGTGACCCACCAGGGACCTAGCGGCCATAACCCCTGAGTCACAGGGTCACTTGGTCCCTTACAGGATAGTGGCTGCTTTAATTTGACTTTCATGTTTCAGCTGTTCTGTCTGGTTATTGAATTAAACCTGAGCAGCAGCATGTGTTCACACTGTGTCTGCCACAAGAAAAAACCTGCAGAGAACACTGATCACTTTATTAAAGCATCTTGGCTGTTAAGTCCCCCAGAAAATCATTAAAATACATTTTCTAATATAGACTATTAATTGCATAAGTAGATCGGCATCAGATACTTGAAGTTTTTTGAAACAATCAAATTGTGTGTTATTAATAGGGAAGACTACTGAAAATATGTTAATCTGCTCTGACTTTAAGTGGTCAATACTTTGCCTTAGAAATAACACACACACATAACAAAGACACATACAAATTGCTCACCTATATCTTTAGCTCTTGAAGCTAAAGGTCTTCTCCACTGGGTAACAAATTTGTATGCATCAAGCCGAATTTCAATAATATTGTTAAGTAAGGCCAGAAGTGGTGCCAGTGGAAAAGCTGCCACAAAAATGGTCGTGAACCCAAACTGAAGAACTAGGGAAAAAAATGAAAGATCACAGTATGACTGTTAAAATCTCACCCCAAGGTCTAAGATACCAAATCATACATGCATACAAACATTACATATAAATATACAAACATTGCTTATTATGTTGTACCATACAATGATCTAGTGACACTGTTACAGCAATTCCTTGCCAAAAGTTCAGAGCAAGGATGACAAGAACAAGTGCACATCTGTCCCTGCAATGGAGAGAACATCCATACTTTGTAATTTGGAATGTGGTTTGTAAGTAGACAAACTGTGCTTTTCGAAAGGGACATTTTTAGTCCAGCATCAACTAGGATCTCTCAATACCTGCAATGATTAGGGCTGAACACATTCCTCTTTATAGTACAGATCGGCAGCAGTTTGAAACTTTGTGTTTCTAGGGGCAGGTTTTCAGACTGCCAAATTTCCCATTAATTTGAAAAGAATTGTGTGAGGGAGAAAAGAAAAAAACAAACAAAAACCTGTGATGTATGCAGTTCAGTCACACAGGGCAAATGTTCTTTAACTTTGAGCAGTTACCCTCTGCTCTCCTCTGGATAGAGCAATGCCTTTTGACAGCAAGCTATTTTGTAAACATGAGGTAGTAAACAATGGTGAATTTTAAACATAAACAAACATGCAGATGCAGGTCTGTACCATGCAGTTTAAAAACAAAAGCCCAAGGGAACTTCCTTTAGTAAATAACAGTAATAAAGTTCTTCAGAAATGTATGCAGGTGAAGAGGTGGGCTGTGGTTTTGAAAACAACCTTCCCCACACAAAGCCAGAATAAGAAGTGTTTTGTGGATGTTTTTTGCTTATTGGATTTTAAAAATGTGGAGATTAGCAAACCAGCAGCAGTGTGGTTAGCTGCATTGATTTGGTTTGGTTCTCACAAGCTCACTCCCATTCCTCACCTGACCTGTGAGAATGAAAATCATTTTGCAGCCTCATTAGCTTCATGCAGGAATAATTAAAAGAATACACCAGACCACATTAAAAAAACTAAAAATGCAGTAACATTAAAATCTAGTGAAAGAGAGAGAACAAAGGTCAATGCCCGACTGTCGTGGTTTAACCCCAGCTGGTCATTAAGTACCATGCAGCCACTTGCTCGCTACCCCTCACCCTGAGGGATGGGGAGGAGAGTTGGAAGGGAATGTAAAACTCAAGGGTTCAGATAAGAATAATTTAATAGTTGAAATAGAATAAAAATGAAAGAATAATAATAACAATGATGACAATAGCCGTTATAATGAAAAGGGGAAGGGAAAGAATAAAATCCAAAAAAATAAAAAGAAGGGAAAGGACGAAAGGAATACATGGTGCACAGTACTGCTGCTCACTGCCTGCAGACCGATGCCCAGCCAGTCCCCAAGCAATGACCTGCCCACCTCAGCCAACCCCCCAGGTATATATATATACATATATATATATATATATGTATATATATATACATACACCGAGCATGTTCGTCCCATGGTACAGAATACCTATTTGGCTAGTTCGGGTCAGCTGACCTGGCTGCACCCCCTCCTAATTCCTTGTGCCCCTCCAGCCTTTTTGCTAGCAAGGCCTGAGGAACTGAAAAGTCTCACATCAAAGCCAAAACACAGCACCGTACTAGCTCCTAAGAAGATAATTAACTCCATCCCAGCTGGAAACAGGACACATACTCATTTCTAGGTATTCATCAAAGAGCCCATAAGCATTCATAGGTTGCAGATTGTAGTCCTTTTCCCACTGTGGGAAGCTTGTTTTTCTCTGTGCGCCATATTCTTGTCGTAGTTTTCTCCTGGTCCACCAGTTTTGAATCAGCCTATGTTTTCAATTAAATTAAAGAAACAAGGTAAATAATATTAGTGCCTATGTATCACAAAATTGGAAGAGGCTAAGTGTGCACAACATACCTTGTTGCATTAATTTCCCAATGCACAGAAAAATAAAGTGTTAGTAATATATGTGGCTGATGACATGTCATAATAGGTATGAAAACAGACACAGCTGATGAGCTGTAATCCAGGCCTAGATGTTGTTGGAGGTGGAGGGATTTTGACATCTTTACATTATTTATTTACCTCTTTTCTCTCTACACAGAATGGCAAATAACGCCAGGGTCTGTTTCTACAGCAGAATGCAATGCTGTGTGGAAATAGTTGAGTTCTAATTAAGAAATCAGTACACTGAGTGCTAATGCTGCTTGATCCCTTCCTGTGTGCCAGTCAGCATCTCTACACAGCTCTACACTCTGCAAAGGAACAGTCCCCAGGCAATCCCGGAAGGGAAAAAGCAACCTTGAATGGTGTCTGCAGCCAAATATACAGAGCCACAAAAGGCAGAAATAAGGTGAGGACTACTGACAACACATGGTGGCCAGGAGGTGGATAGCTGACATGACAGCTGTCTCCACCTCGAGAAATTGGGGAGCAGTACCTTCAGGAGGAAGGTACTGTTCCTGAAGAAATGTGTATGTAAGGGCACTGTGGGAGGCACCGAACCAGAAGAGAAATGAGTCCTCACATCTGAAATAAACACTCCTGCCTCTCCAGAACAGGGAGTTGTACTGCTATGGCCAACAAAGGACACGAGTTACAATTAGTACAGAGGGAGGGAAAAGCCCCACCACAACAGATATTTTCTCCAAAGTTTTGGTTGACCCCTTTGTCTCAGCAAGATAGAAGGCGATGGCTTACCCAAATAATTCAGTCCTTTCCTGGACTGTGCTTTGCTTCTTGCCTTCATAGTGGTCTGGTCTGGTCTGTGAATGGTAGGCCAATGGCCACTAGGTTTGGATAAGGGTTTGGCCCAATTGCTTGTTTTCTTAAAGCTTAAAGATTATTTTTCCATTCAGGCCATTTACCAGAGAGGTTATAGCTTTTCCTGTCTTCTCTAGAGAGGTGTAGGTGCAACTGCATGCAGGGCATTAAAATCTAGAGTTTAGAAGTGCAAGAAAAAAATTTAGAAGTACAAGCTTGGGCTCCAAGCCAAAATTTGGAAGTACAAGAAATAACTAAAATACTTGGGGTTAGTAGCTTGTGGCCAGTCACTAGGGTCGTCTCAAATGTAAATCCATTACCCAGTGTGTAAAACCAAAGAAAAAGTCTAAGAATGTAAGATATTGTTTTTAATACAAATTTCTGCAAGTTTGGGTGCTACATGAACTAGCACCCATTGGTGGCTTCCACAATTAGATTTAGACAGGATTACATGAATATTAATTTGTTAAATTCTGAACCTCTAACACTGATTGGATGGTAATCAACCTAATGCTTACACAATCTTATTGGTTCTAATGCTTACACAATCTTACTGGTTAAGTACACATGCTCATTGAGGAAGGATATCCTTGTGGGCCGGGGTATCTGGTGTGAGGGGTGTGATTTTTAGTATTATAACGAAGGTAGTTCACTTAAGGACATATCTTTGTCTATCTGTCCAACAAGTATCAGATATATCTTGATTGCAAGAGTTTTCTGTTGCCAACTTTCCAGGATGCAATTGTTCTTCAAAGTCACCTTGTCCTAAGCAGCAGCAATTACTTCAGTTAATCATCCTTGATAGTTCTTTGCATGGGATATCCTGAGTTGAAATAATTTGCGTGTTCTGTTTCTTCAAGAATATGGGCAGATTGTTAAATAAACCCATATGTCCATATGGTATTAGTTAGTTTATACATTCTGGTTACAAAATCTGATAAAACTAACGTATAAAAAGCCTAAAAAGACCTTTCCTGTGAGTGACCATGGTTGTGACTGATGAGCTGTGGAACAGGTAAGGGCACATCTTTGCAGTTTACAGCACCCTTTGGGACTTTGCCTCTCGTGTCCTGCCCGTGAGAAAGTGAGAGGGCTGAGAACTGAATTCCTGCAAAGGCAGCCAATTGAGAGGTGAGGTGGGTGGGAGACCAATACATGGAGTCAGATCCTAGTTAGCTTCCTTCTTTGTGAGAGGAGGAAACCCATAACCAGTGTTACTAAATATCTAAGACTCCTAGTAAAATTCAAAGAAAAGTCATTTTCTGATTTATGTGTGAGTAAAATGTGAGCAATACGATGTAATGTGGTTTTAATATGGATGTACATTGTTCTTCCAAGAAAAATATCAACTTGAAATTGCGGTTTTCCATCTCCAAATGAAGTAATAATTTATACTTTGTTTCTTAGTTATTGCACATGTATCCATGCAGGAGAGGAGAACTGATGCACTTTCAAAGGTTTCAGGGTGGTGTTTGTATGAAGTAGAAGCACCACTCCGACATACCAGTAGCTGTATTAAAAATGTAACCATTGAACAATCGATGCTCTAGCACATATCCTGGGGTCTCTCTGATAGCTTTGACACCTGGTTTTTAACTCTCAGGCAGAAATTTCAGAAGAGAAGCCAATGCCACATGTATCAGTCAGAAATGTGTCACCAAGGAACACCCACTGCCATCTCTGACTTGCCCTGCATGTCTCTGTGGTCCCTGTGGGAGCACATACCTGCACCAGAGCTGGGCTGCCACCCTGAAATGGTGCAAAAACCCTCTCCAAAACAGGCTGCTGGTGCTCCTCTCCTGGGGCTGTCTTATGGGGAAATACTCTGCTATTGGCTTTGGCACTGCGCAGGGCTGGCTCTGCCTGGGTCTTGGCAGGTAGTAGCCAGCACACAGGTGGAAGTGCTGTGATGTTCTACTACAGGCTATAGCATTGCCTCCAGATCCTCAGGCCATCCACATGGTATTGGGCTCTGATCATGCTTTTAGCAGAAATTATAATGATTTTTTTCACACAGAAAAGGAAATGCACTTGTCTGCAGAATTTCAGGGCTAGAAGGTGGATTGGAGAGCAAATACATCTCTCATCAGAATAGGCTGAAGCATCTCACATCGTTGTGACTGTGTTTTGCACTGTGATTTTCGTTGTGACTCTAAAGAGACTGACTGCACCTGAAGCAGTTTATTCCTATTAAACCAATTCTTCTTAAACAATCTCCTGTCTCCTCCAGTCACTTTTTTAAATCCCCTTCAGTGTTCTTTATTAAGTTTCAAAATCCCTATTAATAGGTAGCAGAAAGTTCTAATGAAAACTACACAAAAGAGACAGGGAGCAGAAGGAGAAGGATCAACACTGGCTGCTGCTGTTCCCTCCTCCCCACCCTGGCCAATTCCTCCAGCCCTAACAGCTGCAAAATCCTGGCCAGCAGTGCTAGGCACAAACCCAGAAAGACAAAGAGACAGCAATCTTTGAGTACCTGATTGGCAATTACTCTCTGCATTTAAATCATTTACTTCATTCTCATTACAGTTCGATGTGATCAGCACTGAGGCTGCCTGAAACTGCTTCTGCAACGTGTTTCTGCAGTTCAGGGACCAAATTCTGCACTAACTCTGCTGTGGATCCTGCAGTAGAGCAAATCTCTCTGAACTTTGCAAGGGCAAACTTTCTGACAACGTCAGCTATCTCTTGTATTTTCACACTTCCTAATTTCCCTTGATGACCTGCCACAATGTCTCTAGCATCAACTGTTCATATTAATCATATTAAACATGTTCATTAAATACTAATCAATAGGAAATGAACCAATAGGAAATTAATTACCATCAACCTTTTTAGCTAGGGCACAGCTCCATAATATCCTGAAGATCACCAGGGAACCTGTCTATGTACCGGACAGTATGTTTTTCCATCTCTGAGATTTTATATGCCAGCAGTGCATTTTTCTACCTGATACCAGCCCTTTCAGGCATCTTTTATCACCCAGCAAGGAGAAATCCAATTTAGAACTTGCTGGTATAGCTAAAAAATGATACATATAACATTGTGTATTCCTGTGTAAGTCATACAATGGTCCTACAGTAATTTTTAAGGAGTTTTAAAACACTGAATTCAATGTAGTCAGATCAACTACTTCCCATATATTATTTATTTGTTAATATTTACATTACCATTTCACTTTTGCAAACTATGTCCAATGTGAAAAAAAACCAGACACCATTTATACATTTGGAAATCTGTCTTAAAAGTTCTGTATCCTAGGGAGGATTTTCTATTGTAACGGCTACTGTGTCTTGCTTTTATGTAACCAGTCATAAGGAAAGCATAAACTTAATATTCTTCTGTAACCTACAGAATCATAGGCATTGTATTCACTTACGGGTAGCCCAGTTCCATGAAATTATTCCAGGTCTGCTTTAACACCATTATAATACCCATCTGCATACAGAGATCAATAAGGCATCCACTAGGGTGGCACTAAAGAAAAAAATAAATAAAAGTTTAAACAGAAATAATGCCGAGTTTTAAAGCACTTCTTAAAGACAAGAAATGGATAATTTATTTAAATAAAATTAAATGGCATTCTCTGTTGTTTTTGTTTTTTGGTTTTTTTGTGGGGTTTTTTTGTTGTTTTTTTTTTTTTTAAATATAAATGCATGGGAACATACAAGACTGCATCATATCTTCAGCCTTTTAAGCCCAACATCTAGTTCTCTGCAGAGGTCAGAATCAGCTGAAACCAATGGAGTTTTCACGTTAGTGCTTCTGATATGTTGTGCAGCTGTGGGTGGGACAAAAGTAAAGGCTACCAGGTTTCTCTAACGATCTGAATAGTTTTTGGGGAGGTTGACTGTGCATCAAGTCAAATAATGAAGAAAAAATTCCTCCTGGCTGTAAAGGCAAACAGTTTATGCCTAGAGGATATGCCTAATACTGTTTATTGAGTACTATTTAATGTCTACAACAGAGTGGACAATGCAAAGCTCTTATCTTCTTGAAGAACTAAAAAACTCTAACTATTGAACAACAGTTCTTAGTGTCTCTTTCTGAGTGATTGCTTTAGCAGTGGCTCCAGGCCTTGAAGAAGTGGTGCTGCTTTTGGGAGAGATGCTCAACTAGTACAAATTCAGGCAATTATATGCTTTTTCATCTAGTATTTGGAGAAACATCAAAGGACCAAAACCTTTCTGCCCTCAAACAGCATTTTGCACAATTGACTCTGCTGATTCAAACAATGGAGTCCAAGCTGTATTGTTAAATCTTGGGTATTATGTATAAGTTGATCAGATCACTGTCATAGAAGTGGAACTATTTCTCTAACTTTTAGGGAGAAAAATTAGTTAAGACCTGTAACAAAATATGATATGAATTTTTTATACATACTGCATTATATAGTGCTTAAAACCTGGATCCCTGTTGAGGTTTCTGTTGACCTCATTCAACTTCTTTTTAGATTAAGAGGGTGGCAGATAATTATTCATATAATCTTTTTAAATTAACTTTTCTGGCATTATTATTAAATCACCAACCTTGATTTTTAGGAATTATTCACATGAGCCAATATAACCTGAGAGACACAGATGCAGTATTAATAAAGCAGCAGTGATGTTACAACGATAACATCATTAATATATAAATTGTGGTCTGAATATGCCCATGGACACTGGACTATACTGTGTTATTAAATATCTTAGACTTGGCTTCATCCAACAGGTGAAGAGAGGGCTATTGGAGGGATATCTGGGCATTATATTCTAAAGTCTGTTCCTAATAAGTCCTAGCACAGATATAGTCAATAAAATCGAGACTTTTTTAGTAGATGTTTCTTTTAGTATTAGACTTTTTTTTGTTCTCTGAGAAAAGCAAAATAGCAGGGACTAATAGTAGCTTCCACTAACGACTGACCTGTAGCACCTCGCTGTTGCGTTTCCCTCCCAGACCTGGTTGTTTCTTCCTCCCATCTCTGCCTCTGCAGAGAGCTGAGGTTCTTCCCCTGTTCACTGATCCCTGAGATGATTCAGCCCAGTAGTTCGTTAGAAAACTCATTCAGCCAGAAAAAGGAAGAGTTTTCTGGGGATACAGGAACTGAATATGCTCCTCATAGGGATGGACAAGCCAGAGCCAGTGCAGAGGAAGAGGAAGGAACAAAGTTCTGGGGGAAGGTTCAAAGGAAGAGCAAACTGTCTTCTTTTGGCAGCAGCAAGCTGCTAGGTCAGCTCAGCCCCTCTCAGACTTGGAGGGATGTTTAGTGAATTTCTGTCTGCCCATTTATCAAGTTTCCTTGAATGTACAAAATTCACTACTTCAAAATTAGGATGACTTTTTCAAATTTTTCCTTTTTTTTACTAGTATTTGGATCACCTCTGTTAACCAAGATATTTATATATCTGTGTTTGTAAATTCACGTTGGCAGTGTAAGACCTGCATTTTCCACTTGCCTTTTGTCATATATTTGCAAAGTCCTTTCAGTTATTCAGCTGTGAAGCAGGAAAGAAACAATGGGATATCAGTGTGCAGATAGCAGCACTGGAAACTACTTAACTGGTCCAGAAACTGCTGCTGTTCACTTCCAATAACTGTCCAATGCTTTCTGAATTCTGAATGTATTGCCAAAAAATACCAGGAGTGGTCCTTGAGTGACTTGCAAATCCAACCTCTCATTGCTCTTCAAATCCATTTGGTCTTATAGATATGAAACACCATGCCAGTAGTTCTTTTGGGAAGTTTGTTCAGATCTTTTGGTCAATTTCCAAGTACATTTTATGTGTCTGAATTTTTAAGTTATTATTTTGTTATTTTAGCTCTCTGAGCAGCAAGGCTGGAAAAGCTGAGAAGAAAGGATTTCTTTAGAAGCAAAAAGTTGTCAGATTCATATCTGACTTTGATTCATTTCAAGGATGAAATATTTCCAATGTAAAAATGTGAGTGATGTTTAAACCATCTGATACAAGTATCCAAATGTGATGCGAACACTAAAACTGCTAGCCTTGAAAAGGGCATATATATCAATATGCAGATGTTTGTAGCAGATGTTGGTGTTAGTAGTGTGGAGCTAGACAGCAGCTGAAAACCCAATAACAGACTCAAAAATACCTAGATAGAATAATGTGTCTGCCTCTGCTTGCATTCACTGCATCTTTGGGCAGTAGATAAATCAGTGTGTAGTTAGTGAACACTCACCTCTTCCAGTCTCCACCGGTTTATCAGCCTTAAGTAGGCACCAGGGTGTCCTGTAAATCTTTAACACAGGAATATACATCAACTATGTTGTGTAAGCAGTCTGTTCACAGTAGCAGAAGAAAGCTCACACTGGTTTAATTTAATGTCATCTTAGCGTGATTGATACAACTATAAAAGATGTCATGCATCTTATATATTTTTGCATGTCTGCAAAATGTTTTTGGGGATTCCTGGAATAATTTCCATGAAGGGCTAAGTATATTTTTACTTCCAGTTTTATTTCAATACCAAATACTCTGCTGTTGGATATTCAGCATATGCAGAGAAGAGAGAAAATCTGAACAAAACTGTTCATGTCAGTTTGGAAAATGGTTTTCAACTGCCAGTCCACTTCCTTATGCTGTAACGGGGGCTGTGATATCTGCCTTTCTGTGAAATCAGTGAAAATATTAGTTTTCCTTAGGAAAACATAATTTTCTTACTATTCTCCCATGTTTTCTCCCAAAATGATGCCCACATGCAAATAATCCATACTGATGGGTTTGTCTAATTATGCTTTCTCTACTCAGAGGCTCTTCTTTTGCTTTTAGGGGTCTTTCAGAAAGAGACATACATATATATATATATATATATATGTATTTCATGTTCTGTGGAAAAATCCCAACTAGCTCATAATTCACTCTTAGCAGTACAAATTCTATAACAGAAGCAGCAAAATATTCAGACAGTTGGACTAGATGATCGTTGTAGGTCCCTTACAACTGAACTATTCTGTTCTATTCAGAAAGAAAAAGTTTTATTTACTTACCAGTACAAATTATACATATTAAAACAAAGTGAAGTGACTTGCATGTATAGTATTGTGGGATGCATCCGTTCAAAGTAGTGAAATTGTTAAAAGTTAGCATTGAGCCAATGTGGTGTCAGGAAATGAAAACTACGATTGTTTCTGGGTTTTTGAAAGGAAAATAAAACTTCAATTTGTCCTGCTTTGATAGTATGGAATTTGCGTTTTGAGATGTGTGATAATATGTGGTCGCATTTTTTTTCATTACAGATGATTTTATTTCTTCACCCTACTTCATTTTGCACATATGAGAGTGTGGACATCAATCCTACCTTCCAAGGAAGAATGCTATATAAAAGGTAGAGCTGTTCAAATTGACAAACTGAAAAAGAAACATTTTCAGAGTGAAGCTGTTCTCCCACTCGGATTCAGTACGAGGCTGCTCTGTGAAGAAAGAAAGCAAAGTTTCAGAGGTTTAATCAGATTAACAATTTCTATTGGCTAAAAGGCTGCACATATCTGTCAGGGCTGGCAACATAGTTGTAAATTAGCCTGCTGATTTCAAAATATAAGCTGACAGAAGAAATTGTATCCAAAAGCAGCACACAGCAGGTGAGCTTGTAAAGACTTAGGAATCTTTTCTGATACTGGATATGTATATTCCCGGAAGACTGTAAGAACGTGGTCAAGGTAATATGCGTATTAAACATCCTCCTGGATTCCTGTGTACTTTACAGGCTCAGACACTTATCTTGTTTCCTTTTCTGCAACCTACCATAATGGCATTGCCAGAATGCAGCTCACTACAAGCTATGAAAGTGCCTTTTTGTTAGAGATGTCACGATGAACTGGAGCAAATCTGCGCTGTAATTTTGTTTCATGGATTTGCCCACTGTGCTGGCACCTAAGGACTCCACACAGGTACCAGTGGAGCACCACTGCATGACTCCCTTTCATGAATCTCATGAAACTCATCACAGAAGACTGAGAAAAAATATTTTGCAATGGATGGGGTAAGGCAAATCGGAAAGAAACTTCCCTTCAGCTAGGCCCTTGATCTCCATCTAAAGAAATATCAAGACAGATATTAATAGAACAACTTCTAGGCCAACACATCAGTACCATGTCCTGGAACTACTTTCCACTTGAAAGGAGCTTGTTATTAGTCAACATTGCTGTGAACAGGAGTAATCAGAGAAGTGGAGTTACTAATGGTGATTCTGAGTACTGTAATTATAGTACTCATATACTATTTCCAAAGGAGCCCCAGTAAAGGCCTGGAAGTACAGAAAGAACAATAAACTAGATTCTCTTTAATTAGAGCTGCCTTACCCAGGAGGAAATTTCAAACAGATGCATCAACAAAACCATAAGACAAACCATAAATTAACACCTGTGTTAGTGATTTGGAAATGCCTGTCAGGAAACACAGGTTTGTGTGTATGCCAGTACATACATTTTCAGCTAAGCAGAAGGAAATAGAACATTGTGGATTTTTGATGCCAGTTGGTGGGAAGGACAAGTTTGGCTTTAACAAAGCTGCTGCAACTGAAGCTTTGCTCATATGCCCATTAGGGACAATGGAAACGCTTTGGAGGAACACAGACATGAGCTCGGAAAAAGGTCATGAAAAGGCTGAAGAAGGGTGTCCTGAATGTAGCTTTGCTGTCAATCCAGCTCTGAGCTTATTATGCTGATAAAGATCATTCAAATGGAATCAGCTACTCAGGCCATCCAGTCTGAAAATGGTCAGAACAGTTTGACCCACTGAGTTTTCATACATGTTCTTTCTGCACAGGCTACAAGCAGCAGACCTACCTTCTAGACAACCTGCCAGAAAGTAATCAAACTTCAAAGTCTCTAGACCGTATCTTACTGTCCCCAGGGTGTTACAGGCAGTAAAAGGGCATAGCCTGTGCAAATCACACACTTGAAAGTCATATTTCTCAGCTGTAACTAGGGGGTATCTTTTCCATGGGTACAGGATGGCAAAAATATTTTAAATCTGCAGCATACAAATGAGGACTCTCAGTCTAATAAGAAACAACAGAAAAAAATGCTGTCTTACACAGATGTGCTTTGAACATATCACCTATAACTTCCTAGATGTAGAAAAGCCCTGACACTAGCTAAAATCAGCTGTGTGTTTCCTCTGATCAGAGACAAAAATCTGTCCATCTGGTCCAAAAATATCTTAGTGAACATCAACAATGTACAGAGATATCCAGAAGCTCAAATCAATTTCCTCAAACCACTTCTACACATGTCATAATATGGTTTGCTTAATAGGCCTTCAGAAAGAGTCTCATTTCAGGTTTCTTGACACCAAGGAGCCCTTGCCAATTGCTGCCAACTACTGCAATCTTCCAGCATGATTAGGATCTCCAGAGACTGCATGAACCATGGATATATGAGTGATTAGCCTATTGCTACCGCAGTGAGAGTACGTGCTGTCCTTAGAAAACATGTCCTTACTCTAGCATAAAGATCACCTTTATAGGTGAGCTGAAAAGTTTACTCCAACTCAGAACATCATTAGAGTTTAGATGTTGGTAGAGCTGATAAATCAGTTATTTTGCCTCCAAATTACTGCCCCTTTTAAAGACACATATTTGATAGTCAGTAAGTACGTGTTTCAAGCCATGAATTTGGTTTCCAGATATGATTCCCCCATTTCCAAGTCTTCACAGAACCCAAGGGTTGTGAGTGCTTGTATTGGGTCTGGCTGAGCCCCCCAGCAGCCCTCATAGCGCTGTGCTTGTATTGGCAGCTAGAAAGGGGGTGACCGCACACCAGGGTTTTGGCTGCTGCTGGGCAGCGCTCACACGGCATCGAGGCTGTTTCTCCAGCCTTCTCCCTGTCCTCACCAGCAGGCTGGGGGTGGGCAAGATCTTGTGAGACATAGCCAGGACAGCTGACCCAAACTGACCAAACAGATATTCTGTACCATATGATGTCTGCTCAGATGTAAAAGCTAAGAGAAAGGAGGAGGAAGGGGAGACATTCATTATTTGTGACGTTTGTCTTCTGGAACAACAGCTATGTGTACTGAAGCCCTGCTTCCTGGGAAGTGGCCAAACATCACCTGCTGATTGGAAGTAGAGAATAACATCTTTTGTTTTCCTTCACTTCTGCACATGTGACTTTTTGCTATTGCTTCATTAAACTGCCTTTATCTTTACCCACATGGTTTTTTTCATCTTATTTTCTCCCACCCTTTTCTGCTGAGGAGGGACGGATAGAGCATCTTGGTGGGCACTTGACGTCCATCCAATGTCAACCCACCACAGTGTTCAGTCTCTCTGAAAACTCATGTTTTTTCTTCCAAGGTTACAATTTTATTAAGTTCTTAAAAGATAATGGTTTGGAACAAGGATCAGTCATGGTAGGTGGGCGATAGTTGTTCACCACTGATTGAATGGCACTATAGCTTAGTTTATATACTCCTTTATTATAAACTTCAGAAAAACATTATTCCTATAGATTGCAAATTAATCAGGATTTTTCATATTTATACAGACAGTATGAATGCTATCACAGTATAGGGACCAAAAAAAATCAGTACAATATCATTCAATTTTGTTTTTAACATTGCTTACCTAAATTTGTCAGGAAAAGAGCAACCTTTTCATACAGCTGTAACAGAGAAGAAACAGCCTCTTAGATATGTGACCAGCTCAAAAATAAAGAATTGCTTCTAGGTAGAGTAAATTCTCTCATTATATGTTAAATCTGACATCCAGATAGTCTCTGTGATGTTCTGATAATGATGATAATAAAACTATATAGTAATAATACAATAATGATATAATCAAACAAGGAACAGTAATATTTTAAAAACTTATACTAAGCTTTTTTCATCCACAATTTATGGAGAAAAAATTGCTGTCACTGTTCCTATTTTACATACACAGTGAAAAAGCGTGAGAAAACTTTTCCAAAAAAACCAAAGCAGAACAATAGCACAACTGGGAGTTTTGTTTTAGCTACGTATGGAACATTTATCTCACAAAAAAAAAATAATCACCCTAGTAAGAGCATGCTTTGGTGTGTTGGGTATTTTGGGCTTTTTGGTTTTGTTTGGGATCTATTTTTTATTTTGAAAGAGAAGATACTGGGGAAACAGGGTCACTTCAGAGAAAGTCTTTCGTAATCCCCATCACCAGACGCATTTCTTACTCTTAGTTAGTGGCACTGTTACAAATCTTAAGTGGTACTTTCTGTGCTTAGCAGATACCATGCTCTCAAAATCTCTGGGAGACTGCAAAGTTCATAAAGCTTACAAAAACTAACTCGGAGGGCTTTCACAATTAGTATTTGTGAAGGGGCTTTGAACCTATGAAGTACATCACCACCACCATCAGTATTAGTGTAAATTAATGCAATGATTTCCATTTTCTTTAAATGAGTCTGGATCCTGGTCCCACAAAACGCTAGATGTCCTTAACTCACTGATGTCTACAGGCTTACAAAGCTCCTCATATTTCAGGCTGAAGTACTTACTCCTAAAGTGCATATCAGCAATGTTTCTTCTCATTTTCAGTTATCCTTATAAACTCTTGCTTAAACTGAATTATGTACAATTTACAGATCAAACTGCCTGGTTAAGAACTGAAGTCATCCTGAATTATCTCATCCATGTTAACAACTACTTCTTGCTTCTATTAGCTTTTTGCTGCCTTTGGAGTAAATAGTTTTCTTTCAAGTAATGAAAAAGGTGGTTTCTTCTAGGTTCAAAAGGGTAACTGTAAAAGTGCTAAATATCTGGGTGGTTTATATCCTGATCCCAGCAGGGAGTGTACTGTTTTACAAATGTTTGTTGCTCTGCAGAAGCGGGTATCAAAGCTGTATTCTGTCACTGTTCCTCCTGGAACAGTAAAGACCGTGTTAGAGGTTCTGTTAACAATGTTTGTATCCAATTATCTGCAACTGCTGTTTATCGCTACTGGTCCCAAGGCACCATGTTTAGGATCATGTTCTGCTCTGTGTTCATATTTTCTATGGACAATATCACTGGAATTAACAGCTTTTATTAACCAAGGTAAAGCTAATGATTGTTCCCAGGTCAGGCTGCAGGATTATCTGGGAGACACATTATGCTTGAAGGTGATTTTTTTTTTTTTTGTTATGATGAATGTGTCAGTGTTAAGTACCTAGCTTTCAGAGCATCCGGTCTAGAAGTTACTTGTGGTCTAGACCTTTCCCCTGATGCTTAGAGAGGTTGTCATCTCATACCACAATCACTGGCAGTTTTCCAGGCTTCCTAGCAGTGAATTCCCTACAGTTATACACATCTAGGTCCATTCAGATTTGATTACTGCATGTTTACTTGCTCTCCTGCTACTTTTCTTGAGTCACACCTGAATTGCTCCTGGGGAAAAAAGTTGTTCTTTTGGGGGGTTTGTTTGGTTTCTTTTTCCCCAAAGAAATCTCATTACTGTCCTTTGGTAAACTACATTAATCCATCATGGGAAGTGAGGGATTGTTCTTAAGTCTTTTGCAAAACTCCTGCGGTTTCATATTTTGGGGATCTTTTTTCTCCATGAGTTATATCCAGATCTAAGGCTGTTGTGTTTATTGCATGGTAATAAGTATAAAGCTTAAACAATCCACCTTTGCAGTGCTCTACTTATTTGATGTATTTTATGAAGTAAAACAAAGTTTCTCAAAAGGCACCTTCAAGCCATTTTCCATTATTTTAAAAATTTCTCTAAGCTGTAAAACTCTTTGAGAACCAAGCAATTTTTTTTGGTGCAGTATTTCTTTGTTGCTACTTCACTGAATACACAATGACTTTTACTGAGAGCTTGGAAATGGATGTTGTACTGACATAGATATATCTAGTTTTCTTTTTATTTCTTTTGTGCTTATTGTGTGCTCTAGGTGGATTAAAGAAAACCCCTAAAAGCTGCAGACAACAAACAATAAATCAAAAAAACATAAAAGAAAAGAGCCCTCGGTACTAATTCAGACAGAATAATAGTTTCCACCTCTTCTTTCTGTCCTTTCTCAACATACAGACCCACATTAGGGAAAACACAGGAAAGTCGACAGTTCTTGACAGATTGTCCTAGCCACCAATACAGTCTTGCCTATGCCAAGGGGAGAAATGAAGTCCTGCAGAAAAGCCTCTTGGAATTTCCTGCTATATAAATGAGGGGCTGTTAAAATTAATTTTTAGATTATGAAAAGGCTTGGGTATTGCACAGAAAAGAAAGCAGTCTCCAGTCCAGCACCTGAAAATGTGCAGGCCTGAAATAACATCTCATATTTCCCCTGGGAAGTAAGTCAGCATATCTGCTGGAGCAAAGCCTAACATGCTTTTTGGAGAAGATGCTTCCTTCTGAGTGGATAGAGATACCCCACCCTGACTCCAGTACCTGGATGGTTTGTAGGCTGATTCCTCCTCCTCCCTGAGATGCATTCTTATAATGTCAGTTGACAAAAACCTGATACTAAAAGGCCATATACCTCTTGGCAAGAGCAACTAATGGAAGACATATTGCTATCACAGCAATATACAGAAGTATCTGCATCTCGATGGAAGGACGACACTCATTCCCTATCTAATCTATATTATGCTGTCTTACTGGGACTGTTACCACATAGAAATTCCATTTTTGTCTTTGCCCCAAGTCTAGTTCCAAATTAGTTCACAAGAATAGCTTGACCTTAGCCAGCCCCCCCTACAATGCACCCAGACCATGTCTCTGGTGTATCTTGGCAAAGGCCATAGGCAACTCATGGAACAAGTCATGTCTGCTGAAGCTTTGTGAAGTTTACAGCCCAAGGAAGTTCTCCTACAAATGGACATTATGTCTGTATATGCATATCCTCACTGGTAAACTATTGTGAAAACTGAAGCTGGAATTACTGAAACTAGTACAGGTAAGAGTTAAGATTGGCCACTGTATTTAAAAAAAATAAACCAAAACACTAATTAAAAAGGAGGATATTAATGAAATAGACTGAAACCTGCAAACATACAAAAGGAAAAAACAGGCAGAGGTTAAAACAGGAGTATGGACATGTTTTTAGAACATTCAAACGTGCTTTTCACTATGTTTTAGGTTTGAAATTGTACTTTATACGTACATTACTTTGCAGTCATTTATGTCCATCAACAATAATGCCATGTCTGGCTTAGCAAGACATTCCATTCCTGCTGGAAAAGGAACCTAAAGCACTCAGTGGTCTGCAAGCTGATCTGATGCTCAGGTATAACTTTGGATATGTTAGTTTTACTCACCACATTTAGTAGCATGATGATGCAAAAGTTGATGCACACTGCAGTCCCTGTAGTTGCAACCTGAGAGTTATTCCTGATTAAAGCCCACTTAAAGGCAGCAAAAGTGCTGACAGTCACAACACGGTAAATAACAATTCCAAAAACAGCAGCAATCACCACACAGATCTAAAGCGGGGGGGGGGGGGGGGGGGGGGGGGGGAACACAAAAAAAAAACAAAACCAAAAAGAGAGAGAGAGGAGAATCTGAAAACATTCAATAGAACAGGAGTTGACTTCTTCCTGCAAGTCTGAAAACTAAAACAAAACAAGATTTGAAAAATACATCCATTTTGATTTCAGAGAAAGGTTTCAACAAGAATATTCTTCTTATTGTGAAGTCATTTTTATTTTCCATAGTCAAAAATATCTTTGAAATCATATTAAAATACTCTTTAGTTTTAAACATTTTCTTGAAAATGTACCTCTTCCTTAGTATTAATATGGGAAACAGTGTTGCCAACTCTGGGAATTAGAAGTTTTCCTTACACGCATGTTCCCCAATGTGCAAAGGCTAGTCCCAGGCTGATGTCCCAACTTGATGATGTCACATTTGGGATGGATTTTGTGCTCTGATGGACTTCACACTTACAGGAAAAACTGTGTCCATCTGTAAGCACTGCCTCAACAACAACCCTGACAACGTACTCTAGCAAGTTGTTTCTTGCTACAGTTCTGGAAAGATTCTATCTAGGGAAGATATCTGGAAAGATTCTATCTCCTCATACCTCAACAAGGTAACAAATTCAATTGCCCTTGTAATTTCTTCTCTGATGAGACTTTCAGCAAAAGTGACAGTTATAATGTGAAAGCCATGCAGCTGAGCCAGGATGCTAAATTACTTGATGTTCTATATGCAACAGTTGAGTACTAAATGACAACTGTTTTCCATTGTGACCAATTTACGTCACAGTTTAGCAAGGTATCTAAAGGACAAACAGTTGGGAATTAGCTTGGGTGACTCATCTCATAGAAACTCTGACACAGGGCTTATTAGATAAGGAGAGTTACATACAGACAGCTTAAACCTATCAAACCAGAAATATACCTAAGCTAATTGAATAGGCAAAATTATTTTGAAAACACTGAATACTAATCAAGCTGGTTTAATGTTTTATTACTTACAACATTGATTGCCATAATCCCAGTGCAGAAGAAAAAGTGTGCATGAATGTGAAGGATTCTCTCTGGGTTCCCTGCATAGTGTTGAGGGGAAGGACCACTTTCCTTTGTTAACAGGGAAACACTAACCTGGTTCCAGGTGTATTAGTAACTGCACTGTGAGAGTCAATGCCATGAAATTTTGGGAACTGCTCTAGCTTGAAGTTTTGGTAAGCATATATCTCCTGTGCTTAAAGCTATAATTTTTAAGGAATATTTTTACCTGAATGGGGGAAAATTCAGAGTTTTTCTAACTCACTGGAAGCCCACGCTATGCCAACAGTAAAAAATATCTTCAGTGAACATAATCCTTGTCCTGTTTCAAGGACTGTTATGGAGACAATTTGTGGTGCATGCAATTCAGAGCAAGGCTACTCTCTCTGGCATTTTGAGCAAGATCTATCACTAGGCTAAGAAGATTAATGACGTTTGCTAAAGGTAGGAAGTGAAAACTGTCCCCCTTAGGAAAAAAAAAATAATATTTATATATAGGGAAAATATGCAAAATGTTGCAGGTGTAGAATCAGTTCTGAGCAGATACTGCAGTCCTGAGCAGACCTAAGTGTCTTCAAGGGCTGAGCCAGACAGTACCCTGACTCCTCATGCCCAGTGTTTCTCTATGTTTCTCTGTCCATTCATCTGACATACCAGAGCACAGTTCATCTCAAAAATGCTCTTGCCTTTCTTGTCCAAGATTGCTTTGGACAATTTTAAAGCCATTAGTTTCTTGCAAGCCCTCTGCCCTGTTCCCTCACATCTCATTCAAACACAAAGTTGCTGGGCTAGCTCATTTACCTGGCTCTCCACAGCTCCTGAAATTATACACATATATCTAATTTTCTAGCCCCCTGGAAAAGCCCTAGTAAACTCCACAAGGGTCTGAGTTGAGGCCAGTTGTGTTTTCAAGACCAGTCATACCACTGCTGTTGTCATGTGAATAACAGTGAGTAACAACAGCTTCAGTGAAGTTAGAGGATGGGGGCATTTCAGCAGAAATGCATGTATCTCTCTGTTAGGTGAGATTTCACTGCTGCATTTAGTTTTGCACTTCAGAAGGTGGGGAGATGTCTCATTTTACACAAGTAACATCAGTTTCTCCATTTCAATTGCATTAGGAGTATGAACCCTCTTTCCTTTCTTCCTCAATACACTGAAAAACCAGGACATATTAACATCATTAAGGCACCTTAGCTAGGTTCTCTGTAGAGTTTGCGAAGAACTGCCTCTTCCTTGGCATGTCTCCCCAGCACTCTGCACTGTCTACACAGGGAAGGCAAGTAAACCAGTGAGCCAGTTCCGTCAGCTGAAGCTGGAGCCTAAATGTGAAAATGTCACTATTCTGGCATGTGTGTTGCTACATAGTGTTGTACGTATAGCCTTGAAGGAAAGACTTAACTATCTGTGAGACTCAATGAAGAGTAAACTAGTGTAGCACTTTAAGAAACTCAGGTGATTTTCTATGTATTGATTTTCAGCCTGTGGTGAACACGCTAGAGTTTATTTCACTTTCAAGCAGTCATATCTAATATCCATACTCTCTCAGCAGAGGTAATATTATTTTGTATTTTTTCAGCGGTAAATAAATAAAAGTTCTCAAACCATAAAAAATATTCCAGATGCAGAAACAATGAGTCTGCTGCATTTATCTGCAAATGCTTGATAAGGCTCTGGCTTCCCGGATATGGGGTTCATTCGTTCTTTCTTGGAGTACTTGGCTTCAAACTGCGGACGTATTTCCTCCTAAAGAACAGACAGACAAGGTTCACATACAGCACAGGTAGGAAAGATTCTGTAGGAAACTTCATTTGTCAGATACTGTTGTTGGGAATTACATCTTTGAATTCAGCAGGTGGTACAGCTACTATAAAAGCTGAGCTGTGAAATCAGGTGTCCTTCATGGGGACTAGAATAAATCACTGTACACATGAAAACATATTGGAAGTAATTAGTAAAGTCATCTAGACAATGCCTTTTGAAACTATATGACTGTAAATCAAATCATTTTAAAGTTCATACCACAGAGTTTTCCAGCCTGGTATTATCCTATAGATACTGGAATTCTACATCAGAGAAAAAAAGAAAAAAAAAAACAAACCACCAACTTTTTTCCAAAACTAATTGCCATTTGCTAGGTAATTGGTTACCTTCCCATTATCAGAAAGAAGTTTCTCAGCATTTGAAGAAGCTGCCATCATGCCATCTAATACTGCTCAATCCCTTCCCAGCTTGGACAATATTATTAGCAGGAACAGCTTTCAGCAGCAGAAATATCAAGTCCTGCTTTGCCATGAAAACTCTCTTCTGAAATAAAACCTGGGGTTTCTTGGGGAGAGGCTTGGTTACATCTGTTTACAGCATTGTCAGAAGACAGGCTCACCCTTAGTTGCAATAAGACCTCACATTTTTCAGCTGTAGTAGGGCTACCCCACCACCCTGCCACCTGGGATGTTCACCAACAGCTGTATATCCTGTGCCACCTCACCCAAGTTTGACATCAGAGATGCTGTCAGAGATGAGACAAAGCACCAGGCTGTGAGGATGAACTGTCACAGCTGCTGGCAGTACATTTACATTAGATCAAGTTTTACAATGCTCTGATGCATGCTGGAGAACTGCTCCATGGTAAACTGGCTACAAGGGAGCACACAGGCAGCTATGGACTGTCTTTGCAGCTTTTCCACCAGGTCTCTGCTGTGTATTTCTTTATAAATGCCAAGAACCCAGCTTACCAATTTCAGTCACTTCCAGCCCTTCAACTGCATTTAATTTAACTTTGACTGAAAGTTGTAAATACCTGGACCTTAAATGACTGCATTGAAATAGGTGAATGTTAACTGCTCATACAAATATTTAGAATGTTAATAAAAATAAGATATCCTAAAATTCTACACCCTTTTAATAAAATTCTTCCCGGGGGGGGAAGTTGCATCTCATTCTCTCGAATTTTGAAGGCACTTTCTCAGTACAGTTAATTTCCAAACTCAAGCAGCAACCTGGTAACATAGCATTAAAAATCTGAGGCAGGTATGCTCAGTGGCAATGCCTGTGTTACTAATTACATGCTTGAGGAAATCAGCCCTACACTAGCTATATACAAAGGCTAGACATGTTTCTGTGGAGGCAGGGTAACACCTTGCTCTTATTCTACCTTGCTCAAGCTGTTCCTGTCATATCAGGGCTGAAGGTTGCTGAGCAGACCATAACCTAGCAAGAGAAACACTGCAATTAGTATCCCTGTGTTCCCAGGGACAAGCAAAAGGCCAGAGTGTGTTAGCATTGAAGCAGGATGCTTGAGAATGACACCCTGTAAATTGTGCAAGGGCTCTGCCAGCTGGCTTACTGAGTCATACAAGAAACCCTTTTTTCTCTACAGCTTTCTCTAAGACAAGGTTTGATTATGTTTTAAAATCTGCGCTAAGGGGAAGTCCTTGTCATATCCACCCATCCATGCATCTGGGTATCTCCTGCGATCTCCACTCAATTCAGATAATGCAAGTGCTGTTTTTACAGATACCCTCTACACAAAAATGAAACTCTGACATGAACCTTCATACCTGTTTAATGACACTTAGCAATGCTAAGCACAGCTTGGGGTAGGAAGTGACCAGTACTATATCTGTCTGAGCTTAATGACAGAAAGTGACACTGAAGAAAAAGGAAAAAGTACGCTGTAAACAGCAACAGAAGCCATATTTCAATGGAGAGTGCCAGGAACTCTGGTTGGTTTCTTGTTGTATGCCCAGCCAAGACCCAGTTACTCTCCGTGTCTCCCACCTTGCACCTAATTTACAAGAAAAGGAAATCCAGATATGCAGGTTGAGAGAGTCAGAACACATTCAGCTCATGTCCCCAGGCTCGGTGACCTGGACACTGCAGGGGCTGCTGCATGATTGCTTTGGGTGAAAATCTAAAGTAGTGAGGAATTCACAAGGTTGTATATCTGAACAACTTCAATTCTGCTTCCCATCATCTTCATTGTTTCATTCATTTGTCTCTTCATTTAGAGCAGAGAAGTGTTAATGAGGTGATAGGAAGCCTTATAAATGTTTCCCCCCCCCCGCCACCCCCCCCCCTATTGTTGGCAGGAATTAATAAATTTCCCTCTGTAGCAAAGCCTAATTTTTCAATTTGACAATGAAAATTAAAGCAAGCAAAAGCTAGACATAGCAGATAATGTTAATAAAAATAACAATCTTTATTATCAAAAGCTTGTGACTTAAAATGGCAATTAGAAGTCTTCAATTGATTTCTTTGAAATAACTAATAAAAGAAATCAGCTGATTTTTTCCAGTGATAACTGAATGGAACATAGAGAGGAAATTTAATTAGCACTGATTTTATTAGAAAGTAGCACTGTAGGAGTAAAATTTTTCACCTTATGGAGGCAAAATTCTCACTGACATCTCAATGACATGTACAAATTTATGATCAAACTCAACAGGATGTGTCTTTTTCAATCTACACAAAACAGACTGTTCTCCTTCCTACCAGCTTCTCAAATATGGATCATTTCAACTCTCTACTCACAGAAGAAATACTGATTTCAGGAGTATCAAGTATGGATTAATATGTGCTGCCTTAGGCCAGATCTTTCTGCACTAAAAGAGCTACTCTAAATCTCTTTGTAAAATATATCCTTCTCTTTCAGGAGGTTTCTGAGTCCCTCCAGTACTGGATTCTTGCAGGAGTCCTATCCTTTCTATCCAAGGATATATTGTCCTCTATAGCTCAGATGTAGAAAGAGGATTTATAAAAGACCGAAAATCTGAATCTTGATCAGATTGATAGAACCCCCAGAAGTAAGTCTCCTTGCAAAGCTTGCGGTTTGCAGGTCATCCTGCTTGCAGCTGAAGGCAATGGCAAAGTGAAGAG
The DNA here is from genome assembly GCF_023634155.1 of Falco peregrinus. NCBI lineage: Eukaryota > Metazoa > Chordata > Aves > Falconiformes > Falconidae > Falco > Falco peregrinus. Next base: position 46,058,696 of record NC_073726.1, read on the forward strand.
GTGGACTTCGAACCACAGAACAGGGAAATGATCTCAATGCTTTCTCACCTGGGCCACTTGCTTCCAAAGTGTGACTGTCTCAGGGGCAAAGTCCTGCAAAGACCCCAGTGCCAATGGAAAAGGTTAGCATTTGATACTCAAGAGGAAGAGGCAATGGTCCATAGAACCTTAGAGCAAGGACATGCTTGAGTTGTGCAGTAAGTATGGGCACTTGCAGCTGGAGTATTTTCAGAGAAGACACCTCTAAGTATACCTTCCTGAGATCTCACTGAATGCTGAACAAAGGAGGAACTGATGCCTCAAATGCCAATGAGATACTGATGCTCTGATGACTGGTCACATAAATCTTTGCAAAGCAGCCAGTTGAGCTCCTATTGGCATCTTTAACCTCTAACTTGGGAGAGAAAGGTACCTTCTGGCACATGGCTTCTGAAAGGACTGCTACCTCCTGCTGTAAAGACTTGAAAAACTCCCTCTAGAACTGTAAGAAGGTGCAAGGAATAGGTCTGGAGAAGTTACACTCACCACTGCCCCAGGGCACTTGACCAAGGTCTTGTTGACAGAGCTCATTGGAAAAAGTCTGGTGTGAGAAAGACCAGCTGGCCATCAGCAGGGAATGGTCTGCTGGTTCAGAAATCCTCTGAAAATTACCAACATGCATGTGTCACCCTGAAGCCCAAACTGAAATAATCTGCCTGCGGAACGTAAGCACCTCTTATAAAAAAATAGTGTTATTTGATAGACATCATGAAATAAACACACCATATTTCTATGAGGATAGTTTCAACTACCAGAAGCTCTTTCAGGCTCTCTGACTGGAAGAGGAAAAATGTAGCAACTGTATTCTCTTTGGTCTTTTCAGTGTTTATTTCAGCTAAAGACTTAGTTGCATAGGCATGCTAATGCTCTCCCAAAAATGCTTAGAAAGAAAAGAGTGACTCTTGCATGGGAACGCTTTCCTCCAGGCTCTGCAAGAGTAGTAGCAGCAAGGTTTGGGCATAAAGAGGAGAGGGGAACAGAATGGGGAGTGGTCCTGAATGGGCTTGAAGCTGTTGTGCTCACACCTGAGCAAAAGCCTCCTTCAAGCACTACCACAGCAGCCAGAAATCACTTAGTATTATTACATGGGAAAAAAAACCCCAACCAACCAACCAACAAACCAACCAAAACAAAACAAAAAACCAAAACCACAGCATCACTTAAGGACAACCTTACCAGGAAATTCAGTATTTGTAAATGAACTGATCATAGAAGATTCAGGTAGACTGGCTTTATAAATCAGCATAATCCCAAATCCACTTAGACTAAATGGTGAAAGGTGCAGATACGTAACATCCCAAACTATAAACATCTGCAAGACCAGGCTTCCTGGGAAAAACATAAAAAGGGCCTCATACTGTTCCTCCTTGTATATTTGTTAGTTTAAATTCTCCTTCTTATTCTGGGGACACTGAGCTATAATCCTGACTTGGAAATGGCATCTCTCTTTTGCCTCTTGACAGCAGCAGCAGTAGCTTTTTTGCAACCAGCCATGAGGGGCCATGATCACTGCAGGTCGATCCTGACCAGTATTTGAATGTCAGGCAGGACCACCGGTGTGGTCCCTCTGTAACTCATCAGCACTGGCAAAAGCAGGCTGCTAATCTCAGGAGAGTTAAATCAGCACTAGAGTATTTTCTAAATTTACGACAGTAGTCCTGAAGTGTCACCAAGAATTGACAGCATATATGCACAAATGATAATGTTCCTTTTGCTACAAAGAAAACAATTTCTAGTTGTGTAAGTTATTTTCTGTGATGTTCTTGGATTATTTTCTTAGTCATTAAGCATTAAAAAAATAATCCTATTAGCAAATGAGCAATTGTACAGTTTCATGTGTTCATTGAACTACAGTGCCTTGTAGAGACAAAAATCCTGTAAGTCAGAAGTCTGTTTCTCTGCTGGCAAGATTAATGAAAAAGAAATTCTTCCACAGAGGGAGAAATCTAGAAGTTCAACAGCACTGAGACCACAACAGCAGCCTCTTACAGTCCCTCCAAGACCTTCAGGACAGTCTCTGGAGGGGAAGGAGAGCAAACTGTGGACATCTATATGTCCAAATCCCGCTCAAGGAGCGCTTTTATGCAACACCCACTGAATCTTGCTTTTCTCCTGCATAATAAAACCTTCTAGTGGAAAAAAAACCTTAGACCTCAGCTCTCCATCCCAAAACCATGCTGTTTCTTTCTGGTAACCACCACAGAAAAAAATTCAAGGCTATTTTTTGCTGTTTAGTTTCCTCCCTAAGGGGACTTTCTCTATCAGCAGAGGATGAATTAAATCCTTTGAGTTGGTTCATCTCCCTCAGTCTCTCCACAGCGCAGTATACTTAGGTTACCAGCACCTGAATGTTCAGAAGCTGGTACAAGCCTCACAAGGATTTCTTCTCCATCAGTATTCTTAGTGGCTATTTAAAATGATAGATAAAAGCTCATTTGCCAAAATGAATAGTACCCTGTGTTGTAAAGAATTTCCTTGGATTCAAAAGTAAAAATTTTTATCTAAAATGATTATTTCCTATTTTATGAAGATTGGAAGAATGAATTTAAAATATTTAGAAAAGAAAAACATGCTTACATTTTTACACAAAACTTTTCATATTAAAGATTAAAGAGTACATTTTTTTTATACACACCTCTTCTTCTTCCCAGTCTATCAAGTCCCAGTCATACGCAATTACTGCTCGCCTTCTTTTCCAAAACTCCAGAAATACAGTTGCTGCAGCAAACAGAAAAAAAATTACGAAAATGTTTTTAAGTCAAGAAAATGTTAATACCTATCAAAGAACTGTTGAATGAAGCTGTTACATTATTTTAATTTCTTTGCATAAATGGGTTCCTTAGAACAGCAAATCATGCTGATGATCAAAACTGCTTTCAAAAAGCATTGCTTTCTAAGGATTACTTTGTGTGCTTCAAATATGATTGAGGCTTTACAGATTTCATTTAGTGCTAATGAGAATGTTTCATTTCTAACTAGCCAAGGAAGTACTCTCAAGAATAAAATTGTTCCTGTGAGTCATCATTACTAGATAAAGCAGATTTCTCATGAAGCTAAGGGTCTCTGTGAGCTATTGTAGATTAACCAGTAACCTTCCTTTTTTGAAGACCATTTACAGTACACAGAAAGCGGAACCCAGAGGAAGCACATTTTTGCATGTGTGAATCTGCAGAGTACTACTGAGGAAATGGGAACTTTTGTTTTACACCTTTCTAATCCAGCCCATTTCTTTTATACTACATGACTGTGTATATGTGGTGTGGAATTAATATCTGACAATTAAACATTGTGCTGTACAGCCCTTATTGACAGAGTTCAAGATGGTGTAATATGCCTCTACATGACTATGCTTCCATTTTGTGATGGAAAGAACAATTAAGGAAGCACTCAGTCATTAAATAATGTGTTCATATTGTGGGGATTAATACTGGGCCTGTTTATGGGTATATAAGGTTTTTTGATTTGTTTTGTTAAAAGACTGTAGAAACTGCCTAAAGCTAACACAATCAATGGGGAGGCTTCCTCTACCACTGTGAGGTTTGGCTCTTCCCTTTGTTGCTCACTAAAAAGCACCAGGCTGATAACCTCTTTGTTCATGAACTAGCACAGTATCAGCTGTAACAGTGTCACAATCGCCTGGCAATACGTTCCACATCCAGTCCTAAAAGCCTCTCCTTAACAGACTATCTGCCCTACTGCAGCATACTGATAGCGATGCAACATGATACTAAACACTAATATCAATTTGGTGAAAGTGAATTTTTAGCTAGTAAGAATTATTATATTTTAATGTATTAGCCAATGCAGCTAAGATATTCTTAGAAAATGAACACTGCGAGCAGATAAGGTAAGGTATCAAAAACATGTTTAAAGGGGCAGCTATTTGGTTTGAAGGCTTTTTCATATATCACATCATCCTTTTCCTGAAAGCTGGAGTTATGTTACACCAGGTAACCAGCTGCTTTGAGTTAATCTAATAAAGAAAGTAAGTTCAATCTCCTGAGCCTAATGTTTCTATGACTCTTTGTAACAATGTCAGTATGATTGGTTGGGATCAGCAAAACTAGTAAGTGCTAACCAGGCTCCACTGCTGCTGAAACACCACAGTGTTCATTCCTTGACTTGTCTTCTGGTGGAGCTGCTTCTCTCATATTAACTCATATTGAATTATTTTGTATAGGCTAAACAAGCAGCCCTGAACTTTTTGGAGACCTGGGAGAAACAAGGCTGATTGATTACTACCAGTCTGTTTCCATTCCAAAAAGCAGCTGGAAGCAGGACTCAAATGGGTGTATGAGTCCACAGGCATGAACCTCTCAGATAAGTCTGTGCTGAACCATACTTTTCTTTCTTCTTTTGCACACACCTGGGGTGAGGAGTATTTAGTACATTTAGCACCTGTCAGTGTAAGTTTGTTCAGTTACTGAAGCTTCTTTAGAAAGCTATTTTGAAATCATTAAGTAGCAAATAGGATGATCTGCATAGTGCTGTTTTAGCTTTTACTGTGCTGTGCTTTTCTTCCTCTACCCAGGTCAGTATGCACTTTTCCCTTGCTAGATATTTAAAATTGTGCTATAAATAACCATCCTTGATTGATTCACAGTACTACTGAGGTCTTCTAGAAACATACTGCATTTTGAAATATCTCTGCTTTTTTTCTAGTCAAGTAATCACTAATACCCTGTATCACACTTCAGCATTCTTTTCTGACTTTAACAGCTCAACAGGACATGGTTGTACTTTTTGTTCTCCCATTTTCCAATTGGTATGTTTAAACCAGATGCTAAGAATTCTCCAAAAATCCTGCTCGGAATTTTGAATTTCTTATAGGCCTTAACTCCCAGGTCTTCTGCTATCTTTTTCTATACTATGCTTGCCCTGCTTCAGAGCTCAACCTTGCAGCTCAGTCCTCAGCATCCACTTGTACAAACAGCTGTCTTGCCAACATTTCCTCAGATGCTTCTGAAATAAGCTGTGATTTTATCTAGTAAAGCAAATGGCCTCTTGCAGCAAATAGTTTAATCCTGATCTTTCAGAAATCCTGTTCCTGTTGTATTTCAGAACAGCATTTACTATATGCATCTGACTTCTGGAATATATTCTAAATACCAGGAATGTTGCTGAAGAATGTCCTTAAATTCTGTCTCCTTAGAGAGCAGATCAATGTGAATGTTTTACGGTAGATGCAAGGTTTGTAGGAAAGTAGTGTCTAATTGATATATTTAGAAAAAAATGTTTTATGTTGGTATTTCTTATTGCCTGAAAAAAGTGTTAAATTTTTCATGAAGGCCTTCCCCCCCGTGCCCCCCCCCCCCTTAACTTTCAGCAAGTGTTCTAAAGCTACTTCCTTTATCAGAGGAAACAGGCTTCCAGGTAGACAAGAAGAAATTTCAAAAAGGACTTTTCTTGTGTCCCTTAGTCTCCCAAAGATATATAGAGACAGAGAAATTACCATCAGCCCACCTTGTCTCTAGCAAAGCATAAGAAATGATAAATAGCTGGACTCTCCTGTTGGACAGTTACCAGTTACAGAACTTTGCTACTGAGCTTCAGGAAACATCTAGATAGCGATATCTTTGCACTAGCTTTCCCCAGTACTTCAGCTGGGAAAGGGAAAGCTGAAATTCCATCTGGCTCTACGGCAACATGTTGGGAGTCAACTAATTATCAAGTTTACCTAGATTTTTCTCTGAGAATGACTTTTTTTGCACTTTCACTGTCAACATATATTTGGAACAAACATCTTTCTTTCATTTTCTGTCTTTGGTAGAGAATCCAATTCAGACAGTAAAAAGAGAGGAGTTTTTCCTAGGAATGGGATCTACCTTTTCATCAAGCTCAACATATCTCAAGAAGTACGTAAAGGGCAAAGTGTAGGTGTTTCCCTCTAGCACAGAAACACAAAAATTGCCATTGCTCACCTCTTTTTGAAAGCTTTAAACATCTGGAAAATATAAATACTAGAGATTCTCAAAAGGAAGAATTCTTTTCCAGCTTCTGAGATGGTGACACCTCAGTGAGCATCAACAACAATCTGTTCACCAATAAAAATGCATTAGTGTTTATAGGGACTTACTGTTTCCTATAAACCACAGAGATTTTCAGCTTCAATCCTTTTGAAAGGGTTTTTCCTTTCAACAGAATCTCCAGTACAGGAAAGCTTATACAAACTACCAGTGAATTCCTCCTGTGTACCAAAGACAGTCTTATATTTTGTCCTTTGCTACGTCAGTCTAAAATGAAAGTTGTTTTATGTCTTTCAGGTACAGCTTAGTAAAATCATATTTTTTCCTTATTATATCAATTACTTTTACTTCTTATATAAAATTTTGCTTAAACTGGGCAGAAATACAATAAATGAGGTGATGGATCAAGATATTTTTTGGACAAAAGTGTGTTTCTATTCCAGTTATCTCCCAGTGCACTTGATAATTCCAACCTTACTTTGATGGGACCCACTTACCCCACAGTGAAGCATTGTAAAAGATGGGTCCTTGTGCTTCAGAGTCCTACAGCCAGATTCATTGCCATTCCACAAATTGGGCAGCCCATACTGATATTTGTTGTAATTCCTCTCCCTAGCCTAGCCAAAGCAGTTTGCTCATCATTTGGAGAAGTATTTTATTTCTATTTTAAAAGTGAGCAACCCACTTTGTCCATCAATTAAACATGTCTTTAAGAGTAAAGGAAGGAAACCACCATACAGATCACCTCATGCCTGGTTTTGAAAACTCCAAGCAAATGGCTGAGGCTCCTCCCTCAAGATGGGAGTTCACGAATGGTTCCACAGACAGTCAAGAATGTACTTTAGATAATAAGACAGTGGCTAAGCTCAGGCTAAAGAGGTAACACAATTCTAGCTGCCTTATCTTGCTTTCATTTTCTTGATTTAAAATCACTGCCATCATTATTTTGTATGCTAGTATCTGTCAAGCTGAACCATCTAGAAGGCTGAACTTTTTACAGCCAATTTGTCATGCACTTGCCAGTTGTTTCATGTTGACAGAAAACATTTCCACAGTCAAACTGCTATCGTTATTTCTTCTCTTCTCCTACAATTTGCTGAGATGATGGTAATGCCCACATCTGCCAGCAGGCCTACTGCAGCTTGAAAATCCATTTAAGACAGACGGTAAGCCAACTCATAAAAACAGTACCAGAAAACCCCTGGGAAGTGTAGCTTTCCTTGTTCTAAAGCTGCTTTAGCCCTAACTGTGTGGAAAATACCTCCACAATTTCACTGTTGTCTCAGAAAAGTCTTATTTAAGAAACTACAGTTTTGGTGGAGCCACAGAACCGCCCCATGCCCCAAACTCTTACCCTACACTCACAACCTCCGTCCTGTTGCTACCGCTACATGGCAACAAGCTCACAAGCATGGTGTAAGCCAACAAAAGTGGTGGGGAAGTCTCTCACCTCAGACACTGTCCAATAGTCTCTTCTCCACTAGCCAAATCACGCAGAGGGCAGCATTTGATATATTTTTTCTTATCTCTCTGTGGGCTTATGTTCTGGAGATGCATGGATGGGCAGCGCATTTCCCACTCCTGGCAGGCTGGTGGGGAGATATCCCCAGAGGGGATTGGGTCTGGGAGTCTAACAGTGATTCTGGAGGGGAAGGGAGGAGAGGCTAACCAGAGTGAGGTGCAGCTCCTGTCAACCAGGAACAGGAAAGAGAGAAGGCCTGCAACATTTTGTAGGCAGGCATGCTCAACCTGCTCAGCCTTCTCCCAGGCTGCAACCACAAGGCAGGACCAGGCATGGTTACCTAGGTGAGGGACTCACCTTACTTAGAGCTGCTTTTCCTACAGCCCTGGCTCTGGGCAGTGCTAAGACAGGTGCAGTGTTGTAAGCACAGCTATTTCCTGATATCAGTAACTGTTAAGGAGGAACAAAAGCACTTGTGCAAAAAGCTGCGCTCCAAAGATATGCTCACCAGCAGTTAGGAACAGTGACATAAATGTTCAACAGTGTTAACACATTGATTTTCTTAGCTGAGATGGAAGTCCCTGCCTCTAAACTGTCTTGGAAATTTTCAACTTCAGTGAGCACATAGAGAACAAGGTTGGAAAAGCTGAGTAAACATCTAAAAAAATCTTTAAATTTTTGGTGATCCTCAGCTCTGGTATAGCTCTAAAACAACACTGAAATACCAAGGAGAAACATAAAATCTGTGGATTTTTTCCTTAATGTAACTTGTGGTATTTTAACACTGTCAATATTACATGAAATGGCATGAATAGGCTTGATTAGTATACGACCTAATTTTATCAGTTAACTAAGACAAAAACAGAGTTTTGGAGCAAGGAACTGAGACAGACAGGTAGGCTAACCTGTGTTGTTCTGATGGCTCTGATGTTGCCTCCTGGATATCTCTTGTGCCTCAGTAAAGAGATTTGCAATTTAAAATGGAGATTATAAGAATTACTTGGACATCTTTCCAAAGCAGTTGGAGATGTTTGAGTAAGAACAGGAGAACGATGGCTAAATCAGGATAGGTCAAGCACCTGGAGCTGTGAGATGGATGCCATTTTTCAGGCACCTCATCGAGCCATTTTCTAAAGGTGTTAACCTTCTCTCAGAATGGCATGGTAGCAGCTAAGAGTCTGGGCATGCTCAGGGCATATTTGAAAGATTTTTTTGTGCTGCCAGAAATCATTGTTTCCTCTTACCTTCAATTCTGCTCACAAGACCACAGTACAAAGAATAGTTGAGCCAGAAATAGAATTGTCCTATGGGCAAAATTCAGCCTCCATGGCAACAGTTAGACCACTCTTGGATCAATTTGTCACTCAACTCTCACATTTATTTCACCAGTTTTGCTTTAATTACAACCGATTTACATGTATTGTAATTAAAACAAAACTGATGAAGTAAATGGAAGATTTGGTTGAATGGCAAACCAGCTTACATATATTTAAGTTTTCCTGCTGTTCTACAAGGTGGGAAAAACAATACATTAATTCATTTTAGTACAGACACTAGACTAAGCTGCCCTAAGCTAAGAGAAGCCCTGAACAGTAACAGAGAAAAGGCCTCAGAGCCAACAGATCAAAAACCAGTTACAGCCCACCCCCCAGAATATAACTATCTGCATAGACACTACATACTGCACTCATGTTTTTATTTTAATCAAAATTATCACATAACCTGATTTCAACCACTTCCATCTTCCTTTTGCAGAAATAGAAAAGAATCAAGCCTATATTGATTTTTTCAGTGTTTGAAAAAAAAAAAGTGCTAGAAATTACAAAGGCCTATGTTGCATCACAATCTTTAAGAAGATTGTGCAATTACTTAATATCAAAACAAAAACTTACCCCATACCGCCATGAAGACAGCAAAAAAGACAGTCGCTCCATTGTCAAAAAGGTGGGTTACCTGAGGAATACATATATTAATAGTGTGATCAATTTGTGATAATTTGTGCCTACTTGGCAGCCTGGCCTGGGACTGCCCCCTGGCAACACCATGCGTGAGCATCATTTCAGACCCAAAGCATTAGTTTTATGGAGCCACATAGAAAGGATGGATCATAAGATAAAGTCTGATGCCAAGGACATCGTAGCACGTGCATCTAGGACATGACCTCGGGGACTGTTGAATCTCTTAAGTGCAAATTGCAAAGTGTATTACAACCCACACTAAGTCTTGGTAAAAGACAGTGAATGTTAATATTGGCTGAACTTGATCTGCTCTTTCAAGATTTCAACTACCCAAGCTCACTAAAGACAAATGCAAAAGGCAAAATTAATGCTTTTACCAGGAAAGCATTTCTATTTGCATAGTTCAAAACATACCTTGGCATAAACACAGCTGTCTGACAACCTCATGAAGGGACAGTATTTATCACATATAGGACACATTATGATATCTGTAGCTTGACAGACTTCTTTACTGGAAAAATAGTAAAGATAATAATTAATAGTTTGATGCACAACAATCAGTCTTAAAATGGATTGATAAGTATCACTAATAATCAGTTACGTATTGAACAATACTGGGTCTGTAACTAAAGCCAAGATGTTCATAACTGCATATATATAATTAATATTTCTTGACTGTCTAAGACTTCAAAGTATATAGTCATAACTGCAGAGGCCAGATCTTCAGGGCCAGCTGAGAAGCATCTCTTTACCATTTCCAGCTTCTCCTTGAGTCAGAAGTGACCTTTAGTAGGAGGGTGAGGATGACTGCAGATAAAGTTAAGCTTAATGTGTTCTTAAGTGTGCAAGAACATAGAGGTGCAGCACTCAGCAGAAGGTCCAAGGCGTTCATCTGAAGCATGCCTCCCTGTGGTGCATCTTTGGGAGGGGCCTTAAAAACAGTGAAAATTCCCCACTCTTCTGCTGGCCTGTTACAATAGTAATGAAGTAGCCCTACGTTTTCCCTACTTCATACTGAGTTACCAGCATCATCAGCAACTGGAGCTGGGCAAGAAACATTGCCTCCTATCCCAATTCAGGAGCACAAAACAAGGAAAGCTTGATACTGGGTACCTTATGAGAACCAAGCACACTCTTTTCCTCAGTATTCATTCAACAGTTCAAAATCAAATATTTAAAAGTTCCTGTGAAATTCTCCTAAATTATTCATAATAACACACAGTTGTAATTTCCCCTGTAAAAGTGCCCACATTACCTGACTTGGCAGTGGTTCAAAGTGGTGACTCCATACAAAAAGACAAACAATCCGATGAAGGCAGCTGGGAAGAGCATCCCCGTGTACCAGCCTAACCAGGCAAAGTACAGCCCAATTTTCTCACCGAAGTACCGTCTGTTTTAAAGCAGAACACAGCAAAGTTACCTGCTATTTAGAATAAATCTGCTTAATCTTGCTTGTTAATAGAAAATAAGTATTTCTATCATATCCAAAGAGTAGATTAGAGAGCAGAGTCAGAATTCCCTGAAGAAAAAGCCTGCAACTAGGTTTCTAAATCCATGCTGAAGGATCTGCCTTACAAATGAACTTAAAACATTAATTTAAAATTCACTAACAACAGTTTACAGTGACATGAGTGGAGACCTCAGAAAGGAAACACTGAGCTCATTTGTAACTATGAAACACCTAGTTCTTTGTATCTGGGAAATTGATGGCTTGCCTTTCAGCTGTACTTCTGAAATGCATTGAAATCAGTTCCATCCCTAAAACTGGTATAACAGCAAAAATTATTTAGGCTAAAATTATTTCTAAAAAAAATAATCAGCCAGAGGTTATTCTCCAATCCAGTTCATTTTCATTTGATTCTTTCTTTTCTCAGCTCATTTCCTAGAAAACTAATCTCATAATTCTACCACAGGTGGAAAGTAAAGGGTAAATGAGGTCCACCAAATATCTTTATGTGTCATCTTGCACTCCTTTGAAGAAAATAGTTTGAATTAATCCTTATTTGTAAGTTATATTGCTTAAACGCTAACAGCAAAATGGCCAGGAAGCTCCTATTTGCTACATATTCATTAGCATTTTTGTTCTCCCAAACACAACCAAACCTTTATTTATGTGTTAAGGAATACATCAAGCATACAAAAAAACCTGCTGAACTCAGCATAGGAGCAGGCTCATGCATTGTCTTGTGCTTGATGGTCTTGTGCACAGTAGGCAAATGATCAGATTAGGATGCTTTACAAATCAATATGTAATTGTTGTGATAACAATGAAGATGACAGGAGATTATTTGCAAGATTAGTTTTAAAGAATGAGGCAATATGATATTCTTGCACTTCAGAGACTTTGCAGACAAACCTGCATACCAACTGAATTTGAGAATAGCTGCTGATGAAAACCCACTCTTATGCTAACGATGCAACTTCTGATATGTCCAGAAACAAAGAATGCAGTGAGCTACCACTGCTGGCTTCTTCAAGCTACCAGAAAACATCTTTAGTAAAAATTTCACAGTGAGGAGGAAAAGACCCATGATGGGCTTTAGGGCTGGAGGCAGTAGAGAATACAAACACTTGGTCTGAAATGGACAAAATCATCTGTTTTCAAATGGGTATAAAAAATTTCCTGTGGGAGCAATATCTGTCTCGGCTGAGCTCATGCTCTGCTGAATGATACTGACCACTGATTATTATCATTTGAGTTTACCGGATCTGTATGAGAAGCCAAATATTGTCATGTTGCTTTTATTCTGTCATTCAACAGAGACTCAAATTTACAGGCTAAAGAAGTGGCAAGATAACAATAACAAGGGCAGCAGGTCTGGCTGTAAAAAGACACACTAGAAACTGCTTTTGGAGTTCTGACTTACGAGTGTTAGTGAACCCTTTGGCCTAATTAGGGCTGACACCTAGGATGTCAAGCTGTGCCTGCTGCACTGAAAAGGCAAGCTCACACTTTGAACTTACTTCCACTGAGTATTTACAATCTGTTTTTCTCCACGTACATAGGTCACAGTAGTGAAGGAAACCTAACATACATCAAGATTTATTTATTTCATTCCCTACATTCAAGGATAAATGTTTCCTTGTTCCATTTGTTGAGCCTTTCCACCTAACAGTGCAAACCATAGTACTTTTTTTTGATCTAGAGATCAAACAGATTCATCCTAGATGAAGACCAAAGCAAGGCTTAGTGTGTGTATAAAGAAGAATGGACATGACGGCAGCAACCCAAATCTCTGCAACATAAGGAAAAGGTGTCTGAGGCCATTTGTGAGCCTGGTTTTTAAACCTAAGTGCAGCATGTTGACATTACTTTGATACATATTGGTTTAAATATGGACAAACAGCCTCAGTCTTCCACTATTGCCCTTTGCTTCACAGCTTGTATTCCACAGGTTGTACTATTGTAATTTGCATCAGGATAAAGTTAATATTTAATTTCTTCTGGCCCTGTAGCTAGCATGTTTTTTCTGAAAGTTTCTGCTCAGATACCATTAGGTTGAGTGCTATAGAAACAAACGATGACAGTAATAAGGTCTTTGGAGGCCTTCCTAGGTTCCATATTCAGAATATTTCCACATTCATTTCAATCCATAATTGGGTTAGCCTGGACCATCATCAGGAGATGAAGATGATTTAGGGATACCTTTGCCACTCTTTCCCTTCAAGTTGCACCAGATATGAAGAATAAACTCTTTATTTCTTCTCTGTTGCTATATGCAGAACAGAAATTTCATATAGCTCTCCACAGTGATGGCATTTCTCTTACCTGTATGCTGGCACTTTAGCCAGAACGCATTAATCTACATGAAGAATTCTAGAGATTTTTTTCCTAGGGTGCATCACTGTGCATTAGTTATACCTAAATTTCACTGATTATCACTCTGCTCATTGACACCCTCTTCAAAATTTTCCAGTGTTGTTAACACCTGCATTTTTGTTAACTTTGCTAACTTATTACTATCCAACTTTTCATATTGTTAATAATAATAGAAAACAATGTTTGGTATCTTTGATGGTTCTTCTGTCTCCCCTGAAAATTTCCTCCACAACTAATATAAAAAGCACAGACAAAAAAACCCCAAGCACCTAATAGAATAATCCATATCACCTATCCTCATATATGGTGCACCATTAGAACTATAAAAAAAATAAATAATATTCAGCTTCTCCATTTTATGCTAGTGTGTATACTAGCCCTCCAATATCATCTGCCTTAATCTGTCTCTCCCCTCACTGCATTCCAGTGGTAGAACTATCACTGATTTAAATGGGCCAAGATTTAAACCTCAGTATTATAAATCAGGCACATTTTTAAAAAGTATTAAGCTAGAAAGACAGACTTTAGATGCGTAAAACATGATACTGAATCATTCTGTATTTAACAACCTTCATTATATAATCTTTTGCTTTCAGGATACCTAGAAGGAAGTCATAGAGCTAAAATATAGACAGGTTTGGACTCAAGCCAAGAACCTAGTGGTGGGAAAATCACTCAGGGGAAATTAGAGAAAACTGGGGTCTGATAGAAGTTGTAGTATTACAGAAACCCTTTTAGAGTAAAACACAGTTGCCACTTTCAGGATGGTTGGTATGCATGGAATCTGCTCCACCATGGCTCCCTAGGCAGCACAGCCTGCTATCCTAGAGGTGCAGTGGAGGGTGGAGTGGAGTGGAGACACTGCAACCAGGCTCTGCTGTACTCCCTGCAGGATTGAGAACCTGATGGTACCACACAGCTGATAAGCTGCATAGTAGCTGTCAGCTGGGAAATACGAGAGAAGATGTCCATTGCTGAGGCAGAACTGTGGTGAAATCGTTTTCCTTAGGCAAACCTTGCTCATTATATTCTCATTATAATACTAACACACACCTCCATCCCAAAGTTACCCACCTCCAAGGTACGATCACCCCTCACCAAGCATGCACTTTATATTTTTATTGGCTATATCTTTAAATGAGAAGTGAGAGAACTTTACACCAATCAATAATAAAAGAACGAATGACTAGAGTCACTCAAGATCCACCCGAGAGTAAACAAAAGTATAAAAAGTAGACAAATGAGGGGAGAAGTTAGGGAAGACTCCATCATAACTTCCGGGATCGGTCGATAGGCTGAACCTGTCTTGTCCCCTATAGGGACGCCTATCAGGAAAGAACTTTATCTCATGCATGCTTAATAACTAACTCATGCTAGCCTGATTATAGTTTGGTTGTATATTACTTCAAGCTTGTTTTTGCAGATAGTCGCTATCACTGGCAATCACAAACCTTAATTTGTCACTATTTTATATTAATAGTGTTATTCTGTAAACTATCAGTGTTAGTCCTTTGTGTGTGCTAGCAGTCACCTGCAGTGGGTCACAAATTCGAATAAAGTGGGAAGACCTGCCGAGGGGTCCCTCTTGTGCTGTTGGTGAATTTCCCTGAACAAGTCAGTTGAATCACCCTCTGATCCAGCAGGGCTGTTCAGTGAAGGGTCCCTATAATGGGATGCTGACAGACTGGTTGGGCACAAGGGTCTCGGCTTTCCTGGGGCGCTGATAGACAGATCCTTTCACATGACACTATATCTTCATTAATTCTTTTTCAGGTCAGAATGAAATCCTATACAGAGTTTTTTACATCACAGAAACAAGTTGTGAGGGAGCTAGAACTTTCCAACGGGTGTTTTGGCCACATGAAGCTCTCATGTCAGGGGCAATGGGATGGGGAGGAAGGCTTGACAGGAGACTGAAAGGGAGTTGTCAGCTTGCAATCAAGTCATTTAATGTAAACAGAGTAAAACACTTTACTCAGACATTACACTTGCTTTCAGGTTCATTCAGGTAGCTTTACAATCACTTTATAAATAGTTTTCTCCTTCCCTTTATGTCCTGTAAATAACATGCACAAGCAGCAGCAGAAGCAATTTGTGTGCAGCTGAGAGGGAAGTAACTATGCACAGAAGTGTGAAGAAGGTGCTCCAAAGCTCCCGGGAATCACTGCAACAGTGTCTATTGATTTACATGGTCCCAGAGTATATAAATACAGTAAGTCCCGCCTCTTTCCAATTGCTATCAGTTGTAAGGATCTTAAATTATTTTTGTAAAGTAACGGTGGATCCTAAATTCCAACAGAAGTGTCATTAAAATCATGGTACCACATCTGTTGATTAATGAGAGCCTTTGCAATTGTGCCAAGTCTGCGCATTCATAAGTGCCATGTGTTTCAAAGCAGAGTGAAAGCAGAATCATACAATTCCCCTCAAATGATTTTTTCTTGTTTATTTCTAGCAACTAGTATCTCCATAACAGCCAGCTGATGAGATTAAATGAAATCTGGGAGGCACCAAACTGACAGCACCAGAGATGTAAGGCCTCATATTAATAGCTAAGGAAGAAATAGAACAGCACCAAAGTATGAATAATTTCACCGTTGCAGCAACTTGACTTTAAGGTGGAAATATCACATCTATTAATGAGACAATTATATTATCTACATCTAATTTACTCCTTAGCCTTTCTAAAGCATATAGTAAAGGGGAATGTCAGCGGGCAGCAATAAGTTCTGTCTAGATTTCTGTGAAAGAATTAACATCCATCCACTGCTTTTGTACAGATGGAAACACCACTCCCTTCAAGCACACCCCACGTAGCTGTTGGTATGGGAAAAAGGCAAAAAAGTTGCTCTTGATGCAGAACTGGTACTAGAAAAGCTTCTGTTTAAAATATGCATGCTGAGATGCTCTGAGTGAAATGAACAACAGGTCTCACTGGTGTTGTCAGCTCTTCACTTGACACGTGAGCTGCTGAGAGTGGCAGTAGATAGGAAAGATTCAGGAAGAGCTAAGGAAATGTGAGGGATCTATTATCTGTGAAAGGAGAAAAAAGGAGGCATTCCCTCCCCTTTCCTGTCACCTCTCCTTCAGTGAATTCATTGCAGCCACGCCAGGCTGGGCTGGGACGACAGCTTTGAACCCTGCTGAGCACTATGGCTACTGAGACTCACGCTGCTGTGAATGCTCAGGGAGCCTCGCAGCTCTCCCTGCCCCCTTCTCCTTGGTTAAAGACCTACTCTGACCCACCACAGAACACTCATGAGCTCAGCTAGGGAATCTGCTATTTTGATTGCTTTTTTTCTTTTGTAAAATATCTGTGGAAAAATCTGTGGATGTCACTGTCTGATGATAAGCTAAAGCATCTTACAAAATCTTAAATATCAAACCCAAGATACTCAAGAATGCTGCTACCAAGGTCCAGAACAATCATGAATCTAACCTTGCTCGTTCTGTTACCATTTATTCTCAAGCTTAAAAAAACTTCCAGATGCCTGAATGTTCATATTCATAAACAGAATTAAACCAAACCCCAGATATTGGGTCAAGAACACTTTTGCAAGCAAGAAATGTTGATGAAGAACAGTTGCCTTGACCACCTTAGACAAATGATTAAAATGTTATAAAAATAAGTTGTTTATACTGCGACATTAATATCTTCTTAAATACTGGAAAATTAAAAATTAAAAACTTAAGTATAACTATTGGCCTCTCTGTAATGTAATTTGACAAAAATTCCATATTTCTGTCCAGGCCAGTGTATTTAAAAAAAAAATATGCTTTGAGCTTTGAGGATTAAATTATGAAGTACAAACACATTACTTTGTTTTCTAAAGCATTTTAAGAATTACGTGACTCAGTAAAACTTTTTTTATTTTGTTTCTCTGTGAACCTTTTCTCCATGGAAATTGAATACCTCCTACTTTATGAATAGATAGTTTTTATACATCCTTAATAACACCGTCTGTCTCCAGGGCCACTCTGCACAAATCTTTCATCTGAAAGCAATTTTGAGAATCAATAAAAGCAAAATTTCCCATCAGTTACAGAACTTATAAAAGGAGAAATTAATATGCTGGACCAATTGTGTGCTCTGTATGATCCTTCCCAATGGCTGACGTATCTTCAGTGATCCCAATACATCTTAAGACTTCATTAATAGCGCCTTGTAGCTTCATATTCCTCTCTTCAAGTAGAAAAAGCCCATTAATGTGCAATAATGGTTCTGCCAACATGATCAGTAGAGGCTCTGGCTCTCTACATATGCATAAAAAATACCTAATCCTCTATGAGCACATGCAAACCTATTTGAAAACGTTATTTAAAAGGGCTATAAGAACTTGGTGTCACATCTGAGCTTTCTCAGTGTTTCTTCTTTGCAGGCTTCTTCAAGATGAATATAAATCCTGGCTGTGGTGATGTAGCTGGGCTGAGTTTAAGGGAGGTGTAGAGGAGAAACTTCCACCCATCTACCACTAGGGCTGCTGAACACAGTAGTACATTCAGTGACTGTAAGCTCTGCTCTGTGCCATTTGTAAAGATCATGAAACTTCACCCAGTGCTCCTTCTGTGGTTGCTTTTTGGGAAAAAAGAATATCTAGTTGATGACAGCCTGTTTTTCACCAAAGCCATGCTCTGCCGGGAAGAACTCCTCAGTGGACAGACATGCAACCAAGTTTACCCAGCCTCCAAAGGTTTCTCTCTTCCATGTTTTTTTCCTCTCTTAAATATTCTGCAAACCCTTCATTAGAAATTATGGTGTCAGGAAACTCTAGAAGGAAATTTCCTTCACTTTCAGGTCCTCCTACAAGCTTCTCTATAGATACTTTGAAAGTAGTGGCAACGTGAATTAAATGGATTCCTATGACCTCAGGAACAGTTTCTAAAAAACACATGAATTAACTGAGATTTTCATGGCTTTCTCAGAAAAGAAATAACCTATGCTCAAAGCACCTATAATGTGATGTACTAAAAGCAGGGAAGTCTTACCTCACGAGATCCAGTGGCTGGTATTTATACCACACTCCCCAGGAAGCCCAACATTCATAGAGCAGATGCCTGTGGTTTTCTGCCCCATGGGTTCTTATCGAATTCTTACTTCTGTAACTTCCCTAAAATACAAATCTGGACATTAATGAACAACAGCAGCAAAAAAAGAATATCTAAGAAATCTCTCTCACTCCCAGTATGGATAACACAATTTATGCAAGCCTCATACTTGTGCTCCAAAAGCTAAATAATGACATTAAAAGGACAATTTCCTCTGACTTCAATAAGATATGTTATTATTCTTCCTAAGGAAATTATGATAAATGGTGTTCAAGTCAAAGGCTATAAACTGGAGAATCTAAAAAAAAAAAAACCAAAACATCAAAGCATGATATTTTTTCCCTTTGAAAACATACTCACTTATCAAACCCAAATACTTTTTACAGAACAGATCCAGAACAACTCTCCTCATTCATCTCTTTTTGCAAGAAAAAAATCCCATTTTTTTTCCCAAGAAAAAAGCGCTTTGAATTGAGAGAGATGTCAGAAGGAGATGCAGAATGCAAGAGAGTAATAGCATTAGTAAGATTAAGAATAAATGATTACGCAATTAAGAATTTATTTTGTGGGAAATCTTGGTACAAAGTGAAAAAAAAAAAACTGAGAAAAATACCTCATGAAGAGGAAATGCAGCTTCATAGGAGCCATTACTGAGCAATCGATTCAGACCTAAGAATCAAAAGTATCCAATTATTTACCAATAGGACCAGAAAACTGCTAAGTAAAAAGCAAAATACATTTTCATAATAAGCTGGCTAAATGAAGTTTGAAGCCCATTGACAGTAAAAGATACATATAGAAAAATTCATCTTCTGTAGATTTTGATGAACTAAGATATAATACAAGGAAAGACTTGTTCAAATATTACTCAAAGTCTGTCATTTATTATGCTGGATGTTTAAAGATTCATTTGTCAAATCTATCTTTAGCATAACTTCAGTGAAATCAGGGACCTCACACCAGGATTGAAGCCTGACCTCATAAATTATTGTCTAAGGAAGCTATTTAGATGAAAGGCTGTATTTCCTGAGAGCTGAAAACTTCAGGGAAGATCTTTACATTTTTGAACTGCAGGCCAGTAAAGAAACTGAAACTTAATTTCCATATGATAACACTGTAAATGTTCAGTTTATGTCTTATGAAAGCTTCTGGACTAACAGGTAGAACAGGAACAAGACAGGCTGCAGTAGTACAAGACCAGAAAATATACTTGAACTTGAGCCAAACAGAGTGCTACTTAGCACAAAAAAGTAATCATAAACCCCACTCAGTCAGGCCTTGTCCCTCTTTAATGAGAACCTTGAGAGAAATAATGAATGACTGCTGAGATGTGGGCACTTTTCACTTGGAAAGTCACCAAAATAGGACTAAACAACCATCAGGCAATGCAAACCTAAATACTGGCACTAACAGCCTGAAGGCATTTGAACCCCATTGACCAAGAGGCAAAGAGTCCTGATTCCTTTTCTAATCCACAGGGGAATGATAGCAGCAAGAATACAGCAATGAGAAGTATTAATTAAACATAAATAGCACTTTCAGTGATGGCATTAGTATCTGCTTGGCAAGTATATGCTTTCTTCCAAAGTCTCTAGCAGAAAAGCAAAACCTGTACAGCTGAGCAGGGCTTTGCTCTGCCCAATGATCAATGCAAGGTTGTGTTCCTGGTAGGTACAACACAGATATGTGAGGGAGCTTGGGATCTTGAGACAGTCAGGGACTGCAAGTGTGTCTGCTAGATGCAGTGACTGCATGCACCGTATGAATTCTTCCCCTTCTTCTCTCCCCTCTGTTCACTGCCACTGCTGAGAGTTATTTCTGCCCTCATCCCAGGAACTTAAGAGGAAACAAGTGAATTTCTGGGATGTTTCTCTACCTTTTTAGGAAGGACAGGGTTTAAACAGCAGGGAAATTACATAGGCTGCAGGGACTGCCCCTTTGTGATGCCCCAGTCTCTATGTGGTAAACAAGCAGTATGTGCTGTGTATCACAAGACAGAAGAGGGCCACTGTTTTATGCTCTAGCCCTCCTCCGCCACTGCCTGCTTTCCAAAGTTCCACTTCACCCACTGTTTGAAAGTGGTGCCACAGTTATGCATGGCATCCTTTGCACTGAGGATATCATTGGTGAACTCCCTTTTGACTTACAGCAGCTACAGAGATACAAAACCTTCCATCTCCCTTAAGAATGGACAGGTATCCAAGGATACAGCTCTACAGGCTGAGATGTACAGCAGCAGCAATCTTGCCGTGCTTCCAAATACATTTTTATGAAGGAGTAAAAGTTTTTCTGCATGAATCTATCTGCTTCTCCAACGTCCTTAATCTGTACATATTTCTCACTTAAGTCAGTCTCTTTCCTTGCAGAGGTGATAAATCCCATGTGGTGACATCTGTGCCTGTGAAAACAGCCTGATATTACAGGGAAATGATCAAGTCTTCCAGGCAAAGCCTCTACAACAGCAGTGGGTGAGATCTAAACAGCTCAAAACTGAGGTGATTGAAAAGCAAGCAAGAGTCTGTTATGAGCCCAGGCAAACTTTGCTTTTTTTTGGTGGGACTTAGGACCCATGTTTAGAAGGACATTGCTCAGCACTTACCAATTTTGTTTTTCCCTTCTTCGTATTTCACTCTTTGTAAGATATGGTGTACAATTCTACTTCTTGTAGCATTATTGAAGAAAGTATCTTTGTTATGTATGATGAAGCTATATAAAAATAAAAAGGGAATTTCAGCAACATATAGTAGCATGTTTAAAGCAAATATTGAATTCCATTACTTTCTATAGCACACTAAAAATGTACAGAATGTGAGCAAGTGCAAGGAAGATTAAAGGACACGAGATTAAGTGAGATGATTCACCGGATGAGATGATATCAATAATAGTATTCATTCCCTAACAAAGAATTACATGGAGAAGTCTGGAGAAAGGTCAAAGTTATTTAAGCATTCCTTACTATAAGCATTCACTGAAAACTACAAAATATTTCCACAAAAATTTGCAAAAGCATAAGGTTTGTAAGTGCAGCTGTAGAAATTCACATTTGATTTCTATTTCAGGCTTCTTTATTATGCTTTACCATTAAGAGTCAAATGAAAACATCCACTTGGTAAAACCATTTAATTTCCTACTGAAAATGAAATACTATGTTAGAAACAGAAAACATTACATACTCTTATGTTTGGTCCTGGAGGCTAAAATAGAGCAGAAGATTAGCTTTCAGAAGCTACTTACAGAGTTATGTATGAATGCAGATTCAATAGTTTACACAGAATTGTGATGAGCCCAGGAAAATTGTTTTTTAAAAAAGAAAAGGACACAAAATAGATTGGATTGATTAGATTGGCTGGCATAATAAATTTTATATGGATTTCTTAATCCCAATAGACATACTCAAGGAAAACAAGATATTTTAGCATATCATCATAATTATAGGAAAAATGCAAACAATATAAGTGTTTAGAAATACTGTTTCGGCTTGTCAATCAAATACTGCTCAAGACTTCTTACAGTTGCTTGAAGTGTGTAGGTCTTCAGGATAGACTGTGAAACTTGTTTAGATGCTCAAATAAGTAGATAAGTAAAGGGATTTTCTGATTAAGTGGTCCTGCGCATATATTGAAGAAAGTAAACATTTTTTAAAATGTGGTCCTTAGTAACTGACTGAAGGGAAAGGTTCATATTTTTTAAAATACTTTGGATAGGAAGTAAGTTTGTTTTCCTCCTCTGTGTTGGTGAAGAGCTAGAGGATAGATAAATAAAATGGTAAATTCATAAAGATGTTATAGAAAGACCAGCCTGTAGGACTGCACACTAGACAAATCTGACTTTAACAGAGATAATCTTGACAGGGAGCTTGGTATAGAATCATGTCATCTTGTCTTCTGCACGACGTGGGACCCACTGCTCAGTTTTCCCCTCAGGTAATTTTACCCAAAGGAAAACTCGCTTTTTCAGAATAAATCTTTACCCATGGGAGATCATACATGGCTTTTCACCTCCACAGTCATTTGGAAAAACAGACAAGGAGTCCAGCTTCTGGACTTGGGGGGCTTCATATGCTCCCTCTTTACTATCAAAATTCTCTGCTGAATTTTCCATACAAGACAATCTGAAACCAAACATAAGGAACTTACAAAGGCAAGTAGTAAAAAACTTAGAGTAAAGGTATAAAACCCAAGTTGCTCTAAGAGTACCATAATTAATGAAACCTCATTTTCTAGAGGTTACCATCTCATGTCTCCTTTCCCACTCCACCCCCGATACTCACAGGTCATTTCTGCATCTGCAATCTACTCAGTACTGTACTTCTGGTTTCCTCGCACATCCCTACTATTCCCAAAGCCCTACATGTGCCCTGCAGTACCTACTGAAATTAATTTGATTTATGCATATTGGCTGACCACCAGGTCTGTGCCAATTTACCGATGGGCTGCTACCAAACAGGATATACAATTGGTGTGTACTACCAGCTGCCTTTTCTGTATAGGTACAATATTCTACTTCAAGCTGCTGATTCTTACAAAGTAAACAAGACTGTGCTTATCTTTGATACAGCTACACCTGTACCAAATGTAGCTGAAAGTAATCAGTATGTAAAATAGTAAGTATTAGAAGGATTTTGACAAAAAGAAAATACAGTCATCACATAAGTCTTAATGCTTAAGGATATTAGATGAAAAACCAACCTAAACTCTGAACCAGATAGAACAGAATTATTTCCAGCTGAAGCTGGAGCTCTGTATTAGGCTTTTTTAATAGCAGCAGAAACAAATTAGAAGACAGTAGTAGATCAGAAATGAACAGTTAGCATTTTCCCCACTTTGTTTCATTTTCTTTTGATATCTGACTTTCCAAGGTCTCACCTCCCAGACAGTGTTGAACATTAAAAACCTGTGAAGATAACTTATGAAATCAAAGTAGCGCAGTAATTTTCATTCTGGCTTAGCTACGAGTTCTTGTAGGATTCAATTGAAAGTTGAATCCCCTTATCTGAGAAACTAACAACATCGATTCAGGTAATACCAATAATATTAACCTATTTTCCTTGTAATGCAAGGTTATTTGGCCATCTGTTACCATGACTATGTCATATTGCAACCATAGGTAGTTATTTCAGCAATTTTTCTGGACAAGTAGGTTAATAGGTTTTCTACATTTAGACATTTCTGTTTTTATGAGTCATGAATGAAAAAAGGCAAAAATAAAGCATTATGCAATATTAAAAAGAAATAAGAACTACTTGTTTAAACAAACACTTCCATCATTTGCATGTATTTGTAAATTTAGCAATTTTGATCTCATGTGTCCAAGAAGGAACTGCCAGATGTGTCTGTGAAGCAGATGTCAACACCTCAGTATAACTGCCACAAAGAACTCTGCCTGTTCCAGAACCAGCTGAAGCAGTCCTAAAACATGTGTGAGTATAAGAGGTTCTTCTCAGCCCATCCTTGTGCCAGTAAAAGGCATCATCTGAGGGCAGGAGCGACAACTCACCATGGCTAGATCTCACCATGACTAGGCTAGGCCAAGAACATGTCCTTCAGCATTTTCCAACATTGCTCATGGAGACATGGATGCAGCAGAGATGCTAAAGTTCACCAAAGATGAAAAAGAAGTGCCAAAATGAGTCCTCTGGATGTCCTGTCCATCCCTAAAAATGTCATTGTTTTGGAATGGAATTGCATTTGGTAAAGGTTAAAAAAAAATCCTCACCTATTTTTCAATATAAAAAAAACCCAACTTTTTTTTTTAATCCATTTAATTCAAATACTCAGATTATTTCTGTGAAAAGGTCTGTAAAGTAGCCCTAGAAAGAGCAGTATCACCACAACCAAGCAAACAGGGAGCTCTGGCACAGGAAACAGAAATAGGCAGACATGAGTGGGAGGCGTTGAAAGGTTGAGAATTTCTCAAGTAGTCGTAACTATGTGTTACAACATCCCAGTTAGAGGCTGACATAAATTAGGACAATGCCAGAGAGGTTTCAGTTTATCGTGAAAATCACAGGAGCTGCTCTTGTCAGGTGAGAACCACGTGGGTCAGTGTAGGACTTATCCCTTTCTACATGCTTTATGGACATTTCTTCCTCCAAAATTTTTGTGCTCCAGGTTGTCTTCTTTCTGAATGTGGGTGGCAAATCCATACTCACAGAATAGCCATCAAGGCTAATTCATGGTCTACAGCATGCAATGAAAAATTCTGAGGAGAAAGAATTTCTCAGTCTATGGAGAATCTCACCCTTCAAATTTCAGCTCACAGAGGTCAGAGCTGAAGACATTTCCAAACTAGGTGTATAGAAACATTCATCACACATTACTGAGCTATACACTGCATAAGGCAGAGGCTTTCTAGAGATATTTTTAACCCTTGCTACTTTAAGATCGAACAGTTTCCTCAGCTCTTCTGTTTCTGCTGCCTTTGTTAGAATTTCAGTGTGCTCAAGGGTTTGAATATTCATAAGAGCAATACAGCTTGTTTTCAGGCTCAGTAAAGACTTAGACTTTATTTAGGAGATAGTTCATTGAAGGTTTTGATCACTTTGTTACCTCATTTGTAAGATAAAAAATAAGTAAGGATTAATACACTATTATTTTTATTACCTGTGAAGTTAATGTATAGGTAGATAATAAAGCCAGTGATCTGTTCCACAACAGTTATTACCATTAGCCTGGTCCTGTAAGTCTTATATGAGTGAGGTGTTCTTACTCAAAAGGAAAACCCAAATGAAGATAACAAGAGCACTTCTGGCAGGAAAGGTTCCAGAGTTGATTCCTAATTAAAGTCCCTTTTAAAAATGTCATTGTGGAAATATTGCTCTTACAATCACACTGTAAGCGACATGAAGACTCAGTGAAGGTTAATTGCTTTGAAATTATATTTGTAGCTTTCTTAATTAGAGTCTGACTGGAGATTTCAAACTGTCTTTCCATGGATAACAAAGCACAGCAAACCTAACTGTCATCTAAAGAAGGCCCTCAAATTAATTGCCAATGAATTCCTGTTTGTACATTCTCTTTGGTAATTTTGCAGGTTGTACAAACCCTTTAGGGGTAAATTTAGCTCTTGAATCTTTGTGTAACACCCATTTGGAAAAAAAAAAAATCAATTTATTTTTGAGAAACAAAAAGTAAGTACAGGCTATTTTCTGCTGTACTAGTAAGATATACAAGCTGCAAGCTGAACACCCATGGTCTGGTTATAAAGCCAGGACGTATGCATGCACATATCAATGGGCACCTTTTCTCCATGGGATACCCAGACACAAACATTTGATGTCTGACACTTACCATACCAAAAGGTATGTTCCAAGCAAATGCCTACTGCTGGAAACAGTACAAACTAAAACCACAGATGTTGTCTGAAGTCATAATAACTATATGAGAAGTGTATTCTTTAGTACAGAAAAATGCCCAATCCTCTGCACTCCCAGGGAAACCACTGGTGGTAGCTAGCTGTTGTTGGCTAAGACAACAGCAGGTTTCTGCCTTATTTAATATCAGAGAAAGAAAATCATCAGCTGTAGTAACAGCATAAGATGAGCTGGCAGTATTCCAGTGAGAATATTACCAAATGTCCCTGTTTATTTGTTTGAAAATGGGTGTATTATTATTATCAATTTCTGTTTATTTTCATTTTGCCTGAATTATAAGGCTGCAGCTGATCCACCTGTTTATATAAAAGAAAATGTTTATTAATGGTTATCAGTGATTTTTCACATCATGTGCCTAAAGCAAGATTGCTTTGGGATGAAGAATGTATTAGCGGCTTTGTCTGTTTCTTATTTGGCACATCATAACCTCAAAACCGCTGAAGTAAAATAGAGCTGTTAAAGTGCTGAATCTCTCCTCTACCTTCCTCTGCCCTTCCCCCCAAATCACCCTGCCACCCAAATCACTTCCTAATTTAAATTAGTTCACTCAGGAATATTCATCTGAGAGAGAATAAGCTTTATGTATTTTTCAGGAATGCCCTGTTTCATTCAGTTTGCCAGACAATTAAAACATTGAGAATCAGAGAGAATTAGAAAAGTCCATTAAAGGGCGTTTCCAAATTTTGTTGCACAAAGATTTGTTTAATGGCAGGAATCTTACAGAATTGTGTTTCCCTGCTTATAAAAAAGCTATTTGCAAATGTATAGTTATTATACTGTAAATGCATTTAAACACAAGAAGGACCATCCTGGTTCAAAACAGGTAAGTGTCCATGCAGTCCTGTGCCTCGTCTCCAGTGGTAGCAGCTCCCTGACCCATCCATGATCTTGGGGTGAAGCAGCTCAGGGGGACTTGGGCATAGATCATCTTGACAGGGATGGGATTTATTAGGGACGATCTGAGCATCCAGAGAAAGCTTAAAAATCTAACTCTTCCCTGAGAGACACCTATCTTAGAAATCTGACAAAGATACTGAACAAGATCCTTATGTACCCAAGGGAACATAGTATAAATGAGAATAACTCCATTAACTTCTGGTATGCAGGACCATTTTTTTTTAAATTAATCCAGATACTGGCCTAATCCTCCTAATTATGTGAATTTTTAATCTAATTTTCACTGAAGTAGTAAATATTTATTTTTAAGTGGTTCATCCAATTATATATTAGATTAATATTTAACCAAAGAGTTTATCTCCTTTGGAAGAAAAAAAAAGGTGGTGGGGAATAGCTCCTGATACAAAGTTTGAAATCTCTAATCAGGAATTAAAAACATTTTCCTATGTAGTATACAGCTATCTAAGAAATTGCAGCTAATTACTACTGTTACTATTCCCAACTGACTAGCAGCTCACTACATAAAATAACTAAGATGCAGTAGAAAAGTAACTAATTCTCATCATGTCTGATGGAAAACATTTTTCACATACTGTGAACTGTGCATTCATGTAATAAATAATTTTCAGAAGAAATGCTTTGGCGTAAATAAAGCCCTTCCCAGGCTGTGGCTGCAGGAGAGAAAGAATACTCTGAAGTCTATCTTAAAAATTATTACTTTGTATTCCACACAATTAAAAAGAAAATGTTTGCCTCAGCCACACAGAAGCTTCTTTCCTTCAAAAAGAGATTTCCTACTACTTAGGAAATAAGATTAATTTTGGTATTCTTTTTTACTGACAGCTTTGTGATATACCCTATAAAGTGTGCCATAATCCCTTTAAAACAAAACCTGAAAGCATGCTGCAAAAGTTATAGGAGTATCTTACAAATGTGATTCTTGCATTTTCTTCTTCACCTGTTTTGGAGGGAGGGCAGATGCTTAGCTGTGCCTCCTGAAAGAAATTTAGTTTTTTTCTGAAAGCTAGCCTTTCTCCACATCTGGCCTTTTCTATCTGAATAGGAAAGAAAAATGCAAGAAAGAAAAAGATCATCAATATGCTCTACTAAAATTGCACATATTCATTGTACATCAATATTTCAAAAATATTAATCCCTACTGAAAAAAGGCCTGATCAGGCCTTGCTGGTTTCAGTCTTAACTATTTTCCTTCCCAGACTCTGTGTGGTAAATATTGTCAGTCATCTGTCTTTCTATGCCTTTAAAAGAAGCTACCACAAATTAAGACCATGTTACAAACATCATCTGTATCAGACTGGAGACCTGGATGTGAAAACTGTAGCTGAATCAAAAAACATAAACTGCCAGTCTTTGATGAGGTGGAAAAAAGTCTGATGCTGCAAAGAAAGGAAGAAATGAGGAATTCCAGACCCAAATTGAAATACTGCAATATTTGGACAAACATCAGACATGGACAAGCTCATACAGATATTTAAGGAATAGTATTTTAAAAAATTAAAAGCACATGGACCCAGGAAAGAAGGATGAATTCTGCAACCTCTGGCTATGGTATGGGGCAAAACCTACAGCAAGGACACGGAAATCTTTGTTGAAAACTCAGTATATGGAGATTTATACTTCCAAGATGGTTGTATTTGTAAATGATTTACTACATGCTATTAAGCAATTGTTCAGCATATCCTGGAAAAACATTGATTTATGACAACACAAAAATCCTAGATATGTTCAACTGGCAAAAATACATATCTTGCTCTCCAGAAATACTTGTACAATAGCCAGAAAAATCCTCATTAATAGTGTAATTAAAATACTGATTATACATTTTAGGCTTCTGTGGCTATTTCTTAAATAAGTTTAATGTACTTCCCCATTCATCTCTTCTTCTCACTTAGGATTCCAGTTTTGCACGAAAATTTTATCTTTTTAGTATAAATTCAAAAACTGTACATAAGACCTGATAAAATGCAGACACTAGTGAAGTTTTTCAGCTACCACCTTAACACAGTACACAAGGACTGAAAGCCTTGCATTTATTCTCCATTCTCTGAGGACTTCAAGTACTCAACATGTTACAAATATTTGCCTTCCTCAAAAAATGGCCCTATGTTGGATGAAAAGTCTTGAACAGCACTGAGGTCAGTCAGCTGAACACCGGTGTGGTACTGGGACCCTCCCTGTCCTGTGTGTGTTCTGTCTGAATCAGTTTTGTCACAACTGTGTGGTGGAAGGGGATTACATAGTCACATCTAAAAGCCCAAGTCTATGGAAGAGACCGTTACTGTTATTCTAGCCTACAGGATGAGGTACTTGAAGACAATGTGAACTCCACAAGTAACTGCCCATGACAATTATGTAGTCTCCATTATAATTGCATTTTAATGGCAATATGGTATGGTAAGAGCACTCTAGCAAAACCTTAACTACACCAAACATAAAGATGCATGGACTTTTCTTACCACCGCCAAACTGCAAGCTAAATTTTTGTAACATTATTGTAGATGATAGTTCTTCATTTCTGCAGCTCAAGAATTCCAGTAACTACTTATCTTCACATTCCTAAACCAGTATTGTGGGTCTCTGGGTTAGAAATTTAAATAAAAATCCTGAGAGTTGTTTTTTTTTTAAAATCATTTTATATTAAATTACTAACTTTTTTAGTTGTTAAAAAGCAAGTAAAAGCTTATGTAAATGCAACAGTGACAACTGAAAACTAAAGCTTTAATCTCATAAAGAGGCAGGATTTTATCAGCTTTGGAGCATTTCTGTTACTGTTCCGAGTAGGTGACAATTAATTATCAGTGCTGCACTTGTGAGGATTACTACATTTAGCAGTGGGTAGAGGTGAAAGAGAAATAATTTTCTCAGTGATCAAACCCTCATCTGGCACAACTGACTCAGACAAATAAGGTGCCACTCACAGTAATTGCTACATCATTTAATAAGTTTTAGGGTAAACATAAATGCAAAAATCCTTTTCTACTCATACTGATATCATAGGTGGGTATCTTTACTATTGGCTTGTTATATACAGATCTTTCAACAGGATGTTTATGTATATCTTGGAAGAAACAGCAATTTTCGCAAAGTAAGCAGAAATTTTGTACAAATTGAACTCCAACATAATACACTTCTTGACTGTTAACTGATACCGATAACCTTATTCTTCTTAACTCTACTTTTTCTATCATTTGATACCTGTACTCCACAATCAAAGATCAAAAGCACATACTGAAGATGTTCCTGAAACGCTCTGCTTACCAACAAACCCTGAAATTCTTGAAACAATTAAAACGCCTGCATGCAACTCACTGTACAAATATTGAACAAGTCATTATATTTCAAAATTCTATTGAAGCAGAACAAGAGACACAGCCAACAGGCTGGAGCACGATGGGAAAACAAGAATCCTGTCAGAGCCAGCACTTTCTGGGAGGAGGGAAGCTCAGCCAGCATTTTTTCAGTCCCCACAGAGAAGGAAAGGAAGATTATACAGAAAGCAAAATGGAAAATGTCAGACCTGCTGGGGAGTAGAGCTTCAAAGTCTGCAATGATGTAAAAGAAGTGTCAAACAACAGTGGGGAATGTTAATGAAACTAACACAGTATTTAATAAATGCCTCCTGACAGTTTACCAACACAAGCAGGAGCAAGGCAGAAGAATGAAAATAACATTCTGGATCGTATACGCCAATTCTCCTTCCAGCTACAAAACCCCTTTTTTATGTGCTGTAATTTTAAGGGAAGGTAGTAGTTAATATTACTATTAATAAAAATATCAATCCAGACATCCCATTTTCTTTATTTTTTTATCATCACTGATATATTCTCAAACTAATTTGCACCTACTTTTCCTCTTGCAGGACACAATAACTGCTCAAGTATTGGAAGGCTCTGTAGTCTGAACCTGATTGTCTGTTCAGGGCACAGACATGTAATGGAGATAACCATGGCTGGTGACTGGTGCTAGGAGCAGAGTTCTACTGAAATCTGAAATTCCCTGGAAATTTGCACCTGGGGTTTTTTTGTGTGATTTTTTTTTTTTTTCCTGCTGTGTTTGGAAAGACACTACTTATGGCAGAAAATGTCTATTCACTCTGAGGCATTTAAGAGCCTTACACCAACTTGGCTCCTCTTTGAATAAAATCACATATTTCAGATTTTTAGACTTTGAGCTGCCTGTAACTCATTCTATGTTTTCTGTTAGTACCCTGGTCTGCTGCCTATTCTTCGTGATTTTGCTCCCAATTAGTCAATGATTGTTTCCCATTTCACAAACACTGTAACTACCCATAAGACACCCTCTTTCCTCAAAAACTGACAACCTTGAAAGTCAACATGGGATCTGAAAGTCAAATGGGGCTTCTTCTGTTTTGCATTTTGCAAGTGAATGAAGGCTTCTAGTAGTCAAATGATTTCTCTAGTGACATTGGTGCAACACCGGTGCCATTGGTAGGCTTGAGCAAGTGTCACTGGTAGGTCTTAACACTAGAATTTTGCAAGCAATTTTGTTTCCATAAAAGTGAAAGACAGAGAAATAATGCATCCCCACCCCCTGACATTCTCTGCTTTCTTTAGAGTTCTGCTTGTTCTACAGTCATAACTAGAAATGAAATGCAGTATCAGTTCATTTTGACTGTGCTAGAAGAACTGATTTTGATTATGCTAGACATAGAAATGCTGAAAAAAAAGTTTTATCACATCTTTAAGAGACAAAGAACAACTGCAATTCTGACCCAAGACAGAATTAGACATTTGACTACTCTAGGGATGTAATTGAAATTCCAGTGAAACAAAATTAATTTTTCCATTGATTTCCTTTAGCTTTGAGCAGGACATTTAATTATTAGAAATGTAGACATTTCTAGATAGAGACTTTATGCTCTCTCAGGACTCTCTATCTCTCCCTTTTTGTGACAAAGAACTGATTTGAAGCCACTAGTCTTTAAGACATGGACTAAGAAATTGATTTTTTCCAAGGTGAATCCAGAAGGAAAAGTTTTAATCTTGTAATTAAGATATAATAAAATACTCACTGATGGATCCTTTGTTGGCTGAATGGAGCAGTATAGCAGTCATTCTCCTCCAGATCTGGCAGTGTCTCCTTGTCCAGTTTCATTGGCTTTCTAGGTAACCATCCTCGAAACCTGCTTATTTGTTTCTCGATCCTGCAGCATATGAAAAGTGTGAGCATTTGAGACAGTGGTTTTTTACTACATTACAGAGCACTTACAAAGAACACATGCTAGCAAACTAGGCCACTTAATATTTACAGCTAGAAAACATGTAATATCTTTTGGACTTTTTCAAGGCAGACCAAATTATACATGCCAAACTTGATTATTAATAACCAGCTTTCAGAGAGGAGCATATTATTTTGTCTCAATGGAAAAGCAATGCTGATGGTACATGCTGCTGTAAATCTTAAGCCCAGTAAGCTCTTGGCAACTGTCTAAACCTTTATTTCTCAGCTTTTCAGTTCATATTTCAGGCTTAACTGACACATTAGGCTTTGGACATATAGACATTAGAATAGCAGACTGTGACAGAGAGCTTTGGCAGCTAAACCACAGCAAGTTACATCTTTTTACTGCTCTTTGTGTGGATTCTTACCTTGATGCTATCAAAAATAGGCTATTTTGTTCATTTGGTTCAATTGTAGTGTCTTGCAATACTACAATCTCCATAAAACCAGAATACTCAGTGCACAGATTAACAGCTAAATGCTACACAGATTCTTACATTTAGAAGGTGAAAGCAAACCAAGATCAAGCTGGAGAAAAGGGAGATTTAACTGCAACTTCACTCATGCAAATATGCACACTGAAATGAAGGGAAAGGGAATAATCAGAGTTGATTGGAGAAGACAATCTAATTCAAATCCAAACTAAAATGTTATAATGAAAAATACATAAGATGAGGTATGTCTGGCACAATAAGCCCTACTCTCTTAGAGATTCCTAACAACTTCAAGTCCTAATCAGTGATCCCTGACTGTGAAAATCATAGACTACAAATTATGGACTATGCACATACTTCAGTCACTGGATGAATCTTTCCAGGAGTGGAGCTAAAGGGTGTGAAACAACATCCTTTGAACTTTAAGTCCAGTTCTGTATGAAGCTCAAGGACTGGAAATGTAGTTGTTTCTTTTCTTGTGACAGCAGTCAGCACAATAACTCTATGACCAGCAAACGTGAGCTCTGCACAGTTACTTTGAAGGAGGGCAATCCATACCCAAGCATCCGAGTGTGTGGGAAAATGACATGAAATTATTACCTACTTCCAATTTAAATGCATATAATATTTCCTGGAATATTCAGCCTTCTCCCATCAGGTATTTTTATTTTGGATAAGAAAGCTAATGCTAATTTTTAAACATGGGCACATTTCAAAATTGTAATCAAATTAGCCCTAATTGTTTTGGTACCATTTGTGTATTCCTGTTCTGGGAAGGGGCGGGGGCAAAAATCTGCTATCAGGACCATTTGAAAGAACTAGAATGTGTATGGGAGCATAACATAAGACATACTAAATTAATCATAAACTCTACATGTACAGTGTTTGCACTGGCCCAGCAGTTCAGAGCACAAGAGGAGGTAGTTTGCAAATGTCTGTGTCTGAGTGCAGGCAAGATGTCGGATCTCAGGGCTGTAAAGGCCCTGACCAACCGTAAATCTCCAGTTGCAGCATCCAGTTGTCAGCCTTAAGCTAGGCTGTGCAGACACTGATAGGAATGTCAAGGGGAAAATAACTTCTCTACAGAGGAATTCCCTTGTCTCTTGGCCTCCAGATTTTCCTCTGTAAAGTCCACAAGCTCTGCATTACTGCATATTTGGCAGGCATAGTGACTCTGGATATGGAAAAGGGAAGAAAAATCAGGCAGAAACATTTTCTAAATATCCGTGCTTATTTGTTAACTGAAAGCATTTGAATTAATACCCTTGCTAACCTGCAATCCTTTCCCATTCATCCTGCAAATCAATGTGCACATTTGAGATACCCTTGCTGCAGGTTTATCACACCATGCATGCATGCACACCGGAACAGAGTGCTTTCCCCACTTAACAGCAATGCATTATTCATGTTGGCTTCTCACTGAGTGTACCCAGAATTTGACTAGTTTGCCGCTCCCAAGGCTCAGATTACTTGGCATGCTCAGTGAGCCTGCTGGCAAACAGGTCTGTGAAGGTTGTGAAGCCTTTCTGCAAGGCCCAGAACATACAGTACAGCCATCCCTAGGGAAAAAAAACTAGTTATCTCCTTGGAGAAGAAAAATGACCAGATTCTTAAATTGCCTCCAGCTCACTCCAACAGTGCCATCAGCCAGCAGCACAGGCTTTGTACTCTACAGGAGCATCTCTGAGAAAAAAAGCTGAAAGAGTGGTGTTGGTGCTAACAAAAACAGACACACAGTGTTAAAAATCTACTACACTTTATCACTTCAAGTCTTATCCGTGCCTCACTTTCCCTTATGTAGAAGTTTAAATACTGAATAGGGGAACAGTGTTTGGAAAGCAGAGCAACCTACACAAGAACAATGGAGTACATGGAATGATGAGGCACTGCTAGCCACAGTGACAGAGGAGTGGAAGATATGGTAATAATCTCCTTCTTAAATTCCTTCTTTAAAAACACTTGTTAGCCTCATAAGGCAAAATATTATTGTCTTAATTCACACAGTGTCTCAAAGACAGTCTCTTCAATCCTGCCCCCGCTTTCCAAGTCCAGTGTTTACTCAGTATCCTCTTTCTGAAGATACGTACTGTGCTTAACTCACACAAAGAGTTTCACAAATAATTTCAAAGAAACTGTTTTCTCACTAGGAAGTGGGGTAGGTATAGAATAATTTTTCAAAGGAAACAGGAGGTTAGGAAAATTAAAAATATGTTTTGGATCGAGACAAATTTTTATCTGTGGGTCAGCTTTGATAGAGCTTTATGTATATTGTAGTGCTAGATACTGTCTTAGTTCAGTATTTAACCACTGTTAAGGTTAAATACTGTATAGGTACCTGACAACCCTCCTTGCCTCTTAAAATGTATTAGGGGAGTTTTGTTATTTTAAATATTGAGATCACCAGAATTTTTCAGAAAGAAAATTCAAGTCAGGTTGACAAGTTGCAAGTGATCCACTTTGGGGTTTGCCTTGTAAAAAAAGTCCTCTTTAAAATAAATATTGCCCCAATGTCAATATAATGTTCAGCATAGCTCAAAAAATGGACCAAAGCTTCAATTACTTGTAATCTTCACTGAACTAGGAGTAGAGGATATATATACACTTTTATTGAAGCTGTATATCTCAATTTCACATGTATGAAAATAAAGCTGAATATGTTTTCTTTTTTCCCCACTGGGACTATTTGGTTATAGCTTTTCCACCTCAAGTAGCTATTTATAGACCTGAACATAAAATAAAAATTTAATTTAGCCAAGTGTTCTCATCATTCAGGAACTCAGATACCAGCAAAAGATCACACCTCTTCCCATACTGCCTTCAAATCACATCCTGACTCATAAGAAAATGAATGTAAAGCAAAATTTCATACACTACACATAAATGTTAGACTCTTCACCTACTCCTTCCTATCTACTGCTTTAGTCAAAGCAGCCATGTCTTAATTAAAATCAAGACAAATTCCAAAGTTAACAGCTGCTATAGTAATTATTGTAAGGTGGGGATGGAAAGTGGGGGAGCATCAACAAGCTTCAGAAGAATTGTGTGCTGACTAGGTAAAATGCCTTAGCTCCACAAAGTGTCCATTTAGTGCTTAATAATATAAGAAAGCAAATACTATAATGTGAGATCAATGCTGGTACTCTCAAGTCACCAGCACACTGTGATGGAATTTAATATACAAAATGCTTTTTATACAGAAGAGTGAGAATATGTGATTTACTTTCCCATGGGTGTTCATCTAATGATGTTATCTGCAAAGTGATGCAGTTGTTTACTCTAAAATGCAGATTTTTCAGATTTAATTTTTTTCTCTCAGAGATTCATGGGAATATTTCCACTGACGTCAGAGTGACACAGTAAATCAAATGCTAGAATCTTTTGAAAACTGCATCAACAACACTGTGGCATTAAATGCCAACATCTGATCTGGTCTTTGCCAAAGCCTATATATCTTTCAGGCTTTCTGGAGACATTTTAATTTGATTGTCCAAAGTATCAAAAAGAAAATGCAAACTGCAGCATTGGAAGTTTTTCATTGCATTAAGTCAGACATAAACCAGACAACAAACATAACCTTAAAGATATTTAATAATTGAGTGAAAACACTTCAGAGATTCCTGAAAAATACTCATCTCTCAAGCTCAATAATGTTACACCAGAGATGAACTTGGTTCATTGCCTTCCTATCTACCAACAAAGTACTAGGCACCCTTACAGACAAAGTCATAAATAAATAAATAATGCCACTGCTATTACAAGTAAGCAAGGTGCATGGAAATAGAAAAAAAAAAAAGCAAAAAAAGCTGTAACTGTGGTATTTTAACCCCAAGAAACTCCCTAATAAGCCACATGAAAAGAGATAGTGTTTGCATTAACATACTTAATCTTCTTTAGAAGACTCCATCAATCAAAAGATATTTCCTTATTCCTAAAAAAGGCAACACCAATAAAATTAACCTCTTTCACAGTGCAGGTGCCTTAAAAATTCAACTTCTGTATTTGTTTTTGAAGGTGTCATAGTGTGTAATTACTCCCTCCACCCTTTACACAAATGCAGCTAAAAACCTTTTCTTCCAGCCTGACATCAACCATTATTTTTATTATTGGGTCAAATGAACATAAACTGGACTGGCATCAGACTTCTACTCACCTATTCATGAACTTGTATCGGCGGTGCAGGTAATAGATTTTTCTCCTGGAAGAACAGCAAAAATGAAGCCAGTCGAGAAGAAAACCCATCGTCAGTTACAGTATGAACTAGCAAGGAAGGAAAGGAGATTGAAGACAGAAGCCTGTAAGAGGTGGAGGAAGAGACTAAAAGAGAGATTAACAGAACTGTCACAGGAAGCCACACAAACTCTGGTGGCATTTGAATTGCAAGATCATCATAATTTTCCCATTGTCTTCTCCTTTTCTGCTATTTGTCATGTGTGAAGGTTGGGGACCCAAAGATGTTTCTGTTTCAAAGTAGTCCATAAACTGCTGCAGGAATTCTATAAGACTGATACAAACATGGATAAATTATCTCACATCCACTAGTGAATTCTTAAAGCTGTATTTGGTGAAAAACAAGGGGGAATCACTTAGAAGAGCCAGGAAAGCAGTACCTGATGCTGCAATATGCCATAACACATGCAGTACCAACTGGAACCAGTGCTTGCTCTTGGAATAACATCCCTTGAAACAGAATATAGGCTACACAGGCAAATGAACATGTTCTTGGCACTACCACCACCCCTGCCATGTATGCAGCCATTCCCTCTGCCCCCTCATACAGGCACAGCTGATTTCTGTTGTCAGTGCAATAAGCTGTGTGGGAGTACACGCAAGTGAGCAGACAAGGGTGCATGAGCAGACACATGCTGACCACACTCTTGGCCTGCTTCCCAACCAGCCCTGCAGGGCAGAGTGGCCCCTGTGGAGATTCAGAACAGCGAGTCCACCTCACAGCCTACTCTGCTGCTGGCAGCTCTTGTTCTCCTCACACATGCCTATAACACCACAGCTGTCAGGATTTCACCCTTCACCTTCAGCAGAGAGATCACATCTTTATGAGAGTTAAGAAAATCTGAGGGATTTTAGGTGTGGGTTTGGCACTGATAATCCTTGCTGGAAGATTAGGGTGCCTGCCTGAACTCCAGTTACCTCCTCCAGAGGTTGACTTTGTCATCCACTGAAGGTCATTGCTAAATCAAGGTGGTTTCTGTGTATTCTGAGAGGTTCCATTGTGTAAAGTTGAACCGTACCATGTCTGGAAAATGAAGTGCTCACACCACACATATTCTGAATATTCTTGTGTAGTACATGCACTGTAGGAATGCTGTTAGTGCCTTGGAAGCAAGCATGCTTGGGAGCTTTCTATAATAAGATAACGATGCTTTCTGAACTATGGAAAAAAATCTGATTAGTATTCCAGGTTAATTTTCAGACTTAGAATTTAAATAACGCATAATATTTTGACATTATTTTTTGTTATCAGTGTCCATATTGTGCTGGTAAGGTGAAATTTGTAAAACAATTTAATGTTGGCCGGTCTCCAATGTTTGACCAACTCCTCTACAAGATGGTACTGTTTATCTTGCTCTACTCAGGAGGAGCAGAGACAGGTCAAAGCTAAGTGTTTCTGAATATGCCATCCACTTCTTGATTTTGTTTCAAATATTCAGAGGTAGCCACTGTTTTGGCATCCCTGTTTCGAAACATCAAGGATTTTATTCGCTGATGCACGGACCTTGGACAATTCCAGCCTAAAATATCAGGAACTGTAAGTAATCAGCAGCCTTTAAAACAAGGGGTTAAAGAAGGGCACCTGGAAACAGGCAGTCTAGACTAGTGGACATGTTGTAAAATGCTGGTCCTTGGTTTTAAATGATAAACAGTACTGTTGCTCTTAAAATAAAATCTAAGAGCCTGCCCAGCAGACATTAATAAATCACCATGATTTCCTCTTAGCCATACTGTAACAATTCTCTATCTGTGGATGTGAAAGCCATGGTCCTGAAACAGGTAAAGAAACCTTTAGTATTTTCAGTGCATTCTATATAATCTGTAAGGCATCTACTTTGTTATCTGCTGAGAGTTAGATTTCAAAAATGGGACTTCAGATCAGGAAAGAACCAGCTGCTCACAGTGACCAAAATCTGAGTTCCTGGTGTATTTCTTAATCACAAGACCTTCTACTCCTATGGGGCAGGTTAATCTCAAGTGCTGCAGAGGACAGAGGAGGTGCACTTTCGGCTCAGCCCATTTTTTCCTATGGCTAGAACACTTTTTTAAAATAATATCAGTATCTTGAAATGGCTTGTGATAGTTTATCTATTTTTCTCTTTAGCACTAAAAGCACAAGAAAGAATACTGAAGATTTGCTGTGAAAATGAAAACCAAAATACATACAGAATAAGCCTGCAATTTTGTCCTTAATTCGTATCCATTTTTCCTAGCAAGTTCTGTACTGCTACAGCTTGTATCATACCAGAGACACTTTTCATCCTTAAATAAGAAGAAAACAGAAGAAATCCTGCAAAGGACACCAGCTCTCTAGTTGCATACTCTGGGTATGATCCTTTTCTTGCTCAGGAGTAATTCCATTAAAATCAATGGAGTTACACATCTATAAACCCTGCTAACTGAAAGAAGAATCAAAACGTCTCAGTTCATGGGTTTTTGTCAGTTCCGGTGGAAGTCTTTATGCTATTTGAACAGTTCCAATAACCAGCAGAATAAAATCAGTATTTTACATAGAAAATTTCATAGTCCAACATGCAAATAATATTAAATAAATTATAAAAATAATCTGAATAACAATGTGGAATGAATTTGGTTATCAGTAGCATTTAATATAAGTTTTTTTATTTTATCCACAGAATAAAGTACTTATATTCTGATTTTTCTCCTGTTAGGTGGTATACTTATTTATAATCTGTATTTCCATAATTACACACTACGCAAGCAATTTATAGGTGCTGAACATACCAGATACGTCCAACAGACATGCACCTTCTGTGCTGCCTTACGTACCTGGATCTTCTTGACTTCCCATTGATTTCAATGAAATGTCCATTTAAAAAACAGCAGCGCACAAGTATGCAGGGGGCTCCAGCACTGAAGGGGTTAAAGGGCCTAAGGATAGAATACCCCATGAAAACAGCTGCACTGCTACAGCCCACCTCAATTTCAAACCAGTACTGTACTGAGACTGCAGACATTGAAAAGAAACAGCAATGAATATGATATCTAAGATACTCCATTTATATTTTCTGAAGACGTGTGATATTTTATAGAAGAGCTTTTCCATGTGCATTTTGGTATTATTATTACATTAGCTTTATAATATAGCGTGACATTGGAGGTTGAGATAAAATACAGTTACACCTACCTGAAAGGCATTCTTACATTCATTAGTTCAGCGTATTTGCCCAGGACCTCCCAAGGGGCATGCAGCTTCACAAAGATGATATCACTGTTTGTTAGAGATGACTGCAAAAGAAAAACAAAACAGCCACCAGGGTTTACTTTTTCAAGTAAAAAGAAAGAAACTATGGCCAGTGGTCAATATCTATTTTTCTGGTCTTGTTTCACCCCTCCCGCTTCCCAATTCTTCCTCAAACACATGTAGTTCTACCAGCATTTTGTCAACTCGTTTTCCTTCTGGTTTTTCTGAAAGCCATGCTGTGACTCCATTTTGGCCTGCGTGTGGCTTTCTTCATGTAGAAAAGAGGGCATGGAGGGGAGGCTGACATGCAGTTGCAGGTTACCCAAGTGTAGGGTGGAAATAAGATTGGGGGGTAAATCTGGGTCTGAAAGCTTGGTCCTGAACTTCAGCTAAAAGCAAAGTGGCAAGTCAGGATCTGATTCTGCCAACTGACCTGATTTTCTGCACTTACACAGAAGTGCAGCTGTGTGGAGGCATTATCTAGCAATCAAGGAAAGTTTGTATGACAGTGTGATCTTGTTGTTGCTCCACATGGTCAAAACAATGAAGTCCCAGCTACAGAGCCATGGTCTCCAGGTTTCCTTCCTCCAGCTCCCCACCTGGCCACATGAATTCTGAATGTTAGAACTAAAGTCAGCAGGAAAAAGGAAATCTGATGCTGCCCCAAGCATAGTATTGTACAGATTTGTTGCCCTTGAAGATCAAAAGCCATGACTATGAGAGCAAGATCTCTTCACAGTGCTACCATCTTCTTTTCCAGGGGTTGTATGTAGTGTGAAGAGAGCTTTATGTAGGGTATGCACACCAGAATGGCTGTTACCTAGCAGAAGGCTGTTTGACAAAGAATAGAGAATATGAAGTAAAGAGGAGAAGGGGAGAAATTTAGCTCTGTTTGCACTCAGGAGGAGAAACAGTGCTTTAAAAGAAAGCTACAGCAGGGTTGGTTGGAGCTGATGTGAGAACACAACCAGCCACATGTTAATAGTCAAAGATGAATTGTTCAAATTCTAATGAAAATCAATTAAATTCTCATAAAATTGCATACAATACAGCTTTAGACAACTGAATGGATGGCATTAACAGGCTGTTACAGGCTGAGTTCAAGGAATACCCAGGAAACGGGTAAAGGTGTACAAGGTATGAGAAAAGGAAAGTGTGAAGGCTGAGAAAACCAGGCAAGAAAATTGTTGGCTTTAGGGATGATTTCCTAGGCTTTTAGACACTGTACTATATTAAATGTTTCTCATACTAATTCTTGATTAATACAACTTTCCAGGAGTTCTTAAATCTGATATTGTTTATCTGGAAGCTACAGTGGCTAT
Source organism: Falco peregrinus (assembly GCF_023634155.1). Classification (NCBI taxonomy): domain Eukaryota; kingdom Metazoa; phylum Chordata; class Aves; order Falconiformes; family Falconidae; genus Falco; species Falco peregrinus. The sequence continues at coordinate 46,099,706 of NC_073726.1, forward strand.
ATGGGAGGGAGGCTGGCATTTATACCTCTGATGCCTATTTGATTCTTCCATCCACTGTCCTGACAGATGCTGAAATGACGAATATTTCAACATGAAACGATGTAACAGCAACAAAATGTCCCCAAGAGACTTGCTTCAGAGACAATTAAATCAGTTGTACTCTTTCCATTGGCTTTTATGGATTCTAAATCAAGCCTCTAATTATGTTTTTCTTTATAGGTACATTTCACAAATTAGCTTTTATTTTCCCATGAGACTTTAGCAAGTAGATACCAAAACCCAAAGACTAAGTTCTGCTAATCCAAAAGTTTCCTCAAACTAGTCTTAAAGATGAGGTTAACTGAGCAGTGAACTGGCAATTTGATTCATAATTCATAATTCAAACTAATAAATAGCTCAGATTTAAAAAAAGCAACATCAAAACTCAAAAGAATTCTCTAATAAGCCAAATATACAGAAGGAAATATGGAAATATGGCCCTGACGCACCAATAAAATTTGAGAAATGGAGAAAATTTATTAAAAAGAGCCTGTAAATTTAGTGATGGTTGTTAAACAGGAAGCTTATAGACATTTTCCAGCACATTGTAGTTTAAGCCATAGTAGATATGGCAGACACAATAACATGGGCTTGTAGAGATGCCATTTCAGAAGTGAACATTATCTTCATCTAAATTTGATTTCTTATCTTCTTTTCACATAGAAACACAAAAAAACTTCCATATAGTTATCACAATACAGATGTTTAAAGTATTTTTTACTTGATATCTTGTAACGTTATTTTATCAGCTTTCTCAAGAGAAGATCTAGTCTGAAAACTTTTGGGAGGTTCAGTGATTTTTAAGAAGAAAGAGATAATAATGCTAAATTATTAAATAGAAATCCATTTCTCTTGGGTTTGCTCATGGAGTGTTTGTAAAGGAAAGCACTAAGAAAGCCTAAGAAAATCAAGATTGCAAAGAGAACAAGGCCAAATGGATGAGTAATTGAATGAAATGTCACATTCACTTAATCTAAGGAGAAAATAGCTAATCAAAATACCTGGGGAAAAAAAAAAAAGCATCAAGAGCACCATCTTAGTTACAAACATACTTCAGTGAATGAAATCTCCTAAACTCTCTTTGTTAGATTAGTATTTAGACACAGTATCCTTTAGCTTTAAATGTCTCATTGAGAGGAGAAGAGCATTCTTCTGTTGTAACTGACTTTCAAGCCTTGGTTCGTTAAATGGTTTGGAGAAGTAAACTCAATTTCACATTACGGGAACATGCAAACAAGTATCAATGTAACATTACTCCCTTTGGAAATTTAAATAAGACAACTATTGACATAAGCAATCTGCTAGAAAGTGATAACCAGATGATGAAGGAAGAATAATAATAATGAGGGGGACAGACAATGAGATAATAGACTTTGCAAAGAAAAAATGGAGTAAGTGTTTGGAATTGACCTGTGGAACCAGTGCCTATAGAGTTATCACCATACGAGAATTACCAGGTCACCAACATTCAAATAAATTGGTTGTTTCAAACTGATTTCTTGAGAAGGAACATCCATAGCAAAATAGATTTTCTTCTGGTCAATAATAACATTCTTGCTGGTCTTCAGAGCAAAACCCAGTGTGACAAGAGACTTATTAGAATCAGAGGATTACAGACTAATCTAGGTTGGAAGGGAACTTTAGGGGTCATCTGGGTTAACACTCTAGCTAAAGCAGGGCCAACTTAGATTAAGTTGCTCAGCGGCTTGACACATTGAGTCCTGAATATCTCCACAGGCAGAGATTTCACAGCCTCTAGACAACCCACTTACTGAACTGGCTGGAGAAAATAATATTTTCTATAGAAGAAGTGTACTCTTCTCCATAGAAGTATTGATTGAAAACTAGAAGTTTCTAGACATGAAAATTCATGAAAATTCAAAATGTCAGAGCAAAGATGGCGTTCTTTATAAAAAAACTTCTTACAAGAACTTTTTTAAAACTATTTTTTTGATTGAGAAGCACTGGCAAGTTGTATTTAGTTTAACTGAACTCTAGATCACCAGAGTCTGGGTTACAGAAAGTCGATATACAGTGAGTACAATGAGTTTCAGTGATCAATGACATTGGTTTACCATTTTTCACAAGCTGTAACTTTTCCCTCCTTCTTCTTTCCACTCCCTAACCCTCTTCTACAGCTCAAAATAATATTCCATAATTTCTGAAAATATTGGATCAGTATTTGATAATGAAAAGTTTCTATAGCCCATATCTCTGTATCTGAGACACTAATTCCCAAACTTTCTGCCTTCATTAACAAATCACTTTAGTACCGTATCGTTGCGGCCAATCCTAGAATACAGGCACAATACCATAGGCCCACACACTATACACTTGCCCTTCAGGTAAGACTACCTTTTTCTTTTACCATTAAGTTTATACAGACATTGTATTTCCCAAAGAAAAGCCAACTACAAATGTGTTTAAAAACAAAGCTCCACATTCTTTTCTAGTATCACTATATAAGGAGTGGAAGGGACTGAAGTGGAGGCCATCTATGTACTCCAGAAGGTGAGTTACAGTCATCAGCTAGGCCAAGGAAAACTGGTAAAGGGCAGGTTCTTATTCCTCTTCTGAAAGCGGGCACGGAGTGCTGTTAACTGCTGTTTAAGTCCTGGCTACAAAACTCATATGTCCTCCTGCAGGCATTCTAACTCCTTCTGATGGCAGGATTCAAATATATATATTCATTATTGACCTGACTGTGTTCATTCTGAAGTTGTCATTAGTCCGAATGGAAGCAAAGTTATGCTGACATTGATTGTCTCTTAAAAAAGCTCACATTTTGCTGTATTTGCAGGCTGTCTTCCCGGATAGAGGCTGCAGATTAGTATCTTTTGTCAAACAACGTTTAGAGCATTCTTCTCCAACAAAGACTTTTTTTAGTTCATTATCAATAATATTGTGAAGTCATTTTAAGACAAAAGACTGTCAGACCCACCCTTAATACAATCGTTTCTTGAGTCTAAAAGTTAAGAAAGTTGAGAAAAAAGATTCATAGCATATAACCTTGAAGAAGGATAAAATTACAGTGTCTCCAACTTTATGGTGTAATTGCTTATTTGCCTTGAGGCTACTAGGCAGACAACTACAAAAAACCAATGCTCTTATTTATGTATGCATATCAATATGGAAAAGAAATCAGGATTTACTATTAAGGTGTTTTCCCTATCATCATTTAAGAGAATACTCGAGACTGGGGAGCTCCTCACATTTAAAACCTTCCTCATAGAAGTAAAAGGAGATAAATAAGGTTTTGAAACAGATCCAACAACCAGAATTAAACGTTGCCTACTTTAACAAGACCCTGCAAGGCAATTTAAGAAGCCAAAAGGGGAAAAGTTCTTTAATTTTTGGCAAACAGTTTATTTCTGTTAACACTGTAATGCAGGAAAAGTCAGAAAATGAGAGAAAATCAACATAAGTCCTCTAGTAACTATTCTCTCTATAATCAAGCTCCATATGATGTCTGAATGCAGAGTAGTAAACAGTAACTGCTACAGGTTCCACTGTGTTTGAGAATTACTCTGTTATGTTAACAGCACAGATTGATTTGCCATGTGGTGTGAATTAAGTGGAAAAACAAAACTCAGTAAATTTTAGTTGATTAAACCATTCTTCCTCTGAAAGAACAAAGTAAATGTAAATTCACAAGGGTAATTCCATACAACTGGAAAAGCTGCAGTAATATGCTGCCAATACTTTCCAAGAGTACATATATTACCACTGGATAGTTAGTTAGATACTGTCAATATATGTCCAGTTTCAGGGAAAATGTTACATACTCACAAGCATTAACCTCCACATGCATGGATCAGAGTAATCTAATAAATAATAGCCCCAATATCTTTCACATAGATACTTTCAATCAAAGTACAGGTTTTGTGAAAAAGGGGAATATGCTGCTGACATTTCAATTAGGATTTTAAGAAGCTGTTGACTTACAAGAAACTGTAGGGCAAAAGCAGTAAGGATGAAAACAAGAGAAAAATAAGCAAGCCTAACTAATAAATAGGAAGCTGTTAAAACAATTTTGACGTAAGAGGACACTGACATATAAAATAGAGAATGACTTCATATAAGAAGACAGTCATAGAATCATTTAGGTTGGAAAAGACCTTTGACATGATTACAATTAAAAATTACTGTTATATGGAATCTCATGACAAAATTTGATGATGGGGTAAAGCTCTGTTTTCATTCTGCAAAATGCCTCCAGAGGTTCAGCTCCAGTGGAGTTAGTAATGCAGGCAGGTGGCTGCCTGTTGCCAGCATTCAGGCAATGTGTCATCTAATGCAAGTCAGAGCAGGTGTCATTGTTACAGTGCTTAATTTCTGGCAGCAGTTGACAGGATCTCAGTGCCAAAACAGAACAGAGTTAGTAACAAGGGGGAACTTTGCAAATGTCCCTTCATGTAAACATAAATGTGTGAGTGGGCAGGTAACTTCAAGAACAGGGTAGGTTACTTGAGTAGAAGTAAAATGCAAATACTACCTTGTTGCTCAGGTTTACTGTGCAACAATGAACTTACAATCTGCAATACAGAGATAGAAAATCCTTCGAGATAAGAAACAACATAAGAAAGGATGTCAAGGATGCCTTTAATTTTAACTAACGTCATCTGAATCGACAGAGTGGATCTCACAGTAAGGTAACTTAGATGTAGTAAATCTACCATAGAAACAATATCTTCTGACTTGGACTCCACTTTCTAGAGAAAAGGATTAGAAATACCTGCAGCATGGCCATCTTAATGGAGGAGGTTGATATGACTGTGAGACAAGAGTAAAACACTTCTTGATAATCCCTTTAGTAAATACTGAATGAATACAGGTTTGACCCATCTGGTTAAAATTTTGTGAGAAAACAGCTAATCATATGGATTTCATCTGACAAAGAGATAAAACGTATCTTTTAATTCCTCTGGACTGGAAAATTACTAGAAAACTGTGAAATTAATTATTTGGAGATTTAAAAACACTTCTGAGCAGAACACATTATTTGACATTAAGTCTCTTTTCATGAGGCATCAGTTATATGCTGCAATTTCAAATTAAAAATGTCAATATTTTACACAGTGATAGCTGAGATCATCAAACCTTGTTGACTGTACTATGGACCAAAAAAGTCTCTTACGTGCAGCATTTTACTTTTGGCATCACAAACCATTAAAAATACATCATACAACTGAACCACATTTTATCAAGCACCTTCCTTTGCAATTTATTCTAAGTGTAAAATATAAACCAAATATTTTTTTCAGTACAGATTTATGTCTCATTAATAATTTTCTGAAGTAGAAAATGCTTATATTTAATGATTTGTCTATTAAATATTCATGTTTGCTTTTAGAGGCTTATTGGAGAAACATTACTTTGGCAAAGAAAAAAGCAATTTATTTTCTGTCCAACAGTTAATTTCACAAACTTAATAATCAATCAAACACACAAAACATGCAGGCAGGCTTATTATAGCTTTTGCATACAAATAACCTAGATGAACTGTACAAGCTGCTTATCATAGCATCATAGAATAACAGAGGTTGGAAGGGACATCTGGAGGTCATCTAGTCCAAACCCCTGCTCAAAGCAGAGAGAACTAAAATGGTTTGTGGGGAATCTCTCCATGGATGGAGACCTCACAACTTCTTTGGGCACCACAGTGTCTCTGGACAGAAAGGTCTCTACTGACCTCCCATGTGGCAAAAGCATTTGCAACAGCCCAGGTTCTGAGCACCTGACTATTCTCCAGCAAGGTGAAGCTATTTGGTTGTTCAACTCCTTCTTGAGAGACTTGTTTCTCAGCTCATAAATCAAGGAAGACAAGAACTACTTGGTGACTATCAACCTAGATTTCAAAGTCAGCACTTTTCAGGATGCAGTGAACTGTCCTGCAGCTCTCTCTTAAAGTCTGTATACCTCTGGATTTGACAGTGTAATGCAAAATTCTTTCTAAAGAGAAACACCAGTGAACTCAACAAGACCACAGCTGAGGAAGAGTCTACTCAAAATGACACTATCAGGAGAAAGAGACTTTAGTTCAGTTCACATGGCACAACGAAACCAAGTTCTTCAAGTTAGCTACATATCCACAACATGAAGAATTACAGGGAGAGATGTCAGCCCTGGCTGTGGAGGGAGCAGCGGGGTTAATGCACGTGCATGTTAGCATGGCTGATTACGTCGGGTGCTATCCCATGCTGATGTAACTTCAATACCTGCTAAGTTACTTGGCAACACCTGGTTGGGCAGACATATATCCCTCTGCTCTGCAGAAAAGGGAAAGTCACTGGAGACCACTCTGACAGCACCTTCTCAGACTTAATGTAGGTCCCCATTTTGCAGGAAAGAAAAGGCACCAGAGACAATGCAAGACCCAGTTAAATGGAGGGGAAAGATGCATGTGAAGAATGTGAATCACTCACAAGTCTACCAGTTACAGTTCCCCATAAACTCTGGTAGTCTGGGTGACTCAAATGCCTGTTCCCTTGACTCGCATCTCAGTTCTCTGTGCTTTGCTTATTTTACTGCTAGGATTATGAGAATTGGAAAGAGTCTGAGCAGTCATCTTCTGATAATTCATTTCACACTGTTCAATTCAGTGCTGCAAAACTCTTCTCCCTGGCTCATTTTAAGGCAGAGGCACGAGCGAGCCATTTTCCCTTTCCTCTTCTCCATTATACAAATAATTGTTATATTTGTTTAGTAAGATGGTGGCAGTGAATTTTTGAGTAATGCACTCTGTAGTCTTACTAAAGGTACTCAAGCGATCCGATGCATTGGAAGGATGTAAACAACAATTTTACAAGAGAAATTGCCTTGGAAATCTGCCAAAGCATGTGGTAGAGCCACCATCTCTCCAGATAGGACTTTCTCACCAAACGGAAGTGCTTTCCAAAGCAAAATAATATGGTGAGAATAGGCTTCATTACTACTGTTCAGCTCACAATTCAGATTAATATAATTAGGTAGATTTACCTTTTTCTAAACCCCAAACCATGCTCAGAATGCTCACAAAAATTTCAATACACAACACAACAAGAGAAAAAGACAAATCCATCTTAATGTGATGGCTTCACCAAGTCACAATTTCAGGCTGATCATGAAAAGAAACGTTACCATCTAGTGCAGAGAGGAAATTCCTAATAATTGATGTCTACGTGAGTTTTCATCTGTCTCTGCTTAGCTAAGCTCAAAGTAATTTGATTTCTGTATATAACTAGATCATCTGATGTTACAAAAATACACATCGGAAACAGGAAAAAAAAGTTTCTTAAGCAAAGGTAGCATAATTATAATTTAACTAGAGACAAGATGAAATTGAAATACATAATAATATCTCTAAACTAAGAAGGGAGAATACTGGATCCTTCGTGCATCTCTGTATAAATCCTATAATTTGATGGATGTGCTTTAAACGAAACAAGGCCAAATTATGATTTTACTTCGGACTGTTCTGATTTGTTGTGATAAGGCAATGTCCATACATGGCATAATGTACTGATAAGGCAGACACCTAAACACAAGCTCCACTATTGACCAATTATTGCCATTACCAGTATGTCTATTGACACAAGGTGCTGGAAGAAAACACCTCCTGTGTGACACAGAAGAGCAAAGCAGCACCAGATGGAGCTCAGTATTTCAATGCTTCAGATAAATGTGATAGAGGACAAAGATGATTTGCTCTGCTATTTCAGAGCTCTTATGTGAAGATTTAATGAGAGGAGTTACAGAAAACAAGCAAGTCTTCTTTTGCTTGAAGGTCAACTTCACTATCACATGAGGTAGCATTAGTTTTGATCTGATTGCGTATGTTGCAAAGTGGTGATACTAACCCTAAATTTGTTTGCTGAATAATATTGAAATCTGAGATCCCTATGATGCTGTGAAACTAAGGCCACAAGTAACACATACACTGACAAAGAATCCCCCTTTCCAAATTCCCCATCTCCAAAGAGATGAAGAAATATTACTTGTTTTTAAGAAGTTCCCAGCTAGCAAAAGGCAGATTGTTAAGAAAGTGCAAACATCTTTGTTATCTATTGACAGAAATAACACTATGTGTAAATGTTCCTGGAATTTTTTATTTTGCCCATTTTCCATAGAGGGCTATGTCTCTAAGAGCTGCAGCAGAGAATTCACAGTTCAAAGGTGAAACATAAGTTACCAAAGTGTATTTTAGCCCTGTAAAACTATTCAGATACTTTCATTCAGTGTAAAACTTTGGAGTAGAATTGAAATTCTCACCTATCATACCTCTGGAACTAGTATACTTACAGCAATCTGTTTCATTCTTTTATGTGGAGAAGTGTAAAAATGCAACAGAAAAATAAGATAAAAAAAGAAAAATAAGATAAAATCTCATTTCAATTAATAATCCTCGTTTTTCTAAGACTTTGTAGATGCACTATTACAGACTTTTTCTTCTTTTAGAAAGATTTCCTGACAGGAAAACTATAATTCCATTAGATCTTTTTTGAAAAAGAAATCAATATGGCTTATACATCAAGGGCTCTATAGCTAATAATTCAGTGATTTTGCTGAAAGGAATTTGCTTATAACCAAAACAGTTTGGGTCCAATGAATATTAGAAAAGATATTTTAAAAATGGGGGAAAATCCTTAGTGTTACATCACTAGACAATGGGAAAAAAATATCAAAATAGCAGAACACTTTCTCAACAAACCACCACTTAGGGAATTATAATTTTTTTCATACACTGCAGGCTGTAGTTCCTGTCAAATATGTACAATATAGTGCCTAGCGTGTATAATAAATAGAGTGTAGAAACGTGCTTTTCATCATTTGATGCAACTTTACAGAGTCCCTATAATTACTTCTGCTGTACAAACACACATACATCCTTCATGCATAACCTCTTTCAGGTATCAAAACCAGACTGGTGAGTTGGTTAGGGAAGAAATGGTATTAAAATTGTATGGCACGTCCTTTTCTATGTTCTTGCTACTAGCTACTGAAAGCTGTGAATTATCATTATCACAGTGAGACAACTGATAAATTTATTTCCTATAATAAACTTATTGCCCTACTGTCCACAATTGCCATACTGCTCTTCAATGAGGAAAGAAAAGTTAAATAAATAATGATTTCTGCAGCATAATATTTTAAAGCAGTTCCCCCTCTACCTTTCTCTGTCTTACACACACACACAACTGACAAACTGGTATGTTTGTTTCAGCTTCCAGAATGCCTTCTCTCTGTATTGTTTGCTTGTCTCCTCCACTTCAGTCAACATCACTTTTCTCTTACTGGGTTCCCTCAGACAATCACAGAAGGCAACTAGTCCTACCCATCACTCTCTGACTGTGTATAATATACAATGGAGGCATTTCCAATGTCAAACCTCTGCCAATTACAGCCTTTGGAGTACAACAAATTACAGATTTCTATATTTTTTCAAACCTCCGTTTGAGAAAGTTAAGTAAAGTCATCTTAGCCTTTCAACTGGAAGAACCTTGTATAAAATAAACATATAAAAAATTCCACAGACTACCAAGGGAAGAAGAATGTGGGAATTCTTGATTTGCCCAGATAGTATTTAAGTACAAAATGGGAGCAAATTGAAAGTTTTCAAAATATTTTTGTTTCTAGCAGCATTTAAGTGAAGGGCCCATCTAACACTGATGCCATCTCCCCTTTAAAACATGAAAGGTTAACAGGAAAATATCAAAATACCAACAAGGAGAGAGCTCTGAATAACAACTGAGCAATCACCACTACTGTACATAGCTGGTGGAAAGTGCAGTGACAGCAACACTGATAAGAAAATAGAAGTCTAATGTTGGAAATGTCACCAAGTGCCTAAAGTGATGAACTTATCTCAGCATATGAAAATTTTTAATGTATAACGAAGAGCAAAGAAAAAGGAAAGAAAATAATTCTCTGTGTTTAGGAAAATGGCTTCTCTCATATGACACTCTAGGTCTGACAAACACACCATGGTGGCACAGAAAGCAGAGATAATGAAGAGATAGAAAGGTAAAAAAACGCAGAAAAGGTGAACACACAAAATGTCACTGTTAGGATCAAGAAGAGAAGTTAGCAACAGAAGCCAGAGTAGGATAAGGTGCATGAAGAGGAAAAATAATATCGAATTAAGAGCGTATAGGGCTTAAATTCCCTTGTCCTTTATTTTTTATAGCTATTCAGCAGGGGATAAAGTCCAGCCTGAGTAAGAAATATATGGATCGATTTGGATCCATCTATGGAAAGAAAGATCAGAACAGGACAATAAGAATAATCAAGAGTTTGGGGAAATGACCTGGAGTAAAAAATTGAAAGAGCTGGGGTGATTCAAAATACAGAAGAAAATGCTAAGCAGATAACACAGTAATACTTTAAAAATAAGTAACAATTGTTATGAATAGGAAGAAAATGAACTGCTCTCCATGTTACTTCTGGATCTGGCAAGAAATAACAGGATTAAATTGTAGCAAAAGAAATTTAGATCAGCTACCTTAAAAAAAAAAAATAAGCTGAACAATATTGAAACATTAGAGTCTGTTGGCAAGAAAGGCTCCTGGCATTTAGGAAAAAGTTGGCCAATCGGCAGTTCTCAAGGCCCTTGGAGCTATGGAAGGGACTCCAAGCCTCTTGAGACGGATCCCCCACCCCCAGTCTCCTCTATTATGATTTGCAAGACAATCAAGCAGTTGTAAAGCATTATGCAATCAAATGTCCCTTATTTAGCACAGCTCACCTTCACTCTGCCCCAGAAGATGTGATAATACAAGATCCAGGAAAAAAAAGAGTATTTCATCCTGAGAGACAGTACAATAAGAAAAATAAGTGTAGAATGAACCAAGTACCAGAAAAAGAAAACAGGGCAATTCAGAGACCAAATACTGGAGTAACTTCCTTTTAAAAGCCAGAAATCTGGAAGAGTGGTTCTATGCTCAGTGCAAGTACACATTGCATCTGGCTGCTACAAGAAGCCATAAAGTCCAACAGTGTTCTTAGGACTGAATTAATAACTAGGGATTACATTGGCAATGGAAACTCAAAGAAACTTCCAAAGAGGGATTAGAACAATGAAGAGCAGGGCTGGGGACTGAGACCTTATTGGCATATTTTGCATAAATCCCTGGTATTCCTACTAGGGCAGAAGATCTAGAAGAGAGACACAGAGGCTTCTGAAAAAGAATGGGAGCTTCAACCTTGCCAAAAAGGCAGGGTTAAGAAGCAATCTCAAAATGCTCCACAGATCAAGTCAGTCCTGGGAGACCTGGAGCAGGAGAAGCAAGACAGACAAGACCTCCTTAGTTCCCCCAGCATGGCTGAGACAGTGGCTCAAGCAAGGAGAGCTTTAAGTTTTAAGTATGAGCTCAAAGTGGTGTTTGCTGTATTTTATTCTTTAGTTCTGGTACCTAACCTTTTGCTAAAATAAGATTTGTTTGCACATTAAACTTTTTTGGTGTTTATACTAACCTCAGGTGAGTATGAAAAGACCAAGGCATAGCACCATCCCAAAGGCAACAGATATAACTAATGTGGGTCTACAGATCCCAACTAACACCAGCCTAGGATTTCCCAGGAATTAGGATGTGGGGCTGGTAAGGATCATATGGGGGCTGACAGTGTCTAGTCTGGGATAAAAGGAGAAGCCCTATATCATGCTCCCATGTGGACGTTACTGTAATAATCTCTGGCAAGAAAGCAGCAATGAAGAGAAGGTTCCTGCCTTTAGAAAAACTAAACCCATCATCCACACACACACAGCCCCTCCTCATTTTGCTTTCACAATGCTAAAATCAATCAATCAATAAAGAGCTATCGGATAAAAATTCAAGGTGAATCAGGCAAAAATGGTACTTAAAGTATAAGTTTCTCCAAACCCATCCAATTTCCTTCACAGATAATTTTAGGTTATTTTAAACAGTATTGCTATGCAGCACTTACTTTGGAATATACTATTATTTCACTTAAAATAAATTGCTGAGATCTTCAGGTTCTATAGGCTTCAAGATCAAAATTAAGCAGTTAAGGACATTAGAAACATGTATTACCTTTGTTGAAGACATACACTTAATTCAATTTACAAGAAGCAGGTACTCAAGAGTAATACAATGAAACAGATCAACCCTTTTGGATATTGATAATACCCACATATTGTAATGACAGTGCTCCAGGGCTTTACTGTTAGAGTTAGGGAGAATGTCTGTCAGGCATTTAGAGAGGTGCATTATGCACTTTTTAAAAAACAAAAAATTCTAGGTATTCAAGAAAACCTGAAACATATTCATTCATGTTCCCGCTGCAGATCTTTAGGATATGACTGTGATAATCTCTGAACGCAGGAAAAGAAATGTAAGTGCAAGTAATCCACTCATTTCCATGTATACCCTGATGAGATCTGAACCAAATTGTGGGCCTGGCAATGTGTTCCAGGCTGCTGATCTAATTTTACTTTCCTGTAGTCACAGGAAGTAAAATGCCTGTCCGGTGAATCTGACTCCAAAGGCTGCTGTCAGCTCATTTCTGCATCAGAAATCTAGTAATGAGTTTAGGAAATAAGGTTTTATTTTTTGTTACACAGTATCTGGCAGAAAATATCCTTGACTATGAAATAAATGTAGTCTATGAAATAAATTAAAAACAGAATCAGGAAATAAACCCCTTTGCTAGCTAGCCATAGTCAGTCCTAGATGAACATTTCAGTGATAAGCTGTGAGGACATTTAAGACAGAAACACATTTTGTTTCAACACCAAACTGAATAAATTGTATGAAAATGGAGTAAATTGAACAAGATTTCTAAAAATTTGTAGGTAAATACATGAAAAAATTCTATTTGATTTAAGCTTAAATATTGTCCATACAAAAGAGCACGCATTGGTGTATTACTGGATTATATAATCACTTCTAAACATTTTCTCTTCCTTTTTGTTTTCTCTTTTGTAAAGCTAAGCCTTTCTTATCAACTAGTATGGCATTTTAATACCAGGCATTTAATTTTTAATCTGTTTAAATGAAATGTCTTCACATTTTAAAAACGTTTCCCTCTTTCCTCAGCTAAAACAGTTTCCTGAGTCTAATCTATATAAATGACTATTCATTCCTTGTCTTTCTCCTTCCCTGCCTTCTGTTAATCATACTCCATAAATACAAAAGATTTGTTTCAAGATGTTAAGGACTTCTGTTGTATTTCTAAAGAGATGTTACACTCGGATTTTTATAGGGGGAGTTATACAGAGTTATACAGTGAGAAAGCATCTTATCTGCTGTGATTTAATGTGGATATGCCTCCACATCCTGATACTAGCTTCCTCAGTGCTTTCTGACCATCATCCTTCTCCCTCTCTTTCCCCAAACTCTAATGCGCTCACCTTCCCCATATCATTTTTAGATTGTGCCTTTTGGCTGTAATGCATTAGTAAGATACATGAATTCTGTTTCCTTTCACAACATAGACAAAAACCAGGCCACGATGGAAATGTAAATTTTGTCATGGCAAGAACTCATCAAATCAGAGTCAAAACAGCAAAGAACAGAAGATGTCAAGTAATGGAAAATCTGTAGAAGCATTAATCTATTCCATAGCTTGGGGGTTTTAGAATTGAACTTTGAAATTTTCACACAATTCTGTTAGTTGTTTGCTTTACACTCCTTCAGTATTAGGGTTGATCCTGCAATCCACAGATCTACTCATGTAAGTCCATAGATGTCACTTGAGCATAGAACAAACAAAACTGCTTGTCTTCAGTAGTATATAGGTGTGGTGTGTGCCATGTATCTGACCCAGTTTCCCCTGCTGGACACTGACAGACTGCTATATTTGTATGAAAACACTGGCACTATCATGGCTCTGAGCCCACTGACCCTGAGAAGCTGTCTGAAAGCTTATTCCCAAGGAGCAGACATCACAGGTGTGATTCAGGGCAACTATGTTTAGATGTCTGAAGTGGAGAGGAACAGGCACCTTCAGGGTACAATTAATTTGTTCTATTTTCCTCAGGCTGAGAAGAACTACTGCCCAGAAGCGCTTGTTCCTCCCCAGCCAGATATCTATATTATAAACAGCTACAGTCAATAAAATGGTTCTTTTCCCTCTTGGAGCTCTGCAGCACAGCCAGCCTCTTTTCCCTGGACTCCTGTCACCTTCCTCACGACTCACCCCAACTTCTGCTGTAGCGTAGACACATTACTTCCTACAACTGCACCTTCATGGGTAGCTCTAGTTCGCTGCTTAGCTGTCTGGGACACATCACAGTGACAGTAAGTGATTCAGAACATTTTACAAGGTCTTGGCTGCCACCAATTTCCCCCATCCCCCCATCCCACCTTATTCATTCTAGCCTCAGAGAACACATAGGGAAATACAGATCTGTAAGTAACAAAGACTCCCACTAGTGTCCTCTGGACTTTAAAAGGCCTTTTGATTTTGGGCAGTACTTTCTTTATTTCATTACTTGAATTCTTTCCTGTGAATTTCTGAAGCTAATGATAAAATCCATAAATTTGCACAAGACTGTTGACCTGGGATGTTCTATGTACCCCACCTTCCACTCAAGTGTTGTTTCAGGACGTTTGTTTAAATCCAATCCTGTCTCAGAAAACCACAGTTTCCAATAACAATAGCACTCATAGTACAAAATCAAGAACTCTGGAGATGAGGGACCAGGCTGTAATCTGCACTGAAATAACAGATAAAGAAATAAAAAAAAAAAAAAAAAAAAAAGCGCCATGGCCATCCTGACCTGGCATTGGTGACAGTTCTTCTTCAGGAAGATGACTTTCAGAAGTGCCTTGCCGCCAGCACTTCTGTGGTGGTAGGAAGCCTGAGCTTCTCCAGATTCCTCAGAAAATGAGGTCGCAGGCCAGATTGTTAATTTATAAGGCACAGAAAGGCACAGAAGTCTAGGTATGGAAAGACACATTTTGAGTGGAGAAGAGCATACAAAGAGCAGTGCAGTAAAACTCTGAGTTACGGGAATTAGTGGAGGTTAGGCTAACCCATATGAAAACTGAGTATAACATGTGCCTTTCATTTAAGATAAATATAAAAAGCAGCTGGGCTCCTTTATGGACTGGAAAGATTAAAAAAAAATCCCAAACATAAAAAATGAATATATGTATTGACCTGGAAAAAGGCACATGAAAGTCGTAAGCAATACTCTTGATCTCACAGCTGTCCCTGTTTTGAGCAGGAGGTAGGAATACAAACATCCTGAGGTCTTTTCCAACACAAATTATCCTATGATTCTATAAAAGGGCAAGGAAAGAGCCAGTCCTCTGGAGCAGCCAAAAGCACTTTCTGATTTGCTAAAAAACTTAGATATGGTGATTTCACTACCTCTACCTACCTAATCAACACACATACGCTGGAAGGAGAAAAAACCTAAAAAAATTAACCTGGTGAAGAAAATGATCTTAAGAAAAACCTTTATAGAGACACCCTTTTTGTTTTGAGTTGGTTGACAAGTGCTCAGTATTATAAGCAAATAAAGTATCTTTCATGTGATTCATCCTGTCTCCACTTTACAAATTCCTTTTTAACAAACTCGATTGCAACAACAACAAGAAAATAATCTTGCTTTTCACTCTAGTCAAAATAACGTAAAGGATCCTGAACTGGAGCATGCTTGGTGTTACTTGGTGAAGGGGCTTTCAGATCTAATCAATCAGTACACTCAAGAAGAGTAACTCCAGAGGTGCTAAATCTTCTTCAAGCCATCAAATAGAGGTCTATATCCAAAATTATCTTATATGCCTATGCTACAAACAAGTCAGCAAAAGTGATGCTTGTAAACATATCTGAATAGCTTTCTTCTAAAAATGGATAACTTATTCATAGCTTCTATTTTAAAGAAATGAAAAATTAGATTACAGAACTTTATTTTTATTGATGTTTGCTAATTTAATAAATCAGATTTGCATAATTAGTGGAATCATGAGAATGTTGTGTCTCATTTAAATAGCCATTTTAAAAGGAATGACCTGAATAAAAGAGTTTCTAGTAGATTGATTAAAAGACTTTATGCAATTTTCCTCACGCACACAAAAAACCAAAAGAGAATGTTAAAAGTGGAGAAAAATATATTCATTGGAATTTAGCAAGTACCAGTTAAGCAAATAAACTTGCTGATACACTTCTTTCAAAAATTTCTGCTTCTGAAACTAAGCCAATTAAACTAAAAATGTGTAAAGAATGCACTAAAATTAGATGGATGGGTTATAACAGCTTATTATGAGAGATAATTTTCCAACCAATTTAATTTAAAAACCTATCTAATAACTAAATACAAACCCTTACATTTCTACATGAAGAAATTGTGCAAACTCAATGTTAGATATGTTATTACAGACACAAAAAGATATAGGAAAAATGGATAATTCTACTCTTTATGTATAGAAGTATGTGACTGAAAATCCCCAAATATTCTACTGTTATTACTAGCCTACAATGGCAGTTTTTCAAAACATGACATATATAAGCTAACCTAAAAGAAGGTCAAATAAACACATCAGAAACTAAGAGGAAATGTCTCAAATCTACCAGTCATGAAAAACAACATGAGTTTTGCATATTGCAAGAGAAAGTATAGACTTATGGTTTCTAGATTTACATGTCTCCATTTTGCTCTTCTACTACATTTTCACTGTGGAGGTTTTCTTTTTTTTATTAAAAGTTTTGAATTTAAAAAAGATATAAGAAATGGTTGTTAAAAAAAGTAAGCACAAAGTTCTTATGTTAGAGCTTGACAGTGAAGACTTCAGAAAGGGGAATCAATCTTATTTGTTATAAATGGAAAGATCTATTTGAGTCTATTAACAGAAACAGCAACAACCTGTATCTAAGTAGTAAGTACAGTACCATGAAGACCTCCAAGAGGAAAGAAAAGGGCCTTTACACTGTTTTGCCTAAAAGGCACTTTTAGAGATTCGTTTAAAAGCTTTCATATAAGAATACAAATTATATTTGTGCACAGAAGAGTTTGTAAACTAGATAAGACTTTGAACAGGGGGACATGACTAACTGGCTGACAGAGGTTTCAGTCAATGTGGCTATCTCAGGAGCATTTTTCCCTCAGGTCAAGCTTTATTAAATTTCATTTACAACATCACTTCATTACCACTCAAACAGCAAGAAACAAATATGTAAATATGCAGTGGATAATGCCCATTTAATTTGAGCCCAGAGAGCCATAAACTGAAACGTCTTTTCCAATAGAGTCTGAGCACTGAGGTAATTTGTCTAGCTCTATTTGTGAGGCTCTTACCACAATTAAAACACAGTTAATCCAAGGCACACAGTGCCAATGCTCCACTCGCTCCAGGAAGTAATCATACGATGAGAGGGCCTGGAGACATTGTGCCAAGAGTGGGTAAAGAAAGGGAATTGTCCTTTCCAGATTCATGCTTCCCTCCTGGGACTACCCACTTCATGCTGCAGGGAAGATGCAAATGTCCCCTAGACCAAGAAGGCACTGCAGCCATTTCAAACGGTAACTATTTGTTTCAGAAGCACAGTGCTGTAAATACAATGCCATCTTTTCAAAACAAGTTCAACACCAAAATCATTAACATGAAATGAAGACATAAAACACACTGCTGGTGTTCTTATATACTCTGTCTTTCTCTTCCCTACAGACAACTCTATATTTCTCCTTATTAGGCCGGTACTATCAAGGAGTGTTTTAGCAAACCGGTCATGTCACCTTTGGGCAATGAAAACTCTCACTGTGCATTAAGTGATTGTAGCCTTGTGCATTATGTTTATTCCTGATGTCACTTGAAGGCAAACATTTCAAAAATAATTGCAGTTTAAGACTAATTATTTTAAAGGAAAAGGTGACTTTGGACGTATAGGGGAGAGCTCATATGTAACCTTCATTTTTTTTTTTTTTTTCATCTATTGCCTGTTTTTTCCTGTGAGGCTGGTATCCTACAAAAGGTTTTTGACATTCTGAATTATGAAGACTGGTGACAGAAAACTCTTTGACAAAAAAGTCCTTGTCAATATTCTTGAAGGAAAAGAAGTATCTCAAGTGCCTTTTTGTCGTTTTTCAGTTATCTACAGTTTTTCTGTATTGCCTCCACACACCATGAAAAAGCCATACTTTTTTTCAAATGTAGATCAATTTTTCAGCAACAGTTCTGTTAAAGGCTGGGACTTGTCTACTCAGAAACATTCATTTCTAGGCTCCCTCAGACAATCAATAACGTTACTTTTACAATCTGCACGCTGAAATTTGAGTCCAGATTCTATCCATCCAGACTTCCATGCACCTCCTCAAATTTCTCTTCTAAATTGCCACTGTGCTGTACAGTGAACATAGTATGTAAAATGTAAAACACTTTCCCTCAGAAGCGCAGACAGCTGGAAAATCCTCCACTGTTTGGTGACAATGCTTTTTGGTACAGAGCGCTCTGGAAAAGGACATTGTTCTGTTCTTACCTATTCTGTAAAACCCTGCTGAAAAGACTCTACGTGCAAGGTGCATTAAAGAACTAACGACAAACCTTTGGAAGACCTGCCTGTTTTTAACTTGCTCTGACTGAATTTGGATGAAATGAACAGCCCAATGTTTTAAATTAAATAGCTGGAAGCACTTTCACTTATAATGCATGCAGTGGGCTTGCATTTCAGTCTGGTTCTCTTTCTGCAGGCATAGTTTATGTCACTTTGATGTCTCCATCCATGATTTGTGGATGCAATCAGACACAGTGCTTAAACATTAAATAACAAACTGCACCTGCTAATAATGGGATATTATGCTGTTTGTGAAACCACAGCTCCTTCAGGCTGCATAATTTGTACTGTAAGTTCATTAGCTGTAGATATTTACATATTGAATAATAGGATCAGAAAAGTGAGAGACTGAAACAACTTACTAGAGTGCATGAAAGCTACTGAATGCTTGATATTAGCTACAGTAGTAGATTAACACTGAGCTACATCTGTGGTGGGTTGAACCTGGCTGGATGCCAGGTGTCCACCAAAGCCGCTCTATCACTCCCCTCCTCAGCTGGACAGGGGAGAGAAAATACAATGAAAGGCTCATGGGTCAGGATGAGGACAGGGATAAATCACTCGCCAATTACTGTCATGGGCAAAACAGACTTAACTTGGAGGAATTAATTTAATTTCTTATCAATGAAATCAGAGTAGGGTAATGAGAAATAAAACCAAATCTTAAAAAGACCTTCCCTCCATCCCTCCCTTCTTCCTGGGCTCAGCTTTACTCCTGATTTTCTCTACCTCCTCCTCCCAAGCTGCACAGGGGGATGGGGAATGGGGGCTGTGTTCATTTCATCATATGTCTTTGCCACTCCTTCCTCCCCACACTCTTCCCCTGCTCCAGCATGGGGTCCCTCCCATGGGAGACAGTCTTCCATGAACTTCTTCAACATGAGTCCTTCCCACAGGCTGCACCTCTTGACAAACTGCTGCAGTTGGGGTCCCTTCCACAGGGTGTAGTCCTTCAGGAACGGACTGCTCCAGTGTGGACCCCCACTGGTTCACTAGTCCTGCCTGCTCCAGCATGGGCTCCTCTCTCCACAGGTCCTGCCAGGAGCCTGCTCCAGTGCAGGCTTTCCACAGCATTGGAGCCTCCTTTGTGTATGTTCACCTGCTCCAGCGTGGGGTCCTCCATGGGCTGCAGGTGGATATCTGCTCCACTGTAGACCTCCATGTGTTGTAGGACAGCCTGCCTCAGTATGGTCTTCATGACAGGCTGCAGGGAATCTCTGCTCGGGCACCTGGAGCACCTCCTCCTTGCCTCCTTCTTCACTGACCTTGGTGTCTGCTAAGTTCTTTCTCTTACATGCTCTCAGACCTCTCTTCTGGTTGCCATTCCACAGAAGTGTTTTTGCCCTTCTTAAATATATTATCACAGAAATGCTACCACCATTGCTTATAGGCTTGTCCTTGGCCAGCAGTGGGTTCATCTTAGAGCCATCTGGCATTGGCTCTCTCAGACACAGGGGAAGCTTCTAGCAGCTTCTGACAGAAGCGAGTCCTGTAGCCTCCCTGCTACCAAAATCTTACCATGCAAACCCAATGCAATGTCTGATCTTCTCCACAGACCAAGAGGGCCTAGTTTTGTGCAAATGCTGGTTCGTCCTAAAGAGAAGTCTGTTAGCCATAGACAGCATCCTCCTTGTGGCCTGGCCTACTATACCTGCACAGTATGGATGATCATCACACACAGAGCTGTCCTGGAGCTTCCTAGCACATATCTCACATAGTGCATGCTCACAGATATCTTTGTCTCTGTAAAAAAAGCTCAGAGGGCAGCAGATGCAATTTTCATGGTGGAAGCTTTCCCTAGCCACCCTTTCTCTAGCAAGTAACGTTTTTTGGTATGTGCAGAGTAAGCTTAACTTGACAGGGAAAGGATATGAGCAACCAAAGGGAAACTAGCAGCCAGGAGAAGATTCCCCAGCTGACCTGGAGCTTGCTTCTGGCCACCCCACAAATTCTCCTGGCAAGCTGCAAATAGTTAGCTGGCCATAGGCTGAGCGTTCTGTTATAAACTGTATACCTGGTTGGTTAAATTAATATTGATATCAGCAACAAATTACAAACAACTTATTTTTCTTTCAATAATTGAATAAACTGAAGTCATAACTGAAAAAGAAACTTCAGAGTCAACTCCAAAGGCACTGAGATTTTTATGTGCACTGCTTCTCAGAGAACCAAATTACGTAAGCTAAGTTTATAAAACACCTTTCCTCACTCAGATCTGCAAACATCACTTGGGGTCTGGAAGTCAGCTTAATTCTTTTCTGCCTATGAATCACAATCAGCAATAAAGTTTATGTAACGGGAGTCTCATGAACAATTGCAGTGATGATGCACAAACTAGAAAAAAGCAGATCAGTCTTACATAACTGTTTTGGCTTTGCAGCACTAACAAGTAGATGTCATTTTTGCCAGAAAGAAAGATGATAATATTTGACTATGCTCAGGAGCAATAGCTGTAGATTATAACATCTCTTCCACAACATCACTTTCTGAGCACAAATGTATTTAAAATTTCAGTCTTTGAAGCTGGGTTTTTTCATATTCTTTCTTTATTTCTTTTACCTTACTTTAACATGGTCATAAGTCTATTTTGGTTTTACGCTCAGGGATGAGTCAAGAGTCACAGAGATACTATATTGTGTGCTTTTTCTGTCATCTGTAATTTCTCTCAGCATTCATCATTTTAAACCAGGCTCCAAGTTGCTGCTAAATATAAGTCTCTTACTGAATACATGTTTCTAGCCTCTGAACTCCTGTCCCCTAAGTGCAAAGATACAGCCACATTAAGAGAAACTGCTTCATATAACTCCTGCTACCTCGCCATGAACCTATCTACATCTGTTTGCAAACTTGAAAAGTCATGAAATAGTAGTATCCTGTAATTATATTGCACCAACTACTGAAAAAGATCTCTAAACATAACTTTTAGTCTCAGATTAACATAACTTTCAGATTCAGATTATACCTGCTAGTAGATACTTGTTCACAGAACAAAAGTGAAGCTTGTACTGTGCTTTTCTTCCCTGTCTTTTTGGTTTTCTCCAGAGAACACATATTATATATTTCTACTGCCTATTGTATACACCAGCTGCATATTGGCTGCCAGATGTCCCAGAAATGTCAGCTGCTGCTTGAGCAGGGAGTAAATGCAATTAGAGATGCCCTGGTGACAGCTTGACACTTATGGTGGCAATGTTTAAAGTTTTAATTGGGCAGCACACAATTTGGATTGTTCCTGAAAACCGGACCGTTACACCATAGTAACATCTTTTATCTGGGAGATGCAAAGATCAATATGTGGGCAGATGCCAAATGGATTGATAGCTTTTTCTAAAATATCTGAAACTAGTTCTTGAAACACATTCCACATCCAGTAGCTGTGAGGAGACTTCCTTTTTAAGGCAGTAAGGAATGCTTTTGCTTTAAAGCAGTTCATTGCTTTTATACTGAAACATTACTATACATAAATATGCAAAATATATAAAATAAAGGACCTGAAGACTACTTTCACTACTTATGTGATTAGTTGCCCTTTACTACATCTATCTATCAATTACTACTGGCACGTCAATTGTCTTTTCAAATAAACTGTATCTAATCAACTTACAAATTATAAACTTTGGACACAAAATACATCAAGTACATTTAGTAGCAGAGCTATTCTGTATGAATTACTTTAGTGCAGTCATAAGAAGCAAAAAAACTCCCCCAAACACGCAAAGTTCAGACTAAATTTAGTCTTTTCCTAGGGCTACATGACCAGATCCTACCCAACATCACATTCATTCTGGATACACAGTATTTTCTTAAATCTAAGATAACATCTTTCTTTTTTACAAATTACAAATCCAAGGGTGGTCTATGTTCATCTGAAATAGATATCTTTGAACTACCTTGCCTGTATCCTACATTTGCCTTTCATTATAGTCCATCTTAAATAGGTTGCAAATCAACAAGGTAGCTGCTCCACGCTAGCTACCTCTGTGCATGTTTATTGGGTAGTATAATTTAAAGTACTTTACTGAAAGATGTCTGTAATACTGTATCCATGTACCAGTATAGTGCAGTTACTGTTCTGTACAGTACAGCAGCTTAGGTCTACTTGATCATCTAGGACAGGGATTAAAGTACATTAATTGAAGCTGCAGGCATAATTTGGGATAAGGGAACTTAGCTGGATTTTAGCCAAGAGGTTAAATTTATAAATCTTTATTCTTGTGAAAAATAACATAGGCCCAATGCAATGCTGACTTCATTCTTTCTTGAAAAGATAGGTTTTCCAGAAAAATGCTGGTTTTTTACTGTCCCAGAGGGATGAACTATATTTTGAATGACAGACATTATCAGCATTTTCCCTTTACATAAAAGTGATCATAAGTTATTTTTTTATGAGTGTCAGTGGTCTGATCTTAGTCTCAGGTTTGCCTTGTATTTGGATAAATACGCAACGTACCCTCAGAATGTGGACAGTAATATCCTGCCTCCTGTTAACCATTTGCCAGTCAACTTTGGAAGGTATAATGTAACATTTACAGAAGGTATGAGTGCCTACAAACTGGCAATGCTCGTAGTACCTCATCTCTGATAAGAACTTGCTCCATTTGAAGACTGCCCTCTCCATTTTACCCAATACTTAAGTCTGTTTCAAAGAATATTAAAAAATGAAAACAGTAGGATCATCAATAATCTCAGAGCCAGATAATCATAGTTCTCTCACTTGTGAGACATTGTAAAAAAAGGATAAATCAATATTGGAAATTTTATATCTGGATGAAAAGAAAATAAAGTCTCCTTTCCTGGAATGACCTATATTTCCAATTAACTCACCTAGAGGTTCTATGCATATGGTCATGTCTTGGACGTGATCCATGTTGGACTGGGACAACACAGTCATCCTATCTAGACCCAATATCCACTGAAAAGCAGGGAGAAAGGTTAGAAAATTGTTTATGCTGTTCCACTCAATTATCATTCATTCTTAGAGCTCTGTTTTCCATACCTTCACTAAGTCAATAATCTGTTTCTTGGTCTGGGATCCCCTTGTCGTTTACTACTGGATATACAGAGCATCAAATCAGGCAAAACTTCCATGGGAGAGTGGTACGGTATAGCTGAAGAATGTGAGTGTAAATTCATTGGGGAATATCTGCAAAATGTTATCACCTTTTTCTAGAGTCAGAAACATATACCTGCTCAGACCTTTCTCAGCTACATGTTCTTTACATTGTGCCTGAAGTTATCTCAACATTTTCAGATTCATTTCAGATTCAGTTTCTCATCTCATGCTGTTAAGTGAACACTTCGCTTCCTGCACTCATCAATTCCTAGGTATTTTGCTGTGCAACACTTGTCAGCAAGCCACTGCAATTCATTTTTTGCTCTGAAGTGTTACTGAGGAATATGTTTTTGAAATTGCAGTGTGAACAGCTCTGAAAGTTTTCCTCTCTGTTACTGATTTCAATTAAAAAGGCAGGACTAACACAATCAAATGTCAATATATGAACAGCCAGAAGTCAAAGGAGAATAAACCAACAACCACACAAATTCACAGAAGGAAAAAATTTTCTTTCAGACCAGCAGTTACAGCCTGTTGCCTCTGTATAAGTTTTGTGGCCAAAGCCACAGATAATTCTCTCATTTTATCTGGGAGAAACTTTTTCCAGTGGAAGCAATATATTATATATGAACAACTAGAAAACAGACCTGCTGTTGAAATCTTCCAGAACTGAAACTTAGAAAGATGCATAGCCTTACCAAAAAAAGAAGTAAAAATACTGAGAAATCATCTAGGCATTAACTGATTACACCATTTAGTTTAAACCTAAGTGTTAAGCAGCACAGTTGTTACTCTGTGGGGATGGGGAGGGAAGTGTACCAAGAATATTCTTATTTCTTTCAGGATTATGATTCAATTTGGAAACTAACATGATCATAAAATATACATGCTAGGGTTTAATTTTAGGTCAGAGTCATATGTTAAAAAATATTACTACCCTAGATTTTGAAAACATTAGCCTGAGTCATGTAACATAACCTCATTTTGATCATTCTGAGTTTAGAAAATGTACAATTACTGATGCTGACAAGAAGTCACACCAAGGCCAAATGAGATTAATAAGGAATAAAACTTCATGTCAGTAGCATAATAGAAACTTAAATGAATAATCAAGTGGACAGAACAATCTCGCAGCCTTGGCAGCAAAGTACAAATAAATGGGCTTGAAAACCACAAGAAAGCTTTACAGAAAGCAGTTAAATCATCAATTTGAAGAAGTTTTATGTGCAGAATGTCGCAATAAGTTTCATAATACTTAAAATATAAAGTAACTTCATAGCTTTCACTGCTGACCTTAGCACAGCAAAAAAATCTGTAAAAATCACAAAGTAGGAAAAGATTGGTTTGAAACCATTGGGCAGGTGTATCAATAGGGAGGATTCATTCCACATTCATTTTCTACACTGCCCAAATTTCAGAGACTTCTTCAGCCTCTCTCCTGGCAGATAGCAGGGCAGAATTCTAGGAAGTGAAGTTGAACAGATGCAGCAACAATCTTGTATTCTTGGATGTTTGGTTACAACTCCTTCAGACAGTGGTACATTTATGGGAGACATGTAATGAACAACGGCTGACATTGAAAACATGTTTCAACTACAGCAGCACTAAAGACGCTAACTTCCAGGTTATGTGAAGGAACAGTTTATGGTAAGGGGTTAATGTCACCAGTGATGTGCTTTTACAAACTTACATCCACCAGTACCCATGTTCTTTCAAAACCGTTTAAAGAGAGGAAACATTTTCATTATTCTGGAGAGAAACAGCTTCCATTTTTTCCTCCCCAGAGTTCTCCAAAGCGTGCCTTTCAAGTACATGGCAGAATATCTACACATGTACCAGGAATTCAGTGAAAGAAAAGGAGATAATGTACAACACCTACATAATTGACCAAAGCCTATAACCTGAAAATTCCTCTACTGTTTCCATCAGTGGCAGCATGACAATGCATGTTAGCATGAGATGATCAAGCACAAGTAAAGCTAAATAATCACCAATACCTATTCTGTACAGAAGTGAGAATTAAGCCCTATTTAAGCACACTTAGGAAGGTTTAAGAAAAAACATGGTCTAGGCAAAAGAAAGATAGTCTCTGTAAGCCTTTTTCCTACTACCTATCACACCAATGCATTTTTAGACTCTTTACATTCCGTTTTACACTTTTTCTCAGAAAAGATTTACTGGTTAGAGCACATTGTGTTGGAAATAACATTGATATAAACAATTCACGTGTACTGCCCAATTATTTCAATGTTCAGGATTAAGACAGAAGGAGAGACTTTAAGCTGTTTTCAAAATACCAAAAAACCGCTCAAGTCTCTATGCCTAAGCTTACAGGAAAAGGAAGGCAGGTACCTAGTTAGGTCTCTGGAAAGAGCACCAAGAGCCTCAGCAGAGTGGAGTAGGTAGCTAAAAGGAAACATAGGTGCAGAAAGGTGGATTTCACTCAGTAGAATTTAGGCCATCTAAACCCAGCACTTTTTTTCTCTATTGCACAGCACAGTGGATGAAATTCTGTGGCCTACTTGTGCAAAAGGTTGAAAAGGATGACTTTAATAGCTTGTTTTGGTCTTCAGTTCATGTGTCTGATTTTCCTTTAGGCTACACTTTCCCCCTGCTCTGGCAATAAATAGCCTATATTTAGGAATGCTTAAAAGCATTTTCCCACTGCTACAACAGAGTAAGGGGATTTCAAGAGTAAACAAATCTCATACCCTCAGGCTCTACACAGCTTTAAATGTTGTAATTTTTTTTCAAGGAAGGTCTCTTACCTCTTTTTCCATTTGAAGTCCTTCGGCTCTGATATTTCTCTCAAATACTTCCCTTTTTTCTGTCTGTGGATTGGATTTTCTATACACCAGAATGTAGTCAATCCGACATTTTCCATCTCTAAAATATAGTCCATTGGTTTTGTTCTTATCAGGTACTTCCTGTAAAGAGAAAAATCAACATTTCAGTAACGATAGTTTGCCTTGATAAACGTTTCGTTGCTGTTGGCATCATCAGTTTTCAGTAATACCCAACAGGAAAGATAAGGAATTGGAACAAGCTGTTCAAGTTTTTAGGTGCTTTATATACAGTGCCTCTGAGGTCATCTGAAAGCAGTACAGACTTCCCCACCTCAAAACCAGGAGGTCTCCTTAGACAGATGGTCATATAGCCATGGGATAGGAGAGAACAGAGAACACAAGCCAACCTTCCTCCCCCGTTGCCCTCCCTAAAATTAGGAATACCTTCTTACATATAAAACAAAGCAGAGAATAGTATTAATGAAGCATAAATTTAAAATTAAGAACTTAGTATGGTAGAATGTCTTTGTGCATGTGAAAAGAATAAACAAGGAAGTAAGCATTTACTGCAGTGAGAAACACTAAAACATGGTGCTCATTGCTTTGTGATGGCTCTAGTACCTCTACCTCATAGGACAGAGACAACAATACGAAGGTCCTGTACC
The DNA here is from genome assembly GCF_023634155.1 of Falco peregrinus. Classification (NCBI taxonomy): domain Eukaryota; kingdom Metazoa; phylum Chordata; class Aves; order Falconiformes; family Falconidae; genus Falco; species Falco peregrinus. Next base: position 46,126,744 of record NC_073726.1, read on the forward strand.
TACCACACTACACCTCATCAGATTAACTACAGAATATTTTTTGATTAAGGAATAGCTGAAGAAACCCACTGGATTTATTAGAAAATAATTCCTGGTGTTTCATCTAGCAGTACATAAATGCAATAAATACTGTTTCTTGGATATTTCCTGCAAAGAATGTGTGTGTTCAAACATTTGCTCTGACAGAAAGAAACAACTTGATTTCACTGTTAATAAAAGGTCAGGCAGGTCCCTCTCCTGAAATGTAAATACCAAACTGCTGGCCTTTTTCCAGAAATTCAGGAGATGAAACCCTCTACAGATCTGCCTCACAATTTAGCACTACTTCCACATAATCCAGGTCTGTCCAGGCGTTAAGCTTTCACTTTCAGAGATGTTGAAATTGTGTGGCAGTTTGCAGGTTGGACTGTTTCATACAAAAAAATGTACACTGTGAATGATGTATGGGAACAAACAGCACTCACTCATAGCAGTATAATGGACAGAGACCTTCAGGGACCTCAAGATCAGTCCAGCTCCAAGCTACAGCAAGGGTTAGGCTAATTTCTCTGTGTTTTTCCAGAATTTGCTCACGCATTCCTGCCAGAAATAACCATGCCCTGTAACACATGATCAAATCTCTGAAAAAAAATAGTATTTTGCCTTTCACATCTGGCAAAAGTAGGGAATTTTCAAAATACTTTCTCCATAGGAGAACTGCTTCTGAATTTAAATCGCAAAAAATGAATGTAGTAATAGGAAAAAATGACTGTTACAGAAAAAAACCCTAACCAATATTCCCATTCAAAGATTTTAGCGTAAGCTATCTTCCTGATTCTCAGCAGGCATTTTGATTCAATGGAAAAACCAATGAAAGGATCATAAACGTTCCATCTCCTTGGTACATCCAGTTTACTGAACGCAGAAAGGGAAAATTTTCTAAGATTCTTTTATTCCAGTTCCTGACTCCTGACACAGCCTAATGCAGACTTGATATAACGGAACTATTCTTTGAACTGAACAAGAAGGCAAGAAGATTTAAGCCCTAAGGAAATAAGAGTAACAAACCATTTATATCTATACTGCATATGATTCTGACAAATGATATTACCAAGATATCAGAATATTAAATATGAAGACAGCTCAAGAAGCACAAGAAGGTTTTTTCCCCATAAAAAAATCTACATTGAGAAGATGTAAAGAAAACCCAAAAGGGTATTTAAGGTTATTTAAATAAAGGAAGGGTGCAATAGAATATTTAGAGACAGTGGGCCAGGTTGGTCGTCCAGTTCTGATTTCTAAGCCTCCTGGCGAGCCATCCTTCCTGTTCTGTAGGTCCCAGAGTCTCTACATGTATTTTAGCAAGAAAAGTGCTGTAATAGGAAAGGATCTGTAGATCAAAACAATTTGTGCTGGGCATCTGCTGTCCACACTATGTAGGCTTGAGGGCTTACTTTGGGCCTACTCTAACCTGGTCCAGGAGACTCATTGGAGTACATCTCATGATTTATTTATGAAGGAATCCACATTTAAAACCCAACACTACTCTGGAATGCAAACAAAGCATGCGTAGGGGCAATCAAGAGATTCACTTGAAATGTATATTCCTGATCTGAACTAAAACATTAGCACAGACCCATCCATAGACTACTACAAGGAATGTGTCTTTCTCATCATGCAGTAGTGACGCCACCGGAAAAATAGATTTGCCCTTTATGCTTCCTACGTTTCATCTTTCTCTGAAGAAAATTGGTTTGCCCTACACTGACTCATCAGTGCATGTAGAACCTTATATTAAAGAGCATCTATGAGATTTAGCCAAGTTATTTGACTTGTAGGACTTCTTCCCCTATAAATATGACTTCCTGAGACAACTACTTGCTCTTAGCCTTGTGAAACACTCTCAACTACAATATTGTAGTTTTTTGCTCTGAAAGACAGCTTGGACACCCTTATCTGTACTTGAAGGTTCTTTTCATTTTAGGAACACAGTATGTCAAATCCAGACTGATAAACCCTACTAGATTGGTATGGCCTCTGAGAAGGAAGCCTTTCTGCTGCCCTCTGCTATAGCCTGTAAGTCAGCTTTATAGACTGAGCCTGGACTTGCAAGAACTCTGAGGACCTAACATGATATGGAGACAGTCAGGGCTGGCCCAGCAATGTCAGGAAATAGCAGCTGCAGGGCTTTTGCATTGTCCACAGTATTCCAGGCTTACACTATTCCAGACAGAGACTTTTCTCCTATCTTGAATTTTGCTGACTCTCCTCTAGACATTGCATCTCCTTTCCCTGTGTTATGACTTCAAAATTCTGTTTTCCTAAACTGATTTAAAAAATATATCTAGAACCAAGTCTGACCGCAGTTTTTGGTGAGAAAGTAGTCTAGTCTATTCCTTCATCTGAAAGAAGATGCTAGAAAAGGAAGAACAGGGAAGACTTCACTCTAACAAGAAGTTTAGCATTTCTGGCTATCTTGGCAGCTTTATTTCTAATACGCCTATCTGAAGTTGTATAATCAGGAATTCTTTAACCAAGGAATGCAGTAGTTTTCTAGTTTTCCTATTTTCAGGCTTACAATTGGGAGTCATCAACATTCATTAACATACAACTCATACACACATACATACTAGGAGAGCTTTAGGCTAAAGGGTTTACCCGAAAGTTTCACTGTTCAAAATGAAAGGATTTGTAAACCTAACAGCTACAGAAACTTTAAATGGAAATTTTAGGAAATCAAGGAAATTTAAAACTTTACCTGCAGGTCTTTAAAAAAGTAAATCAGAAGGGACTCCAATGTTTACTAATTTAATGAGAGATTATATTCTTTCTTCATTCCTTATTATTTCAGTATATGGTTATTATCAGTGTGGAAGTTCAATGAAGATAGGATCTTTGAATTCTAAAGAGAACATATTGTCCTGTTGTTTCTGGCTACTTGAAATTAGAGTCCCCTGCATGCAACTTCACAGCTGGTGGGGAGGGTTAACACCTCCACCACTAACAGTGATAACTTACAAACTTTTGCAGAAAAAGGAGAATCCCAGAACCCCCCAGTTTTTAACGCACAGTTCTAATCAAAGAACAAGTATATTTTCTCTGTGTGTTCTTTTTTCTTAATATTCTTTTCCCATTTTGATTATAGTTTTGTGGAAGCTGCAACTTCATTTTTCCATCTATCTTCACTGGTTGGTATATTCTTCTTGACATCATAATATATTTAATTACATGGAACTTTTCTAATAATGAAATTGTGTAGGCTGCAAAACCAAGTGCTAAAAAGTTAGGAAGTAACAGATTTGTAGTCTTCTCTGAAAGCTTGTATAATCTCTTTTCATATTCTTCCTGATCACTGAAGAAGACAGGGATTTGTTGGAAAAAAATTAGGTACTTAGCCTGTATTTTACTAAGTATACACAAGAAAACTGAGCTGAATTTGCACAAGCTGTCATTAAGTGCCACAAAGAACATAAAAATTCTTATTTTTCAACATGAATACCTTTTTACTGCCATAATTTTCAGTGGAAGCACTAATTTATAAAAGAGGTGGTTAAAACAAACTCTATTCTGCACATATAAACTTACTTAAGTAGAAATCAAACCGTGTTCCAGCTCTATCATTTTCCCTTGTTTGGATAAGGACTGATTTATTGATCCATAGAAAGAAAGGCAGAATAAATGCATACATAGAATACAGCCTCTAAATAAAGTTTCCTTTAATTGTTATCTTATTTCTGCTGCTACTCCAGTTGTCAGAAAATGAAACTTCAGTGGAAGTAATACAATATTTTAGTGATAATATGTCCCTGGATATAAATTGTAAAGTATATATCTAATTGTTATATTGGCATATGTAAAACACATTTTGATCAATGCAAATAAAGCAAATGTGATCTTCAACTTGCTCAGACTGTGGCTGTGTTTGAATGAAACATAGAACAAATTAAAAAACCCTACCAAACATCTTTACCCTAAGGACAAACTGAATCCCAGTATGGCTCTGCATCTGTTAAGGAACTTTTGATAAAGCTCCATCCATAAAGCCTTCATTGCGTCTTCTGATTGACCACAAAAAACTAACAGTTGAAGCAAACAATATTTCAACTTGTCAGATAAACAAAAGTGATAAAAAACCTTTTGTATGTCCTTGTAATTTATTTCGATTGTAAATTCATTTTAATTAAGTCAGCCACAAATAATATTAAATAATTCTGCTGCAATGTTAGTTTCAAAACTAAACCAAACATGAGTACATTTAGAGACACTTTTATCAGTGCCGGATCCACTGTTCTGATGACATTAAGGGAGATCCACAGTCTCTCTTAGCTATTAAACTAAACTGAAAGAATGAAAGGAAAGACTTCACCCCACCATTACATAGCTGTGTTCCTATATTTATCCATACAAACTGCAAAACATTTAAACAGTGTTATCTTTTCCGTCTGGAATTAAGCAGAGGCCTAGTACTTTGAAACTTCTTTTTATAGGCTACAGCATCCCTCAGCTCCCATTAAGACTTCCAATTTTCTGGGTTTTTTTCCCCCTTTTATACATATACGTGACTTACATTGCTATTTTCCTCAATTATAGTTATGCAGGAAAAAAAGATAATTCAACTAGGAAAATACTTCCTTTCCCTTTTTCCCTTTCCCTTTAAAAAACAACAAAGATTACATCAAAGTGAAAAAAAAAAAAAGGTTTTACAATATTGTTAAATTAACAGCATCATAATTTGCTCTATGTCACCCTTTGTCCTTCTGACCACTTTCTGTTCATTTTTCCTCTTTAACTTGCAAAGATCATGTGGCTTTTATCTGCACCATTTTGTTAAAGACCATATGGTACATGATGCCAAAATGTAACACAGGAGTATCATGTCAGATTAAGCTATTATAGTGCAAACAGGCAAAGAGGGCCCTTTGTAAGTTGTATGGGAAGCTGGGGTAGAGCAATGAGTAAAGGGGAAGATGAAATTGTGAGCAAGGTCAAACGTATCTCTGGCGCCCTGAATTTTGTTGCTTTTAATTATCTGTCTAACCACTCCAGGAGTGCAGCTCTCTATGGGCTGAATTTCTAGCACAATGAAAATCTGTGACTCTTTTTTCAGCAGTGCTTCACAAAAGAACAAAAGAACTTGCATCACAAAACCCTCTAGCTCCTGCAAAAGACATGATCTGTAATTGTATCTCCCAAACTTTAACTAAACTAGTAAACAAAACACGATCAGGGCAGAGCTTCAGCAATATCTTATAGCTTCCTGTGTTTTTTAATTGTTAGTACAATCCCTGCCAGAAAGTTCTCAGGCACAGCTTGCAGGTAACATTAGATCACTCCAGTAATTAGTCTGAACACGGCCACATTTCTGAGGTGGGGAAAAGGAGACAAGTCCCTGGTCTCTTCTCTTTACTCCCTGAGGAGACAGCCCTAACATCCATGGGTTGTAAGGCAGCTGGAGGCAAAGTCAAAGGGTATCATGTTCCTTTCTGCACAAAAGACACAAAAAGGAATTTAGGCCCAAATTTTTATCATGGGTCCACAATGCTTTGCCTGCTTTAAGACATAATTTAAAAGGGACTATGTGCTGAATGATTCCTCCATGGTACGTTCTCAGAATCATCATTATACACCATCAGGTCGCTTGTTCTTCACTGAAAGGGAATGTTTCTCACACCCAATGCCCAGTGCTTCTTAAGAGAGATTTATGATAAATTCTCCTCCTCGTCCTTCCTTCCCCCCAAAGGAATAATATAGGGGAAACTTTTCCATTCTTAGAAGCTGTGAAGCTTTAGACTCAGACGGTTCAGAAAACAAGCAGACAACAAAAGCTTGTATAGACTTTTCACTGGGGGTGCGTGAAATCAATAAACCCTCCTTTTAACTTGAGCTATTTTATATTTCAGCATTATAATCTTAGAATGGAAAACCAGTCCCCATGGGAAAGGTCAGATACAAGTTGACTTGCAGAGAATGAGCTTTTAAATCAAATTACATTTATTTCCTTTTTATAAAAAGCACAAAGTATATAATTATTATATTAATAATTCTGTGTGTTCTTACCTCTCCCACAACTTCCAACCTGCTGGCATCATCAGAAGTACTGGTCAAGTTACCATGGTGAAGCAGGGAGTCATCATCTTTGGAAGGGCTGTTCACACCTTCTAACTCATCAAAAAAAATGTTGACATCCTTAGCTACTAAAAACAAAAATAAAAATATACATTCGAATCACCATCGAACCAAACAAAGACACCAAGTGTAATACATTATCAACAATCCTACTTTTTAGTTCTGGTGTAAGTATATACTATATTAAGTTTAAAATCTGGTGTGCATTGGTGGAGTGCTTTCTTCACCAATGAGCCATGTAAAGATTTAGGATACCACAATACCTCACTGACGAAAAATAAATGATTTTCTGTCGCAATACGACATACGTTAGCTACCTCTTTAGCTTCTCTTGAGGTAAGTGGCTTAAAAGATTATCTTCTGGATTAGTATGGTCTCTGAAAATTTGCTATTATAAAGAAGCAGATTTTTTAACATACTACATAAAGTATTAAGTTAGAAGTTGTACAGACCTGTGGGGCAGCCAGAGGCAGGAGACTTCAAATATTTAAAAGGAATTGAATAAGTGAGCCTGGGCAGAAGTTTGTCTTTGCACCATTTGGAATGTTTTAATGCATGTAAATCTGGAATAATCACATCTACCTCCTGCACAGCCCTCAGCTGTGCACGAAGAAATAGTTTAAAGATACAGGATGCTATAGTAAACCCAACTGTCATAAAAAGTGACACTTAGAAGGGCCTAGAGCACATTCCTCCACCCTGGGGATCTGGCGGTTGGGCTTGGGGCCAAGGCAGAGCCAGTGCAGCCGAGAGTGGCCCCTTCCCTCCAGACCCCCAGACAGCACTGTGGGGACACCTGGTCCGGGCATCCCAGGGCTCTGCCTGACCCTGGTGCTTCCCACTGGGGCTGATACAGGTGTCAGCCCATGGGCCTGGCCTTGGCCCATCCCTGTCCAGGGCAGGGCCTGGCTGCCTGGGCCTGGCCCCCCACCCTCCTTGCCCTGGCTAGGGTGGTGTGCCGGACCCAGGCTGCCAGGCCCTGCCCTGCCCCCCACCATGGGGAAACCCTGGGCCAAGTGGTACCCTGACAGGAGAGATCTACTTGAGTAAATGGGTTGAATTTCCTCCACCTTTCATGCAATGACAATGTCATGTGATAATTTTACTCCAATTGAAAAAAACAACACCACTAGAAGGAGTTAAAGGTTGGCACTGTACTCAAGATTAAAGCAGTGCTAAGTTTAGGGTGACATTCCCTGCTCTGCTGAGCAAGGAGGTGATGAGAAGCTGTGGGCAGAGCTGGTGTGCAAGTCTACAATCCCACATAAGCACCACTGACCTGCTGACCAAGCAGCTGTTGGATGGGCGACGCAGGGTGGGCAGGCTGTGGCCAGCGAGGTCTACCTTTGCACCCCATACGCTGCAGGCCTGGTGCAAAAGGGTGATAATGGGATGTGTGTGGGGAGAAGAAAAATGCCTTGGCTGAGGATCAAGCTTCAACTGTGGATAGACTTCATCTCTCCGACCTCATGCTTCATAGGCAAAATCCAGAATTACGACAGTAAAGTCATAATTGCTAGAAGGGGCCCCTGAAGGTCACCTACTGAGCCTCCTCCCCTGAGTAGAATAGGATCAAATATCTATTACTCTTGACAGAAATTTCTCTCGCCCACTCTCCCTCACACTTTTTTTGTAAACTTGACTGACTTCTGGAATCATTCTTCTGTGCAATAAAACCTCCTGATCCTTTCGCTTCTCTGCAACTCCCCTAACAGTGACAGGCACTTGTGACTCCTGTTGATGAGAATTTGTATTAACAGGGAACACGCAAAATCTCTAATTGCTGGTGGCAATTTAGTACCATTTCTAACTACAGGCTGCAGGTATAAAAACCCACTGTGGAGAGACTGAATAGCTTGCCAGAAATTAACAGCCGTTAACTGTTCTCAACAAACATAAGCATTTTGTAACCTTTTCACCATTCCCTTCTGCAGGGACTATAGCCCATTTTAAGAAACCTTTTTAAAAAATCTCCAATGCTACCAACTCCACAGTCTCTGCAGGTGACTTGTTTTTAACTATCACAAGCAGAAGAAAGTTTTCTTCATAATATTCATCCTGAATATGCACCTATGTTGCAATTTAAATATATTATTCTTTTCCTGTCAATCATGAATATGGGGAAGAGATTGCTCCCTTTTTCTACATGTCTTTCACAGTATCTAAAGTCTGTTATTACAGCTGTTGGTAGATAAAATAGAAAACCCTACCAAAATATTCAAGAACCCTTCTTCTTCATTTTCATGCATAAATTAAGGACAAGGTTAATTACATACATTGTATTTTTGATTGCAATACTTATAAAGCCACTAAAAATTTCAGAAACAATAGAAAAATCTTCACGTCCAAATTAATCCACTCTACACACTAGACTAATGACCTAATCCAAGCAGCATCATTTTTCATAGAGATTCCGAGTTTTAAATACTTTCATTATTTTTTTTCATGTAGACAGTATAACAATAAGAAATTCTGTGCTAAATCAACAATTTTTAGAATAACATACCACTACTTGAGTGTAGCAATTTTGGGATTGCATAATGACTAATCTAGCTATCATTCTTTGTATCCCAATATTATTTTTGCACAATATTTAATCCCTACTTAACACTTCATATCATAATTCATCAGTTTTACATAGCACCCCCTGTTCATCTTTTATGGAGATATCGAAGTAACAGCATCACCTACTTCACTTTCTTTTATATTGTGTGTATCATTATAGTCTGTGAACACAGAGATATAAAACCTCTTCTTTTTTTTTTTTTTTTTGCAGATACTAAATTTCTCTTGTCATTTTAAAGCTGTTTTTACTATCAGTCCATTTATTTTACTTATCCTGCTTTTTTGAATAGTGCCAGAATACCATTAGAGACAAATACCTAGGATGGAGTTTTTCACTTTAAAACCAGCCTTGGCCTCACACCATCCTGTTCCCAGCTAGGGATGAGCTTACTGATAGGGTTGGCGAAGAGCATCCTGGTGGCATTTTGGTTTATGTGATGGGGAGAGCCTGCGGTCATCAGTGTCACTGTGGCTGTATTCAGTCTGTCCTAGGATGAACTACAGAGGGTTTAGGAGACTTAAAAGGCAAAAAACACACTCCAGTTTGTAGCACATGCAGCAGTAACATTAAAGAATTACTTGCCACCTTGATCCATTTCAATCCACAAAAGCCATACAGGAGGTGCTTATAAAAGACAGAGGAATTGCTGCAAACAGCACAGTCTAACCACCTACTTCTTCACTGTCCCTACAGTTTCAAAGGACAAACCTGGAAACATTCCACCCCATCAGATAATAATCTGGATGTAGGTTCATGAACAGCTTTTGCATACATGTTCATATGAGAAGAATTCTTCTGAATACTCAACTGAAAGAACTACTGAAACAGAAAACATTTTGAATGACTTGAAATTTCACTAAACTGAAACCCAGAAGAGTGCCTCCATGAGAGCAACACATGAACTTGTATGTGATCCAACACCTCAATATAGTCTGAAAACTACTGTGGAAAATACAGAAATAATTAAATAGTGAAGCTCTCTGGGGATTATGAAGAAATTTATCTGTTGCAGACAGGGGCAACGAAAAATGTGAAAATGAAAATTCTGCCTGTATGCTATGCTCAATGGAATTTGAACTAGTATTTTCCTGCCATTGAGTATAATTCTTCCTGCCATTTTATACGTTGGTGCAAAAGATGAGACCTTTGAGATACCAGAATTGCTGCTTCCTGACATGCTAATAATGCTTTGGGTTGCAAAATACATGGTTTTTAAGTGAGTGTTTTGAGATACACAACTTAGTGTAAGAGAATGAATGTGTCTGGGGGTTTCAAGCAGAGAATTACTGGATTATTCTGAGGACTTGTGAGGAGTAAAAAAAAAATAATCTTATTTCAAGGTCACTTTAAAATCCAGCTCATCTCAGCAGCGACTAGAAGTTGTGGAAGCAGTGAATCTCAGCTGGTTTGGGAAATTATCTACCAGGACCTGTCCAGATTGCCTGTAGAAGAAAATTGCTTCTATCAGAAGTATGCATATAACTGGCATGCTGGTTGGTAACTTCAGCAAATAGGATAAGTAGTGACATGCTGAACTACCTCATCAGCGCTAAAGGTATCTGTTACCTTTTTCCAGTTGTAGTAACGGTGTGTTGCTGGTGAGACAGCAGAGCTCTTTACACTGTAGTTGCCTTGATGCATATGCTTTTGAAAATACGCTTTTAGTATTTCATTTGTCACTGACACTAAACATGGGGCCCTAACATTTGCTGAGACCATTTTTCTACCTTCAGCCTCATTGGATACTTAAAAAAATAAATCATAAAATACTGTTGCACAAAACTAAATAAATAATTTAAAAAGCAAATTCTGTTTACTTTACTTTAATAATGGTGATGGTACTTCCAAGCCAACTCTCGGGTTGCCTGTAGATAGCTCAGCCACTCCACTCCAATGGACATGACACCTACATGGTCAAATGTTGCTAAAGGCATAATCAGGGCTCAGTCTTTCCTGTCTCCTTCAGATCATGACATGCATATATCCACAAATGACCTTAGCAAAACAGTGTATCGTAATTCTACCATATACACGTTACTTGGAAGACAGTCTGGTGCTATTGTATAGTCACATCTTTTTAAGCACTGAACTTTAACAGGAATACAGAGCAACATGTACACTATTGCTAAAGGAGATACTAAGAATTCCCCCTCTGGTTTTAGAACAGCTTAAATATGCAAGTTCTTTGGTCCCCCTCATGTTCCATTTTATGGAAAGCAAAATGTCTTGATAATCCAGAATCCCTTGAGGAAAAAAACCAAACGTGAATGCACAAATATTTTTAATCCAAATATAGTAGAACCACATATTTTGAAAACTGAATGCTGGGTAAAGTCTGAATAAGTGTCCATGCATAATCTCAGTAGGTCCACAAGCCACTGTGGACCAAGAGGCTGATTTTGGTAGGGCTCAGAGATAAGATAACTCCTTTAACTTTCTGAAGATGGACACTCAAAACCTGAGGTGCCTAAAAATAAGAATTTTCATTAAAAAAATGTGACCTGACTAAGTTTTTGCATGACAAGATGGAAGCATGCTCAGAGAACATGTTTCTGTTCATTAATTGTAATTTTATTACCAATCGTCACACCAAGCCATTGAATATACTGTAGCTTTGGATAATGCAAACTGAAGATCAATATTCCAGAAACTGCTCTTTGGAAGCTTTTATAACTATCAGTAACACTGAAAAGTGAATTTCTTTAAAAATTCTTAATGGCAATGTTTATAATAAGTATAAAGCATTTCCACATGTTAATGGCGGTAGAAAAAATGATTGGGTTTCGGAGGATCAATATTGTAGAATACCCCTTAAATACCTGTTTAGCAGAGACTTGCAAAGAATAAATGTTCCAGTACAAAAATCCAAGAATCCTTCTGCATCTTGTAGTACATGTTATGTTTCTACAGCATTTATTTTGATTTTTTGATAGAAACATTTTTCTGCACTCATAAAGCTGGCAGATACAATTTAAATATCTTTGCTTCAACAAGGCCTTCCTACAGATGCTATACAGCCCTGAACTTTTTATTATGCTAAATGCTGAACTCAGTAACTACACAGTGGATCAGCAACCCCATCTCAGGAAACATGCTGATATCTGGCTTCCAGATTATGAGAATTAAAACGTTAGAATCAATTTTTTTTATTAAATTTAGTGAGAGTCAATGTAAACTGGATTTTGAAAAATATTTTTAAAAGCCAGAGATTTCTTAGAATTTTAGGTTTACTGCATTGGCAATAAAAATAAGTTTCATACATTCAAGCAAGTTATAGGAATTCATTAAAAAAGCTTGAGATCTGACCTTTTTAAATAAAGCTATTTACTGCTTTTCCATAGGAAGTCCATCTTCTCAGTGTAATAACTAGGAAAAAGCCATGAAAGCCTTTGCTAGCTTTTGTCATGGCCCTGAGGTCACCCCCAGCCCTGAGTGTCCTTGCCTGGACCCCCAGGGTTCCCCCCACCCTGCCCAGGTTCAAGGACCCCATTTCAGCCCCCCAGGACTGCCAGCCCCTGCCCAAGTGATACCACAGCAGGGCTGCTCTTCAGCTCCCTACAGCCCTGCCCTGCCTGGCCACGGCCCCACCGCACCAGGGAGGTACCTGATGACCAGGGCTGGGGCTGCTCCAGATGCCCCGGGCTGCTCTGCTTCTGGCTGTGGCACGTGTACAGGCTGTGAGTAGGCAGCAGCGGGTCATTCTGGTTTCTACCTGACAGACCATTCATGCAGAACCTTGACACCTTTGCTGTATAGTTTACAAGTCTGATTTAGGGTCAGATGCATCACCCTGTTTTGTGTGCCTATAGCCATTTTCAGATTAGTAATTATTGTTTCTGGATGTCTCGGACTACAGAATATTTCTGAATATCATGTGGTCAAGAAGAAACTGTTTTATAAAAGACTCACCAGAAATCTTTAGAAAAATGTGTTTAACATTCCACCATGAGCTATGATACTTAAATGCAGAATTTAGCTCTGATGTAGAAATTACTTTTAAGTCTTTTATAATAGTAGTATATTCACATAGCAGTAAATAAAGATATGGTAAATCTTTATCTTCATTTGCAGTCTACGTCAGGTACAAGCAAAAAAAAAAAAGTAGCTTTAGAGCAAAATGTTTGTTTTAAGTAACTATAAATAAATAAATCTCTGCTGTTGAATAATCACTCTTGGCAGCCTACCAAACAGAAACATGTACCAGCTAGCTAAAGTTGCACAAGGTACCACCTGAATAGAGAAATGCTCGGTAAACTCATGCTGGCAAGAAATAATATGTAGTCTTTAAAGGCATTGTTAGCTTTTTAAAATTTTCATTCAGTGCTAACATCAACTGGAAATAAAAATAACTATTCAGAGCAACCACACTAGAAAAAGTATTTAGGCATGTTTATCTTAATTGTGATATCCCAACAGACTGCAGCTGAGAAGGCATTCTCCTGGACATGTAACAAGCCTTTGCAAACCGAGTTGTACAGTCATAGCAATCCTTTTGTCTTTCCAGAAGAAAATGCAACTGAAGGACATACAGATTAACTTCCCAACAGCAACCATATCTGGTCTGGATAAGGAAAAAACAGTGTCCAAGGCTGTAAAAGTTGTATCCTTCTCAAATGGCTAGAAAAAATTCTATGAATTAAAATGTTAGTTCTTAAAAGACTCTTTGTTTAATGCTATTCAGTTTTGCAATTATATTCAAATTGCTAAAACAGTTTGAGAGCCTACTTCTTTTCAGTTTATATTCATTAATCACTAGCATATATTTGTTTTACTTAGAGTAGCGTTCACCTACATTTACTCATCCACAGTGCATATGTTTGTGTCTAAGCTGTGGTAGTGATTCAAGTTAGGTTATTTCCCTAAATTCCACCTGCAGGCAGCAGAGGCAAATAGCCATTTCCAAATTGCAGATCATCTAATCTATATTAGACATCTACTTTCAAATGAGACAAACTGGGCTGTAGACATGCTAGTTGTGTTCTGTTGATCGCAAAGGGAGCACAGACAATGAATTAAGGTCTTAATACCTTCATTGCAAACCCCTGTGTTCAAGTCAGAGGAACACCACCTTTATGGCCACAGAAAATTGGCATACTTTTAAAAGAAGCAAGGGTTTTAATCTAGAAGTGTATCATTTGAGGTTATAAGCAAATTTGTGTCCTGTTGAATGAAAATGTGGGATTATTCAGCACAGGCATATAATCAGACACAGTACCCAAGGGAAGCTGAGATATGGCCATTTTAAAAAGAAGTTGCTTTGGGCAAACACCGTTAATAAATTTAATCTCAACATCTAATCATTTTAGACAGATAACCCATTTTTATTCTTCTCAGCCATTGCTTGAAACTGAGAAGATAACTGTTTCTTACATTCCAGTATGGCCTCTCCCATCTTTAATTTGCTTATCTATCTTGTCTATTCAGCCTCTGGAAGACTCTAATGCCTTTTCAGCCTCTCCAGTCCACATCCCAACTGCCCCCAGGCCTGTATCTGGGCTGTGCAGGTGTGGAGAAGGGGAAGAAAGCAAAATCTCATATTAAGGTTTTCTGACAGGAAAAGCTTTTTAAGTCACAAAGCACAGGGTTCATCCTAAACCTAGATCTTAAATAATGAGGTGATTAGTTATCAGATTATTACCCTTGTTATCCTAATCTGAGAGTTTTCCCTTTACCCCCAAATAATACCAACACCAAATGACCTGACCCTACCACTGTATGGTTCCTTCTTGATAAGACAAAAATCAGGCAGAATGCAGGGGTTTACACATTCTTATACATCCTTTATCATTCAAGAATATATGTTGCTGTTTTTCACTATAGAAAATTGCTACACAAAACACCTAGTTTGAAATAAAACTGAAAAAGGGAAACCAGGAAGCCATGCCATGCATTTTGATTCTCAGCCTGTCTAAGAGTCTTCAATCTATTATGGAAAATTCCCACTAAAATTCAAGATTCTTTTGGACTCTAGAGTTGCATCGGTTTTGGTAGGGGGGGTGTCTTCCGCTGTTTACAGGAGTAATATTTCTTCTAGCACAAGTATTGAGATCATTCTGCAATTTGATTTAGGAAGGGTGGACCAATCAATTCTTAGTCCACAGCACATTACATGTGAACAGGCCTTCAGTTCTTGTGACAAGGTCGTCACTTCCGCTCCCCAAAATTACCATCTGCAAAATTGTGATTATACTCCAACACTTTGAAATGGCTAGAACTTTAAATCCAGTCTTAGATCCCAGACTGCAGCATTTGCACGACATTATTTGTTCATGCAGCCATTCAAAAGTGTAAAGAATGGATTAAAAATAACAGGAATCTTAATACTTCTGATTACTTCTGCATAGGAAATATATACTGCTGGAATCCTTAGGCACAAAATAATTCAAATTCTTACTAAGACTTCTCTGATACTAAAAGGTTTCTTACTGGCCTTCAATAACCCATTGATTTTTCTCAGAGATTTTATTGATACATACTCACTTATCACTCAGTTCATCACTTTGTATGTTCCTTCGGTTATAATTTCAGTGCATCTCAATTGATTCTTCTACCATAAGCCAAATTTTGCATCCAAGGAATAACTTACTTTCTTGTATTGCATTAAGAATTTCTGAAAAGTCCACATCTGTCTTCTGTATGTCTGGTTTTATCCGTATTTGCATTTCCAGCTGGTTAACCTGCAAATCCTCTCTTCCTTCTGAGGAAATTGAAGAGATGGATGGGGTTTGTGACAGTGCAGTAGAAAATCCAGCCAAGGGGCTTTCAGGTGAGGGAACATACACATTGAATAAAGCTACTTATTTTCCTCCCCCCCCAGCAAACCAATTTTTCTTCAAGCCAAGCAGCTTTAGATAGAAAATGGACCGACTTAAAGCTAAATAGAATGAAAACAACATTTTCTGCTGTCAGCAATGATGCAGAGTCACCACTGGCAAGTCCCTCATTCAGGTGAACATGTGCCATCATGCCATGAACAACCCCTCACCATACCATCTACAAAACTAACTCCAAAATGTGAAAACACATGAGAAGTGTTGTTACAAATAACACAGCACTACAGGAACAACCAGGCTAAAATAAAACACACAAAGGATGAATTAAGTCTCAAGACAGAAAACAACCATTAGGACAAAAAGAGCATGGACAGCATGTTTCAGCCACAGGACATCATAAGTTCTCACATGCCAAGCTGATGGCATGCCTAGGAAGCACCCCAGTACTGCAGTCCCTTTCGAAGGGGGTCACACTGGTATATAATGGTTGCTGTTTAAAAACACTGCAGAATAAGAACAGGCTAGTGGGTCATAGTTTCAAACCTATTTGCTCATGTAAATAAGCACAAGATTTGCCCATTTCCGTGTTCTTACAACGTGAGCAAAGAAAGCAGGAAGTTTTGATAACATACTCTTTCCATCCAGAGAAAGATAGCTGTACATCAAGATTAGACAGGAAAAGGTACTGGGCACAAGGGCTTAAGCTGCTGGCTACAGAGTACTTAGATACAGCCCGGGAAGAAGAAGGCTGCTGCTGGTTTTTAAAGAGTGGCAGCAAAACCTTTCACAAAGGCATCAGTTAGAGATGATGCTCTTGAGAGTAACCAATACACGATTAGCAGATAGCTGCAGCAGTCAGGGAGGTATCTGGGAAAGGACTTCAGAACAAAAAGGCCACGGTGGAAGAATAAACCTTCAGGTCATTTAGTCTATTACTGTGCCTTTACTAGAAACTGTCTCTCATGCTTTTGATGGAAACATTTTCCTTTACAGCCTTCCTATAACAAGCTGGTCTTGTTTTGAATTTGCTCCTAGCCCACTGTATCTTTCCCCTCCCCTTGCCAAGTGATCATCGCGCAACTGCCTTGATGGCACAAAATTACTCAACCCTATTTTAAAGACCCTTCTTCACTTTCTGGAAATACAGGTCTCAAAATGGGTATACATATGCCAGCTTCAGCCTTTTTTATTTCCCACTGTTAAAGTGTAAGTTCAAACCATCTCCTGCTTGCCCCAGCATGTTCTTTTGTTCCACAGCAAAGACTCACTGTTAACATCAGAGACAGCTCCCCTTGTAGGTTCCTGTAAAGTGATCTGTCATAGCAGCAGCAGGAGTCAGCATTTAATGATGTAGAACAAAGAGAATTTCTTAAGTAAGACAGCTGATTATTCGTATAATAACAGCCTAGGGAAATCTGCAGATGGCCTCAGAGGTGGGAGGCTAGGATTTGCCCCAGAAGAGAATTCTAGGGATCAAGGAAAAATACTGCATCTGCTGGAAAAGACATATAAACAATAGGGTGGAGGTAGAGAAGTATGCAATGGACAATAATTGTTAAGCAGCTTTAAAGTAGTGTCATTCAGTTTCTTGTTAAATACTTAGCTATCACTTTTAACATATACCATTACATATTTGCATCCTCAAATCCACTAGCTTCTCTTCTTCATTTCAACCATAGTTAGCACAAAATAATGACAATATAGACAAACATAAAACACACTCTCTTCCCCCATACCCTCCATCCTTCTTAAACCCAAATCACTGCTCCTCAGAACACATGAAGGTAGGATCCCTGCAGCATCTCCAACAGATCTGAACTAATTGGGCCAGGGAGAAAGGACGTGATAGGCAGCCAGCAACAGTGGTCCCAAAGCGTTGGTACCTGATGGACTGTCTAACCACAGACCTGTTCATAAAATGAAACTGTTTAAGAATGTACACATTCAATTTCAAAGCCATTTTTTAATTTATGAAAAATACTGTCAGAAAATGTCCGGCCTAAACGTGACTGCTGTACAGCTATGAAGCCAAGGCAAGTTTTGCTGCATTCGAATCCCTTCTCCTGTATTTGACTTACCTGAAGAATGGGGAGCTTCCAACAATCCACACAAATGACAGTCCTATATGCTTCTCTGATTCACAGTAGCCTTAATATCTGACCTCACTGCCCAAAATCAGATCAACAACATCATCCAGTCTGATTTCACTTAAAATTGTAGACATATTCTTCTACCAACCACTTGTGATACAATACATGGCTAATCAACTTGCCTTCACCAACACACGGAGGAAAATAAATGCATCTGCCAACAACATAGCTTTTACATAAGTGGTTGTAGGAACACTTTCTTCACCCATGATCTTCGTGGTGTCAATGAGCAGAATGGAAACCACAGCACATTTGCTTCTACTTTCCTTCCTCTCCCTCAGCACCCACTTCACAGGAGGGAGTACTGCATTTCCTTAGCTGAGAGAAACCGTCCCTCTGTGGTGAGTTACGGACTAGCCAAATTGGTGATTGCTGATCTGTTAGCAGACAGAGATTTCATCCTAGCTCTTCAGATTGTGGGTATGTCTCGCATCATACACCACATCAGACAATGCCGCAGTGTTCTCTCCTGCATCCCAAAGAGATTAATTTTCTTTATTGTAGCACAGATCCCCAATATCACAAACTGTGCCACTGTTGCTGCTGAGGGATCACTAGCTTTAGCATTTCCTTCTTACTTCAGCAGCTGCTGTTTTATATAGTGACACATCCCACTGAGTAAACACCAAGCAATAATGCCTGGGAGGCTGGGAAGGAAAGACCCTCTTTCCATAGAAACATGAGAAATAAACAAACACAAATAAAAGTGAGGTAAATATTAGGATTATCAAATGTTACGCAATTTTATTAAACGATCTGTCTGGGATTCTTCTGAACTGAGATGTTTTAGCTCAACTCAAGTCATAGTTTATATTAGCTCATGGCGTTAACTCTGATTTACTCATTGATGCATAAAGTAGTGCATGAAATAGCATCCTTTTCCCTTTGTTTTGAAGGATCTCTGCTAATTAGGTTAGGGGAAAAAAAGATATTTTAAAAAGGCATTTCATTTTTAGAGGCTGAACAAGATGGCTTATTCTAAACCAGGATTTTAACATACTTCTATATATTGAAATTATAACATGTATCAGAGAAGCAAATTACATAGCAAAGTATTTTATATGGCACTAATGTTAAACAAGGTCATTTTGCATTTTACTGCAGTGAGAGAGGTTTTGCATCTGCTTAGAATTAAGAACATACTCAGATTTATTGCTCGATGAGGCCTTGTTACATGTATCTAGTATCTAGCCAATTATCACAATCAGCTTTTTAGACATTAATTTTACAAGCAAAAGTCTATTTTTTTCCACAGTAAACGCCTGGAGCCAGATTTTGAAAGCCTGTACACTTTTTTATACATGCACTGTGATGTGCAGATCATATTTGTAGATGGATACCCTCATATTGTGTTCTGAAATTGAGTATGAGCACTTGGGTGCACAGTAAAGTAAGCACGGTTTTGGTATTCAGCACCAAAATAAAGAATATAAAATTAAGCTGAGGAATAAGTGCTGCTTGATCTCAATGCACAATAAATGGCTCATATTTACTCCATATCTTTGAATGGACATGTGAGAACAGAGCTGATCTTTATGACTTGCTGAGATAGCCAGTGCTTCTTGAAGCGTTTTACCACTTAGGTTCTGCTTGTGGGTCAGAAGGTTCTGCTCATTGGTCAGAATAGAAATACTTGCCTCGGTTGCTTTCTGAAATCATAGCCCCTTTTCTTTGCTGTCCCTGATTTGCAATTAACTCAGCAAGTGAACACAAATTTTTGTCTACCGTTCTAGAAGTTTCTAAGATAAAAATTTACAGCTTCAAAGGATCTTTCTGGAAAGGCATCTAGCTAACAACTTCTATCAGAATAGTGATCCAATTTCTTTTTTTTTTTTTTAAATAATTTTGGCAGCAAACATGTATTTTCACAATGGTTGCAGTTCAGCATGGACATTAAATATGACTAGCAAATAACTAGTACACCATGTGGGTAGATGCTCCTATCACAGGGCCATCTACCTCTAGCAGGACAATATTTAGCAAGAGCAAATACAATTCCAATATGAGCAGTCTTGTTTTGCTACATTAAGTACTGCCTGTCGTTTCTACAGAGAAGTTGCTCCTTCTCACCAGAGCCTCTTCGTTAAAGCAAGCTGCTGCACATGATGCCCTTTTCACTGGAGGCAAACCCAGTTCAACATGGGGAAAAGATCACCCCTGCAGATGCGTTTTTCTAGTGGCTTCTCACTTTGAGTGTTTGGCAGGTCATCTACTGCAAAACCACAGTTTCAAATGGAAATTGTTTAAGGTGTTACCTATACATGTGAAATCCATAGCTTTACTGATCTCAGTTCTGGCATTTCCCATTTCTGTGACAGGAATGAAAAAAAATGTACACCATAGTGGGTCTCCCCAGTACCTATCCCATAACTGCACTGGATAACACACTTCAATGCATGAAAAACATATTGGTTCAATTATTGCATCAGAAAAAAAAGAAGCTGTTCTCCAAGTCATAGAATATATGCAAATATACATGCCTTCCCAGCAAGATAAAGCTGGCCTCAAAGCAGTGGCTCAGAGTTAGCTAATTATGTATCAGGTGGAAGGCTGATGTGTCTCATAACGAGTCTTTAAAGGAGAGCTGCTTTTGCTGCATTGGTCAGAGAGAATCTCAGATTGTTTTCTGTAAAAAAATCCTATATCATATTCTATTTTGTTCCTCGCCAACTAATATTGTAATATTCTTTCTGCCTAAGCATTTTTCTCTACTGTATGCCAGACTGTTACTCTGTGCATCATTCTTACTGCAGTGATTATATTAGATATGTTTCCATATATTAAAATTATGAAATTTCTTGATGTTGCTCTTAAAACTGGTGTGTATAGTAGTGCAGTTCCACACTAGGGAAGTATTGTTGATAAGACAAACTATCACATAACAAAGAGAAGAAACAGATTAATAAAGAAATAGAGCTGTAGGACAAGGAAATACTAGGTATGTTTAAAATATGTGGTCACTTCGTGGGTCTGTAATTACAAAAGTCAAAAATTTAGTATCAGCAGGATCATTTGATCAGCTTCATACGAAACATAAAACATTGGTTCCTCTTGACTATCTTCAGCGTAGATATTGCTTTCCTCAATGGAAATAAAAAAGAGAAAAAAAAAAGATATTTTTTTTTTTAGTTTCCTTACAACTATTTTTGTCCAGGTGGAAGGATTTGTCCTCTCTATGTACAGCTAAGATAGTTCCTGAAAGTACAGACTGAGTCCACGTAGTTTTGCGTCATGAAAGATAACTCTGTCTTTCAGTGTTTGTTTTCCTCTTGTACAAACATGAAAATATGCAATATCAGCATTTTTCAAGATCTATTTTTTTCCCTCCCCACAAGCATTTAAGAACAATTGTCTCTGGAAATGTTAAAAGGTCTTTTGGGAGATCAGGTAAACACTGATGATCTGCAAGCCACCAGTGCATAGGCCAGTTACACTGGTGAGTCATGCCCACCACTCTCCTGCAGCCCTTGCTCCCCGCATGAACTGTAGTCACTCACTAGGCCTCACTCCCAGCGGAGCCACTGCACACCAGTAAGGTGGCTGCCCATGCAAGAGGGCAGTTCCCTCAGACCTGCACGGTTCTCCACCAAAAGTTTCACTTAAGTCAGGGGAAAGGCTGCATGTCTTCTTTCACAAGTATCTTCTCAACACATGATGCAGAAACTTATCCTACGTCCTGCCTCGAGCTACCCCTTCTCTGCACAGAAGAAAAAGGTTCTGTTTTCAACCTGCAACTCTTTTAGCCCATCAGCTCAGCATCTGACTCCTTTCTGGAACAAGACCATTACCCAGAAGCTTTCTTCTGTCCATGCTCCTTACCAGTAGCACTAAACTTCCTCTACCTCACAGCTTCAACACAATTTCAGGTTTCTACAAGAGGTGCGGGGGTGTGTGTAGGGTGGTGATGAGTTGCCTTTTTCTTTCATTTTGATGCTTGTTTCCATTTTGGGGTTCTTTTTGAATATGGCAGTGGGGATAAAGACAGGAAAAGTCATCTGTTTAATTCTCTGTTTCTGAGAACTTGCTGACATATCTGTATATTTAAGACAGTGCAACATACCAGGGTAAGACCAGCTCTCTGCCACACTTGCGGTAGTTTCCGCATGGTATGGCAGTGCCAGCCCATACATACTTGTAGTGACAAACTGGGAGTATCTTAAAGGCCCCCATTTTCCCTGATTTGACATACTTACTTTTATCTGTATAGGTCATGGGATTTATCCCCATCTATCTACAAAGCACATTCAATTTCGGAAGAATCATAAATAATAGGTAATGATACATGCCTCTTGAAAAAGAGGCCTTTAGAGACTTCTGGTCTAATTCAAAACACTCCATCATAACAGCATTAATACACAATGTGCTTCCAAGACTGAAAAGATTGGGTACCCTGTGGAAATATTTGCAGACCTTTGAAAAACCTCTGACCTGGTAGTTTGCCATATATGTCTATAAATATGTAAGAACTTGGATATAACTCTTGATACTCTTAATTGGATTACCAATTACCTTAAAAAAAAAGTGTATACTCTGTCACTATTCAGCATAGCTAATCAAATCTTCCACTATGCAAAAAACACCATTTATCTTAATAGCTTTCTCACTGTTTATGGATAAAATAATGTGTCTGCATGTTAGTGTCCAAGAATCTAAAGCTGTGTGTAAAAGTAGAAAAATGCCTTGTTAGTTTTGAAAATCATTGGAATTAAGACATAGGGCTACTTCATTTTCCTAAGAAAGTCCAATGAATGTTGGGGTGGGGGGAGAAATTCAAAACCCAAATCATTCTGTTTAGCATGAAGAACCTATGCCATAGCTATACCTGTGCATGGTCATGTCAAGGGTATGGTGATAACAACACTGGAATTATTTATAAAGGCAATTTAAAAATAGTTTCCCTTTGTATTGCAATACACTGTAAGGCATGACATGTGTTTAATTATGTTAATACAAACTATTTTCTTATCTTCCAGAAGCAGCAGTAGTGAAGGGAAGATTTCTAAACACCGAATAGTACTAACTTATCAGACTAAGGTATTTTGAAGGCATAATGTCCACTCTCTCCTCTCATCCATTAAACCCTGGCTGGCATCACACATAAAGAAGTCCACTCAGCCAATTAATTACAGAGAAGTCGGGAGTCCTACATTCAGCATTTTTGTTCTTTATCTCTTTCTCTCTCAGGCAGTGTATGCCTTTTCCACAGATGACCACAGACAAAATGAATGGATAGCCCTTGGTGCAAAGCCATACCTTAAAAATCTCCTCTACTGCCGAAATAGCCTAAACACTAGACTATGGGGACAGGGTCCTGCTAGCCCTCCATTCTTGCATTCTAATTCAGTCACTGCCCAGAATGGACTGTGGGCATGGGACTGTCAAACCCACCAACACTGTGCTCTTATCATCAATAGGGAGGCACCTATTAAGCAGCAATTTCAAATGGGACAACAGCTGAGGTGAAATGACAAGCTACATTACCCACATGGACAAGCACCCAAACCACTCGACGACTGTGCAAAAGCGCACAACCTCTTTCTTTGTTTCCCATATATGTTCAGGGGATGCCTCAATGTTCTGAGAGTTGAAAGGACCCAAATGTCCACACAGAAACCCCAAGCATAACATGTCACACCTTCCTATGCCTAATATTTCCAACTACCTGGCTCTACGTGGCCCCTGTGTAGATCCTTACACAATCAGTAGAGGGACAATGTTGCACAACAAGACTTTGGAATTACTGCCTAGAAGCACTTCACCAATAATACAAAGGGACAGAGCACCAAATTGTGTGCTTTCCTATTGGGAACAAAATGATCCTTTTCAAGTGCCACAATGCCTGGGATAAGAATCCACAGGAGACAATCTGAAAATGGCACAAAGCCACAGTATGTAACTAAGCAGAGACATGTCTGCACGGTTATGTGTTGCAAATGAGAATCTAGAAAGAAGTCTGAAATCTAAACAGACTGAACAATTCAGTCCATTTCTTATTACTCTTATTTATATCAAAATAACAGTAGGAATGATTGCCTTTTCGTTCTACCTCTTTCCTCTTACACTGTGAGTGCACATATAAAAGCATAGCTATCAAAGATCACTACCATATATGTTCGAACATTTGCCCGTGTTTGAAAAAATCTAACTACTTGTGAATGATAAATCCCTTAGTTACCATCTACCTTTAACAATATCAGAGTTGTTAGCAGGCAATTCATAAAGAGCAGATGAAGACAACATTTGCTGAATAAAATGTTTATTGCAAAAAGCTTGCCTAGGACTCAAGTGAGCAGTTTCCTGAAGAGACAAGCAGAAAAGCTGGCTGCACAGGGATAAGTGGCATGACCTAGCAGATAACTTCAGGGCGCCAAAGATTTATTTCACTATAACACGGAGAATCAAGACAACTAGATTTATCTTCCAGGTGGATTTTATTGTAACAACCAATTATAGACTGATGTTATACCATAGCCTACCACTTCCTTCACAGTCTAAACACATCCTGGTAATTCATTCCTGCAGAAAGTACCAGCAGGTAAACCATTTTGGGAACTTCAGCTGTCCTGAGACCACTGAGGAATGAACATAACATAGGAATGTGAAAATGATTAACCTAAAGACAGGATAGCAGAACAGAGGTCTATCCAGCACAGGATTCTATTTCTGACAGCAAATGATTAGGCAAAGGGAATACAAACAGGGCAAGTGCATCCAGTCTGTCCCCAGTCTGTCCCTTCCAGCTTGCAGAAATTTAGAGGTTTCTGGAGTGGAAGGTTTCATCTAGATGATAACCGATTCATGGCTATCAATGCCCTTTCTACAAATCCGTTCATTTTATACTCACTGTCACTTGTGAGCTAACAGGTAGCCATCCCATTCCTCCCTCCTCCTTTTTACTTACCTTGTTTCCAGCCTTCATGGGCTAGCAGGTCTGCTCCTCAGTCACAGTGTCATAGTAAGTCCCAACAGCCAGGCAAAGGCCATGAAGCCCAGAAATTCACTATCACCGCAAAGCCTTTCTTATTTTAGTCTCAGACAAGAGCTATCATGCTGACCTCATGAAATATGCTTCCCATACAGAAGCTAAACATGAAACAGTGAATCCGACTCTATCATAGGGAGAGGATATGGTTCTAGCCTACCTGTCTGACTGTGTGGAGACCTAATTAGGGAGAGATTATAATAAATATCATCATTTAGGTACAAACTGGAGCTGAAGAATGAGAGAATTTTTATTCATCTTTGAGAGTACCTCACAAGCAGCAGGAATCCTGTCCCTCGTACTGGTACAGTTGGCCTTTCTTACAAAGCCCTGCAACCTACTGTAATTACCAAAACCCACTAAGGAGAAATAAGAGCACTTTGCCATTAAAATGCATGGACTAGTTTTGGGATGTTCACATAGGATGCTTATCTAAAACAAGTTATCTCAGAATGAACCAACAGGCTTGGTGTTAGGAAAGAGGTCTTGCTATCTTTTGGAATGGAACAAAACCTTTTGTGGAAATTTGTAGCACCATGCAGCCCTATTACAGTCAAATCCCTTTTCTGATCTTAAAAGCATCTCTGCCAAAGCAGAAGCTAGTTTGTTCCATCATTTGATAGTCTACCTGCAAGAATATTTCCTTGGAATATATGAAACTTATTTCACATTAGAAACAGAGGCTTATATAATACTAAGCCCCCTTTAAGGAAGAACTACAGAGCTAAGAGAAAGCCTCATTTTTCAGTCAAGCATTACAGGAACATAAGGAACTTAATAACTGATTATTCAGTGTCTCTCATGGCTTCTTGAATCATAAGCTATTTTAAAAACAAAATAGGTCATCATTTTCTCAGAAACATTGCCAGATTTTATATATATTGTCTATTTTCTTCAGCATAAGCTTGAGCAGTCAAGAATTTTCTCTATTTTAAGACAATTATGCTACACTGGTCTCAGGACATTATAACTTTGCTTTAGGATCAGCAATATTCCCTGCTTGGTGCTGAGCCACATCTGGCTGCCTGTTCCTGCATTGGACAAGTTTCCCTTTGAGAGGAAACTCTCTGAGGGTGGACTGATCAAGAACATCCACAGAGAGTGACATTTTGCAGTCTTTATGAGATGACTACGTGTTATAAACTAACAGCTAGGAGAGCCAAAATCTGAGGGTGAGCTGTACTGATTTTAAAGTAACCATTCATAATTGATTGCAAGAGTGAATGGAAGACCATATTACAACAGCAAACAGGAGACTGATCAAAGCAGGAAGGGAAAAAAAATAAGTCTTTGAAAAGAGATTGATTTATAAATATATACTCCTCAGAGAAGTAGAACGCCCTCAAAGTCACCTTTTAAAATTATTAATATTATTTTTGAAGGCCCTTATTAAAAGCGTGGACAGGTCTAGGCAGGTTCAGTACTTCTGTGTGTCACCTGTAGCACAAATTGAGGGACGCAATTAAAATATTTTTAAATTAAATAAGATAGTTAACATTGAACAACAGTGATTTATCCTCTAATTTTTTTATTTCTATTTTTCCACATGCTGTTTGCAAAACTGTTCTCCGAACTGCAAGAATGAACATTTTAGGAGGCTTTAGCTTAGGAACAGGAATTTTCAAAGAAGTGGCTTTTGCCCTAGAAAAGTGATGTGAAGAATGAAATGGGCTGAATGATTAAGCAATGTGATAGAACTCAGGCTCTGCATCATCTGCTAGCTAGTTCAGCTCGTAAGTTCAAAATACTTCATAATCACAATGTGACACTTGTCACTCAGTCCAGTGACAAAAAGTCCTCATTGTAATTGAGACAAACTGTTCTCCTTAGGAGCTTTGCAGAGGCTCCAGAGCACCAACAGTCAGGAGAATGCACTGTCTCTGTGTTCAGCAGGGAGGTATTTCCAACTCATGTTTGAGGGACAGATTTGGGAGAAATTTTGTTTGGTGCATCAAACTTGCATTGTATTGAACATAGGCTATAGATAAAGAGAAAAGTTAAGCATGCAGGCTATTTTCTTTGACATCAACGTTCCTTCTGCATAGGGACATTTCTTGTAAGCATATTTTTTTTAATATGAAAATTAGCTTAATGAAGGGAATATTAATTTTTTTTTTATATTGGCTTGCTTTTTCCATGCTTTGTTCCATATGTGAGGAAGTTCTACATACACATAGCAGAAGGTATATTGAAAAAGATTGTTCCTCTAATAATGTTAGACAAGTAAGATAACAGCACACTATTCTCAGTGTGAATTTAAATTTTCAGGTGAGTTTACATTAGCCATTCCCACACCATGCATGTGTTTGCTGCCAAGAAATATTTGCATGACAGAGCTTTCTGGCAGAATTATTTACAGGGTTTTATTCTTTTAATCTGAAAGACATGTCTGCCACAAGTCCTGCCAGTCAGCAAAGAGAAAATGTGATTTAACCAACAAATCACATCTAACACAGATCTTTTAAGGACCATTCGCAACCAAATGTGAATGCTGACCAGTATGTGCACATTTTGTGATGAGAAAAGGATATCTTTGGCACAGTAAATGGTCATTTTTGAAGGACTCAGTTCCAGCTTCCTTGATGATTCAAAGTTCATTACGTTGTGACTAAGCTCATTAAACATGATTTACTTTTTTCCTTTAATTTTGATTGCCACAGTTTCAAGAACCATGCATTTTTCCCTGCCTCCTAAGTCAGTTGTTCTGTTGGCCAACACCACTAGCTCTTTCTCATTTTCATACCCAATAACTACAGGCATAAAAAAAAAAAAAAAAAAAAAGAAAAAGAAAAAGTTACAGTTTGATGAGCAATAAAAAAGAGGATCCAAAACTATAGAAAAGAATGCCTAAGTCAAACACATTTTCCTTCAGCATTTGTACATATCTATAAGGTACTGTTTGTCATAAAAAGTGAAGAGACTTCCAAAAAAAGATTCTCACTGAATTCCAATGACCCTGCTAGACTTCCACTGTAATGCCAGAAACCAGTCCTTTCAGCAGGTGTTTCCTTGCCACTGAACATCAAGTTCTTCCAGATATTATGGACAGACCTATATCTTTCAGGTAGCAAGGAATCTCCATTCCAAAATGTACTGTTCTTTGCATTTGAAGGAGATCTTTTTGAACAGTAAACTCTGAAAGCAGAAATGTCTACAATATTTTTATGTGTTTCCTGGAGTGAAGGAAACACATAATTTACATATTTACTGAATTCTGGAAATCAATTACTTCAAAGACAACCCTTCTTGCTGGAGATGTAGATTGCCTGCAGAACTAATTTGTACAAGTGATATAAATGAGTATCTACATTATTATATATACACTTCTATATAAACCTCAAAATGTATTAAAGTTTAACCAGAGGCCTTTACAGGAAGCATAGAGAAAAAAAACCTTGCTGAGGAATCTTTGAATCCCTGTTACTACAAAACAGGTAACAAATTTTAGGAAGCATTGCAAGTATAGAAGACCTAAGAAGGTTCCAGAGTTTCACACAATAAAAAAATTCATTTTAGTGCTGCTTAGACTTATTTATTTAGGCAATTTTTCCATACCCGGGAAATTTAATGACTCCTAGAGAAAGCAAGTTTGACAAGCTCTGCAGAGTCTGAGAATAAAGAAATTCGTCACCAACAGGAAGAAGTAAGGTAACACTATCCTGATTTGAAACAGAGTATCAACAGAAAGAGCAGGCAGAAACCCAGAACGTAAAGGCCTGCTTATTCCATAGCGAAGGTGCAACGCTGTCAGAAGTGACGCAAGCATTTTTTTTTTTGTCCCCATATTTCCTAATCCTGACATTGAGGGAACGGACTGGGATGACAGTTTAATCCCCCCAAAGCTTGTTCGGTGCGTGGTTCTCCAGCTCTTACAGACAACCTGAATGCTGATTGTTATTGCTTTCAAAATAAGCCTCCTGTGTGCAACACAGATGCATCAATCATAAATCATCTTCAGGAGAGTTGAAACAATCTACAGCAGCCAAAGGTTTGCCCCAGGCACTTGAAATCTTTACTTCAGTAGCCTTATACTCCATTAGCCACAATATACCACAACTGCTCACATAACTGGAGGTTTCTCAAAGCTAAAAATACTGTCCCTCCTGGATTCTGGAAGCAATGTGTATTTGCCTTAATATCACTGCATCTAAATTTACCATCTGATTGCTTCACCTGTCTTGGCTTTTCTCCTTTCTAAGAGGAACTTCCCTCACACAGGTGTGCCTGCAAAGGCATCAGGAGTCTTCGCCTTTAATAGACATTTTTTTCCATTGCAAAAATTTCTCCATTTTCCTCTGTGTTTTGATTGTTATTTGATACGTTCTGATCTGCTTAAAATAAGAGCTCGGAAGTAGTGGTTCTGCTTGTGGGTGAGCAGTACTTCTTTGCAAGATTGCACAAGACAACTTCTTGTAAGTTTTTTTTTTTTTTATAAGCCTACAGACGACTTACTGCTTGCTAGCCACTCTAACACACAGGGTAACAGTAGAAGTCATTAGTCTCAAGCTTCTTACCAGCTACAAACAAAACTGGCAGGGAAGCAAGCCATAAAGGAGTGCTGTAACATGGAACAGTATCTATAGTTCCTCCTCCTTAGCATATAGCTACCTATGAACTTGAGTCAAAAGAAACAGTTGTTAATTAGAAAGAATCCATGATAAATAATAAAAGCTGTCATTCTAGAAAGAAGAAAAGTGGCCAAGAGAAACAAATTGACATGCAGAAAACAGCAGTCTGATGTTAGAGGTAAAATAACCCCAAACAACTCATTCATAAGTGTCATTTTATCAAGAATCTTGTCTTTCTGTAGTTCTAGCCTCTCATTGTTAAGAATTAGAAATGCCATTTTAAGTCCTCAAAATACCTTTGTGCACAATCTATTATGCTAGACTGTCTCCATGTTTGGAATATTTGTTAACTGGACAAAGGAAATTTCAGACTGAATATAATGTATACTACTCTGAGACACACTTGATTATGATAACAGCACTCCAGTAGAAGGAAGACCCCAAATTGTATGAACTATTTAAAATTAGACTGAGCAAAACCCTGAGGAATTTACTGTATGTAATAGCAGGAGGATAACTTGGAGAATGGTGGTGTAAGATCTGTTACCTAATTAATATACATCAGAACATTTTCTCTCTAAAACACCAAACTATTTAAAATGTTTATAATGTCTTAGATAAGGTAATGCCATTGCTCAACTAGTGTATTAGGCTAATTATTTATGAATCTACTGCTGTTAATTTGTGGCTGAGTAAGAAAGAATAACATATGATTTTAGGTTTAAATAAATACATTTTTTAGGATTGCTATTTATTACTATTGCTGCCTGACTATAATCTTTCTTAGGCTGTACCAGATCAAATGATTGTAATTTAACCTGGACATAGAGACAAACTTTGTGTTCTTATATAGAATTAAAAAGTGAGTTCCAAATCACAAAAACATTATTTCATTCTAGATGAAACAATGACACTGTTAAGTTGGTTAAGAGAAGACTCCTGTCATGTGACATATTTATAAAAATCTGCAGCCTTTAAGGCTCTGGGTACTATTAACTCCTGTGAACTTCAGTGAAGCTCATAATATTAAACGCCTGCTTGAACCAAGCTGCCAAGCGTGTTCTCTGTAGGTCACAGATGCTCTTATTGTCTAAAGAGTAGAATATGATAGACAAAACTAATCTCATATTACTGTGCTGAAAGCTTAATTCCTCAGAGGATCATCATCCAAATGATGCTCACTAATGAGCTCCATTTTAGGAAACCTCTGGTGTCTACCTAAAAAGATCTTTTTCTCAATCATAAGCCAGCTTATACATTATTTAGTATTAAACCACAGGCCATATCTATCAACACACAGATGTAGAATGCATAGAAGCTCAAAATGAGCATAGTTATTGTGCACGTTCAAGATATTTTTTCTGCCAACTGTAATGCAGGGTTTTTTTGTCAATCTTTTAACATGCTGTGGTCATGATTATATATCTTTAACATCAAAAACATTTCTGTAATAGTAATTTTTTTGTATTTCAAAGAAGAAACATAGAAACAGAAAAAATAGATGGACAAACAGTGGAAATGAAATAGACAAAGCATATGGTTATGAGTCACTATAAATCCTTAATTAATCTATGTTGTCAAAGATTGTGGTAACTAAATAGTATGGGTGCCTGAAACTCATGGCAGTAGACCTGCATAGCAACCCACAGTAATTAATCTCAGTTTTTAACTTTACAAAAATTAAGCCATTTACTAGATCTACAAGGTAATGGAAACATGCTGAGGGCTTGCAGGCAGAACTGTCTGTCTCACATAAATAGACTGTGCCCCGTGGCACCCAGCTAGCTGCAAACAGGGTGCATCATGCCCTTTCCTGGGCAGCTACACTGGAAGATTATTGACACCCTTCAACACAGAAGCTACAAAACTGACTTTATGGGCAGCCGTAATTTGCTCTACTCAGGAAAGAAATCTGGAGTTTAGTTTTCCCTGTGAAGAATGACTGAACATGGCCACCACAAATGTACTCCCCTGTTATAACAAAAGATACTTCTAAAATAGCTCTGGCAATTAACATAACAAGGAATGAACTCATGATGTCAATTAGAACTTGATGGTTCCCAGGAGATTCTGGCTTTCTTTTAAAAAGTTTCATTTTGTTAACCAGTTAACATATGTTGTAAAATCTCCTTCAGATCTAGAGTTTTTGTTTGCATTCCAGCAGCAAGACTTTGATCTACACTCTGGATCATGCCTTTGTTCACATCCAATGTTAATGTCAGTTACAGAGTTCCATGGGAGATGCCTGTAGCCTCTAGAGCATTGCCATTAGCTCAGGACTTAGCAAAATAAAACATATATAAGGGGAACAATATTAAAAAAATAACCCAAAGCTCTCTCTACATTAAAATTTTGGATACCACTACATGTTGTATGCTTTTTTTTATGATTAAACTTACATTCTTATTTCCCACTTTCAGCTGCCCCATCTGTTGTTACTCCCTATAATCTATAATTGACAAAAACATACCAAACATAGACGAAACACCAATTGATAGCTCTGACAATCAATAGATTGATCTCCATGCAAGCATGATCTGATGCTGTTAATACCAGCTTCACAACATCACGGCACATCATACAAGAAATGGAATTAAAGAAGGTGTCAAAGCAATCTGTTACCTGGCTGATGGGGTTTTGTTTTTCCACCAGTGCCTGCTGAAATACTAGATCCAGAAGATGAAACTTCCATTTTTATTGACCCTCTGACTTGTGGGAGTGAACGATGCCCGACCACAGGTGGACGCTGTGACACTGGGTAGCTTGCTGCAGTTCTCCTCTGACAGATTTGTGCACGCTTTTCAGCCCCATGAATAGATAAACTTACACCTGACAGGAATAAGAATTAGTACTATTAGATAGAAGAGACCAGCACAGAATAACTAAAATATAAAATGGTTTAAAATGGGGTTGTAACAGTGTTCTTGGGGAAAGAAAAAAAAAAAAAAAAGAACTATAAAAACATTAATTTTCTATGAAAACGAAAAATGTGAACATCTTTGCTGCTGTGCTGCAGACATCAGAGTCAGCTACACCAATAGATATTTAAATTAATACATAGTCATGGTTTACTGCATTAGTGGCCTGCAGGAAGAATTATCTTCCACTCCTTCAAAAAACCCAAGAGCTCACACAGGACACTATTAATGAGTTAACTACCACAGAATCTATTAAATGACAGTTTTCTGATTGACAGACTAAGACTTGGCAATAATATTTTCTTTGTTTTGAGCATTCACAAGTGTTAGAAGTGTTAGAATGTTACCACTTCACATGGTAACTACCTTTTAAAGAAAAAATAAACGTCTGTTTTGAGGAAAACAGTAAGGCTGCAAGCCACAATAACATGATCTTAAGCTTGAAAAAGATTCCACTTTTACCAGTCCTGTGAAACATTACTTACAACACTGGAAATAATCTTTCACACCAAACACTTGCAAATTTGTCACATAGCTAATTTTTAAATAGAAATTGTGATGAAAAACAAGCCTTACTTTTCCAAAGAGAAATGCAAAGCTGAAATTTCTTATGTGTCTATTGTACAGTCTTAGAAAGAAATACTATCTTACAGTAACTAAAGCTGCTTCTGACTTCCTTACATTCACATAGATGCAATTGCTGCAGCTTCAGTTGAATCACCTTTAGCATACTGTGGTGAAAACCTTTAGACAATCTCTTTCAGGCTGCAAAGCTGAATGATAATACTATGATACACTTAAATTTTACACTTAATTTAATTGTGACTCTTACTGCTTTTATCAGCAACCTATCTTCTAAAAAAACAAATTAAAAAGCAGGTGGAAAAGCAGATCCTAAAACCCAGAAATGTGGATATTGCAAGCACATTGTAAGTTGCAGTCACTCAAAATCGTTAGACATCATTGATTAGATTGCTCATTTTTGTGAAAGGCATCCCTCACTGAAATGTCCAAGAATGCCTTAACGACTGCTCTTCCAGTTCCACTGAAAGTCAATGTATGCAAACCACCAGGTCACTGGAGAGGTTTTGAATCTCTGAAATCTTAATATACTTTGATCCATAATATACTACCAAGGGGAAAAGAGCTGCCACTTATATGGGTGAATTGTGAAAACAGTGGGATTGCACACATAAGGAAAGTTTGGGCAAATTGCTCTTTGATTTTGAATGCATAAAGCCACTTTAAAGCTGTATACTTGCTACCTGACTTCACTGCACTTTGCCAGAGCTGATCTCCTGCAGGAAGCGTAAAGGCACAAGGGCTCTCCTGCAGCAACTGCTCACAATACCTCCCAATTACAGGGCTAATGTATTTGTCAGCTGTTTCTAAAGACTGTAGACATCACACTTTCTCTAGCACAGACAGCAAGTCCCAGCCACCTTATTCTTGAGAAAGGCAGCATAGTAATCCCCATGAGCAGAATGACGAGTATGCCTGGACAACACATTTCTTTGACCATGTTAGCCATATAGTGTAGCCATAAGGGACTTCAAACAGTGAGAAGCTAAGCCCCAGCTGTAAAATGAGCTTTTCACTTCTTGTGCAGTCACTAGAAACTTGTGATACTCAAAATATTGTGCAAATATCCCTAAGGCATTAAAAAATTAACCACAACTGTTTCATGTACTGGTCATGAAATGAGTGATCTATTTTAGGAACGGGCTCCAAACATAGACTGACGGCTAGATTTCTCTGAGGTTCAAGTAAATTGCTTTTTCGCATTCTGAAAATTCTATACGCTCTTGTGAAGCTGTGACTCAGCTTCCTAAACTATTTCTGCAGCACTTATTTTCAGAGATCAAAATTAAGGATACTGCAGCCAGATCATTATTCCCAAGAACTGCAAAATTTGCAGCTTGATCACATCCAAAATTATGTTCAATCAACAACTTGACTCTGGTTACATGCAACCTTTTATTTCTTCCACTAAGCAAAAGCACTATGAAATTGTAACACCAAACTACAAGAGGAAGAATGTGCCAGCTTTACTGAAAATTTTACAGGTTAATCTTTAGACATATTTATAGCCTAAAAGTGCTTCAAAACTACCACTGTTTACACCAGAGGTGTATCACCAATATATTCAATATGATTGGGAGTTCTTCACTCCACTTTCCTTGGCACTGCAGTTATTTCCTTCATATAAGACATTCTCTTGACTAGGAGAGTGAATTTCCATTATTTTCATGAGAACCAGGCACAGGATAAAGACGGAAGTATCCTTTTTAGTTATCATTTCTGATTTTTCCAGAGAGAGACCAGAACTTTATTTTCTACATGTTTTTCTTTTCCTAAACTAGAAGTCTGCAAAATCATAAGATAGTAATATTGCAGCAAGCTGCAGTATTACCTTGCTGTTGTATGTGAGAGCCCTTTGAAAAGAGATATTAGCAGTTGAGAATACATCCCCAGATAACGTGCACAAGAACAAAGAGAAAAGGAGGTGGAATCAGAAGTAGAAAAGCTATTGGAAATAACACATATACCTTATGGGAAATGAAAACCTAGTGAACTATTGACACTAAGCAGAATCTAGAGTAAACCCCCCCTATTCTTCCTGCAAATAACCCACACTGCTGCTGAATCCTGGGGTTTGTGGGTCAGAGATGTGAGAAAACAGCACAGAGACCTCTGAAGGGTAGCTGTTAACGTTGACACCAATTTTTTTTTGCAGTGTGACAATACCCACACAAGACATCTAGAAAAAAAGACAAGTTCTCCAGCAGTATGTTGCTGGCTGGGTCTTCAATTAACTACATTTGGCGGAGTTTTTCTCCTGCCTTCAGTCTTGGCCATATAGTTGCTGACACCAAAATGCCAGTGCTGTTGCACACTTGGTTACATGGCCTTTGACCGTACCTGTCCCTGCAGCATGGTCATTTTTAGGTGAGCTTGTAGCCTCAATAGCTGGGTACAAGCACACTGGCATGCTCTGACAGGCAGTATTAGGTGCTACAAAACCCCAGGAATTTCTCGCACCGCTCCCTCTGGCTTAATATAATGGATCACAAGTACCATTTCAACTGAGGGCTGCGGCGCAAATGCAAGTTAAAGACTTAAACGTTGGCCAGTAGACACAGCTGACTGTTCACTTTGCAGGACTGGCTTTTGGACAGGGCTCTGTCATCTGCACTTGGCGGGTTGCAAACCAAGTACTTAAGAGTGGGAAGTAGAAATTTTGTGTTTTGATGCTGAATTAGATTTGAGCCTTCATGTATTATATGTGTCACTCAGCTCTCTCACCCCATGCCTGCATGCAGCAAAAGTCTCTGTATTTTCAAATTTTCATGTGTCTTTCTCTTCCTTATCTATATTTCTATCTTTTTTTCTCATACAAGCTTCTTGTCTCCATGAGGAGCTGCTCATCTTGCTGCCCTTCTGTTCTCCTCTGATGCTTCTGTTTGAGCTTGCAGGTTTATGTAGGAGAAATACCTTAATTCCCTTCCTACCAAGGCATCTCAGCTATGCAGTTTGCCAGCAGGGAAGAACAGCTTCTATACTGCTTCTGGCTAACTATTTTTTGCTCCCAGCTATGTCTTTTTATTACAATTTTTTCCAAAGCCACATTTCTTTTACATTGAGCATATTTTGCCTCTTATAAAGTGGTAGTATGCTTATGACACTAAAGAATTTATAATGCTCCAGATAAAACTTGCATATGAGAACATTAAAACTGGAGTATTAAAATACTTCCAAGTCAGGAAGCAATAAAATCAAACATAAAGAAGAAAAAGAAGACAGAAATTACCAAAAATAGAAAACACTATAGTGTGCCTGCATGCAGTTTTATGTGATGGTGGTATTTGTTTTGTTGGCTCATGAGATGCTACAGTGCTGAACGACATCCTGCACTACTCAGAAGTCACTCTGCTAAGGCATCTGATGGGGCATCTGCTTTGGTCATGTCTTAGTCCTGGTTAGCAGGTGTTGTGCACCACGCATCTCTGTACAGAGCAACACTTGTATTCAGTGGATCTCATCCAGCACGCCTGCACTATTCAACTGAGCATAGCACAGCAACTCTGGTACTGGTGGAGATCGCTTTAGCATCAGAAATGGGGTCAGCAAACTGTATCCAAATTATATTGTGCTGGGACTGACACACTCTCCACCTGGGGAGGCACCCCCCTGTAGCAACTGTCAGGTTTGGGTCAGCCCTAGTTACATTCCACCCTGTACCACTTTGGGATACAGGCATATATTTATAGGTTCCTTCCTGATGTTTCTGTCTCTAGCCAGAGATAATATGAACATGAATAAGCAATAATAATGCAATGCAGAATTACAAAGCTGTATAAACAATCCATTAACTAACAATGGTCAATTAGCTTCAAGTGCCCTGACCTGCTTTGTAGATCATCTCTGCGATAACAGACTGCTGCTGGCAGGGGCAGTAAGTCCTTTCGGTTTAGTATCATCAGAACGTCAGTGCTCATGTTGGAGACAAATTACTGCAGCAATTGCTCTCTTTTTTTATGTGGCTCTTCTATTCTTTTTAAGCCTTATGCAGAGGCCTTAGGAGCAGATCGAGGTAGACCTCTTCTTCAATGACTTTCTCAGAGCAGAGCAAGTGCAGGGGAGCACAGACCAAGAAGTGAGGAGGAAAATCTCAGATGCAGTGTGATGTAGAGCCACAAAAAGTAAAACAGCTCTAGAAAGCCTGCAGTCATTGAGGCACAGATAAGCAAGCTCATAAGAAAGCACTTTGCAAGCATGGGCAGAGACTAGAAAATGAGGCTTTAAGGTGCAGTATATAAATAGGCAAATGACATATTTAGTTCCTTTCAACTTTTACACCCAGGGAAGTTCACATTAAAAAGCTAAGCACCCTTTCCTCACCTTGTGCAAACTGCCACATTTCCTGTTAAAGTCAATGATGCTCTGTAGACAGCTTCAGCTTTTTCACATTTTCAAGCTAGCCTTGGTAAGGGGCAGCTCAGAAAGGGCAAGCAACATAAAAGTTTTTTCATGCAAACCCAGTTTCATCTGAGAGTCGGAAGAGACACCTGTGTTTGATGCCATCATGGACTCTTCTGCTTGCTCTGAGTCCTAGGTGGAAATGAATGAGCTTGAGAGAAAAATTCACCAGCTGCCCTCTGTACACATACCTGAAAGCACAGTCTAAAGGAGGTTCCCTTTTTCCCACCTAGTGTGCCCTACTTAGATAACAAATACATCCAGAAAAGCATGGTTATCTTTCTCTGTGCCTTCGGGAAAAATGTCACAACAACATTAGGATTCCCACATTAGATTAAGTCATTTTCCAGAAGCTTAAATATCACAACTCTAATACAGCATCAAGTCCCTTGCCCCTGGAAACAAGTGATTTCATGAATTGTATGTAAGCCCAGATTATGCTTCAAAATACAGCTCTGAAAATGTTGAAACATTTCTAACTACATCAGATGTAAAAACACCTCACAACTGTAAATCTTTAAAGAAGCGAACAGAAAAGCTAGTAGTATCAGACCTTCCCTGGAATTTGACTGACTGGAGAGAACAACTAACACTGCATCTTGACAAATTACATGTTTTCAGTTTGTTGAGGCTCTGCATGACCTTCCCCCCGAGTCCCTCCCAAATATTGGAGGGATGACAGGATTTTCAAGGCCCATAGTAGTTTCAGAAACTGTTACTTTTTTTGCCATTTTCTATCAAAAACTTTGTTCAGTTGGCTTCTGAATTTACTTTTTTTTTTAGCATATATAATTTTCCATAGAGAGAAACCACAGATCTTAAATTTACAGCCTGTGAAGGAACAGCTGTTTCTTTGTCTGAAACATGTCATCCACAAAATTTTGTATTGAAAAAGATCATGAATGACCACTCCCTTTACCTCTCTATTCCATTCATGATACTACAAGAGCTCTATCGTATCACCTCTCTGTTGTTTCTATTCCCAAGCCTAGGATACCTGGTTTACACTGTTGTTCCTCACCAATAAGCTTTTGTATACCTCCCAGCATCCCTGATCACTCCTTCTCTTGTTCCTTTGCTTTTTCAAGAAATTAAGACCTGAAATGCACATTAGGAAAGTTTGAAGAACTAGCACCAGAAACGCCCATGATGTTCAGGTTGTGCCTTCAACAAGGATTTACAGTAGTACAATGATGTTTGTGGTTTTGTTCTTTCCCTTGTTATTTCATCTGCCCCAATACACTTTTAGACAGGCTCTAGCTCCCTCTTGCATTTGCCAACTCTTCAGGCAATTTTCTGGTCAATCAGAGATCTCCCTCCTAACCTACCTGCTCCAGGCCCTTGCATCAAGTGAAGGCTGCAGGAAAAAATACTGCATTATTTCTTGCATTTGTAGGTTTCATCTTCTTCCACTTCAGTTGCTTTCTAGGTCTTATGTTTATCACTACTGCAAGAGCATCACTGTACACCCTTTTGTATCAACAAATCTTCACAAATGTGTATTACTTGTCACTGCATTTATTATTTTTTTTCCCAATTACTCTCCTTCAATGGGAAGAGAGTAGCAGCATACTCTGCCTGCTAGTCACTGGTGATGTTATTAGGATCTTCATTTTGAACTGTGATCAAAGGCATGTCTGAACTAGAACCAGGACTCCATGAGGGGGCTTGTGTACACACTAGGTTTATGCAGCTTTATCTGCATAAATTTAGAAATTAACAGTTTTACACTAGCAAACATGCTTTAGGCCAGAACAGCTTATTCTCCCCTACAAAAGTGGCTACATTACCTGTGGTATAACTGCATCGAGAGCCAGTGTTAAGTCTGTCAAAGTCCTAATGAATAAAAAGATCATGCTTACTTTTGGTCTACCATCAAAGGGTCTTTTTTATAGCCCCGAAGGTGGTTTATTACAACATGCTAGCATTCAACAGTGATTATTTAGCATGGCTGGAAAACTCCGTAATGCTCACAGAGATGCAAGATAACCACCTGAAGTCATGAACATATCTTAAAGAGAGTCATAATAATCTTGTTTTAATGGTCTATGTGACAGTCTGAAAAACCACTTGCCTTCCTTAGGCATGAGTGAAGAGAAAAGCTTAGCTAAGTGAATACAAAGCTCTTTTTGGCTACTGTTGACTTATCTGTCATTGTCATGAGCATGTTGCAGGGCCATGGTGTCAAACACAAGATGCTGCCTACACAAGTCATAAGAACGCAGGTGAGTATAATGGAACTTTCTTCCCCAAGATGCCTAAATTTGATTAATTTATAAGTATTACATTTTTATTTCTGTCTAACAATTCCTTATTTAGTTCCTCTCTGCAAAAAGAAAACTATAGTGCATGTATGCTGGGATAAATGCCTAAGAATTGTGTTTATGTCCCTCTTCAGTTTGCCCAGCAAGCTGCAATCAGATTTTTTTGTCACCATCCCAGCTGACAGTTTTCTTACTGGGGTTGCCTGCATTTTTTATGTGTGTGTGTTTATTACTTCTCTTTTTTTTGTTGTTTGTTTTAGTATCTACTTTGATTTACATTGTTGTTACAACTGGACTTTTAATAGTATTAGAACCACATGAATTCTGAAGAGTAATTTGAATAAAAACTTTTTTTGAAAAGTTCCTTTGCTTGATGCAGTATTAAAATAGAAGTGAGAACACCTTGTCCTGAAACCTGACAGACACAACAGAAATCAAAAACTGAGGCTGATAAAACATTTTCAGTAGAATGTTTCTCTATCAAAAAAATTGTCAGTTTGTTAGGAAAAAACTTGTCCCAAAGTCAAAAGCTGCTGTCAAAAATTTTGTTTAGAAAAGAAATCTAACCTTATCTTGACTGGGATATCCTGGCTTTTTATTTTGTAATGACTTGACACTTTGAAAAAAATGCAACCTAACATATCAAATAGGATACAAGTTATCCAATAGAATACAAATTATCAATTAGAAAACCTGTTGCCTCTGAGCAAACAAAAACAAAATTATAATTTCAATTACTGAAATACCATCTGTAATACCAATCATCAATTA
This sequence comes from Falco peregrinus, assembly GCF_023634155.1. NCBI lineage: Eukaryota > Metazoa > Chordata > Aves > Falconiformes > Falconidae > Falco > Falco peregrinus. The sequence continues at coordinate 46,166,821 of NC_073726.1, forward strand.
ATGTTACTGTAACATACAAATAATAAGAAATAATTCAAAACATAAAAATTAAAACCAGAAAGCAAAACATGTCAAATAAGAAAACAAAATGCAGTAAAAACAAGAAGTCCAACCAAGATGAAATATTTCAACCGTCCAGAAGCAAATTCTGACATAAATATTTTAAGCATTATTTTGAAAAGTGACTTCAGAAAGTGCTCAAAAGAGATTGAAAGGGAAAAAAATTGCAAGAATTTTAGAATTTATGTGGATTGGATATTCTGGCTTTTTACTCACCACCTCTATAAGCAACTGGAATACACTCGCACTAGAAACAGGTTCATACAAAAAAAATAATAGATTCATATCACAGTTTCCGTCACAATAAGTAATATCCTGTCAATACTTCTTTCTTTAAGGCAATATCTATTTCTCAAAAAAAATTGGAAGATTGGATCTGTCATCTTAAGTGGCACTTACTGATTTGGAAACTATGCGGTAACTCATCTTATTCATTTTACTATATATGCACAGCATTTACTAGCCAAAAATAGAGCACTGAGATGATTTAAAACTTACTTTCATTTATGTTAAGTACTGTGTTCAAAATTGTTTTCTTTCTTAACAATTAGCTATCACTCTGATTTTCAAAATCAAGAGCATTCTCATCAAAAACTTTCTGCATTGATTTTGAGGCTTTTGCCCATACACATATAGTAAAATGTAACTGCACACACAGCAGTGATATGCAATACAAACATCAGGGCAAACTGCAACGTCCCATGAAACAAAGCACCACGCCAAGTCCCAGATGCTTATTATTGGCCAAAGAACGAAGTGAAGCACTAGCCATGCAGATATATTCTGAGTGTAGGTAGATTTAAAAGCAGAGAACTGGGGTTTTTTTCCCCCACATCTTAATGTGCTGCCTGAATGTCAACTGCTGCATTTCAAATACCACAAGTCACATTTTATCTCTTTTAATTGGATATTCTTTATAATGCAGAACAGTGCAATCAATCTGAGAAATCATCTGTGAAACAGGAAAAAACCCAGGAGACTTCACAGATGGGAAAAAAGATAGCTCAGGGTACGTCTGAATGTGTCTGCCTCCACGGCAGAGACAGTAACGATTTTCAGCACAGTAACTAGGCTTAATTTAACTTTGTGTTCTTGCGTCCTGTTTCAGGGGACTGGTTCGCCATCAGCACTCCTACTGCTCTAGCGACGGGCCAGCCCTGGCCATGCTTTCTGGGGAAACTGCAAGCAGCAGGTCAAACATACACTCCTGCCTTCACCCAGCCTATGCCCCAGCTACAGGACCTTCTATAGGCTTGGCATCAAAATGCTCTCTGCCTGCAGATAAGTTTTATTAACCATCAATTAACTTTTACTTTGATGATAATTTAAATTAATCCCTCTACAGCCAATGTCTTCAGGGGCAGAGCTTAAGACAACAAAAGTTACTTCTTCTTCTCCACCCACCCCACCCACCCCCCAAAAAAATCATCTTATACCCCATATTGTAGCAAAAAATAATACTTGAATAAAATGCCTGTAAAGTAAACATGCATCTGGACAGGTGTATATCTGACTATACAGGTCTTACATGCTGGGTCAAGCCCAATACCTAGGAGGGATTTTGCTTTCCAAAATGACCGTCCATTGCGGACATACAGGCTGTTCCTACATCCTGGGACCCATGGGCACATCTGAGGCCCCAGCACCTCACATGTCCAGGGTCTGATGTTAGACCACAGCTGAAGAAAGGCCCAGAAGCCTCCCACCCGCTCCTGGGGAAGGGTCTCTCACATGGGCTGGAAGCACATGCTGTGGTATGCTCTAGCAAAGCCCAGGCAAGCATCATTCTGCAAGGAAGGAGCACCAGCCTCCACAGACATGCTTGCTGAAACCCCGAAGTCTGCCATCAGCCTTTTCTATGGAAAAGACATGTTTACAACGGCCAGCTGTATGAGAAATTTTGAGGCACGTGTACTACTTGTCCTCCTTTCACGCATCATTAACATCCAGCACATTCTTTCTTGGCAAGTAACGCTTTTGGTTGTAATAAAGCCTATGGTGGCAAGCTTTCTAAATGGTCATAAAGCGAGGGCAATCCCCAGAGGAGACAGCAACTGTAGTGGGCAGCAGATGCCAGTGAAAAATCTGTATTCATCTGCCACCTCATCTTTCCGGCACGACTCCAAGCAATTAACAATAACAAGACGCTATTGTATGCAAACCTGCCGTGTTTGTGCATACATTCCTTATAGGGATCCAATTGATTGTTCTCAACTTACTCTGATCTGGATTTAACAAGGCACAGGTATTGCTTATTTCACTTCTGAGCTAGATTGCATTTCTGATAGAAGAGCAATAAGTACTGAAAGACAACAATAATCACATAATGATTGCCTGAATTTAGCAGATTAATAGAGATGGAATGAAGTGTTCTACCAATTGATACCATTTTGATTTCTCGAGCTCTTCATAGCAGAGTCAGAAGAAAAGGTAGGAGGCTATAAAATGCAGTGACAACATTGGAGGATGTACAGTCTACGACATACAGATTTGGTTTTGTAAAAAGCTGTCTGTGCTCCAACTTATTTACTGAATAACAGCCTTGTGCAAGCACAAGGCCCACCATTCTTTCACGTGTAAATAATTCTCTGATACATTAGCAATTCAGAAAAGCATGTAAAGTATGTGAGATATAATTCAAGCTATGTTTTATGCACTACATAAAACAGTGAATGTTAGTTGGATGTTCCTAACAGTTAAGATGAGGCACAGGAGAGACACAATTTTTTGAATACACCTAAACCAGCTTAATTATAGAAAGAACTTATAAAAAGAACCATGTGCCTAAATTTAACTCCTGTGATGTCTTTTCAGCGAAAGGACGTTCACAAATACTCTTTCACAAAAGTTTTCTTTTCTTCACTAATACCTCTGCCACTCAATGTCCCATTACTGTTCATTCATTTTCAAAACCATGAACAGAAAGTAAAGAAAAAAAAAAGACAATATACATGTAACAGGTACTGCAAATATTTGTAAATTGTATGTTGTAAGTATTGCAAATATATTGAAAGTTACATTTGTAAGAACGTTCCAGTCTAAGAATGATGGTGAATTCGTTCTGAATATTACAGGAGGTTTGAGGATTCAAAACAACCAGATAGTCAAGGAAGAGAGACTCTCTTCACAGATACCTTTTTTCTCAGAATCAAGAACATGCAGTTCAACAGATGTGTAGACCTCAACCTTCACAAACAATTCCTAAACTGAAATTTCATCACCAAAACCACCTATACAATTCTGAAACATGTTAGTAGTGATTCTGAGAAGAGCTTAACATGTCATTAAATGGGACTGTCTTTGGGGTTTTTTTAACTGACTAGGCTGCCCTTTGGTATTTTTAGGTTTAAGTGACCTACTAATGGACTTTATTATTCTCTTGATTTCTCAGTATCCTGCTGCTCCTGTATTTGAGTTTCCCTTTGTGGATGGTATACCATCATAGCAGCAGGGTACACAACCATCTTTAATTGTTCAGATGCTGTGTATTGCTCCTTTTTTTTTTGTTTAAAAAAAAACCAACAACCAAAACTCAGCAACAAAAAGACAACCAACCAACCACCTACCTCATTCCTTCCCTGGGTGAATGCCTGGATAGACATAACCACATAAAGCTGTCTTCTATACTCCCTGAAAGAGAAATGTGTACTTCTGCATGTTAGATCTGAGCCCCAGAATCAAAATGGTACCAAAAATCATGGGTCCCACAAGATTCATCTCTTCCTTCTAATCCTTTATGAACACAAGCTTAAATCCTGAAAAGACTGGTTATAGAGATAATGTTCTTGTTAAATTTCTATGAGGAGTTAACTATCAACCAGAAATATTTTTCTTCATTTACAAAGTAATATGAGCCTGCTTACAAAAGGCTATTAATGGATCACAGCAGTCATAATTACAGTTGCACGCAATCTGGAAATAGATTTCCAAAGATGATTTTAATATCTCAAACAATAAAGTACATTATGTGCCTAGGAGTGAAAGAAGTAAATGAGCTAGAACTGGAGTAGATGAAGGTTTATGAGAAAATGAACATTAGATAACAATATAATCTGTTAAAGAGTATTTCCTCTCAGTTCCTGATAACGTTCATGTTTTCAGTCCCTTTATGTGACATGTCTCCTTGTTGAAATTTGGCATGGCCTTCATTTTACGTCTACTGACAATACTTCCTTCAGTGAGCAAGCCATGGCAAGGAAATGATTGTTACACTTCCTCCCTTTCTCATGAACTGCAGGGTTTTGGTTTTGCTCCTGTCTTTGCAACTGTCAAACTTCTTTCATAATGCATTATGGGTCCCCACCTGGACTTTAAAAAGTGTAAATCTAAACCAATAAAGAAAATGTCATAGTTGTCAATATTGAACCTTTCTTTATTTTTCTTCTCAGCTTTTCCAGTTAGCAATCCATTTTATAGATAAATATATCAGAACCTAAATATTAGACCAAATATAATGATTCCTAAGAATTCATAAATTCTAAAAGTTGCTGTCTAAATATGCTCAAGATACTTGGTGCTCTTATCAGTTCCGTAAGTGCTTTTTCCTTCTTAGAATTTAATGGTATATGTCAAAATGTCTTATATATTATCTTCAATTTAAAATAAATAATAACAAACTAGTTACTTTAATCCTATCTCTGTGAATATCCACAATTTAGAGTTCAGTGATTATTCTCCCTGACACTAAATTCACATTCAGTAAATACAAAGACCATATATGCTCTTAATTCATGCAGTGATAATTTCCTGACTGCTTGCTTTCTGATTTATACAAGTGCAAGAGACTATAAATGTATGAAACAAAGTTCTCTTCTCCCTCCCTTACTGAACTGTGTCACAGCTCATCTCTTCTAAATTTTAAAAATGCACTTGTTATTTATAGTGCATAAAGTCTGTTGTTCACTCTGTCTTCAGAAATGAATGCATACTTCTGTAAAAACATGACAATAATGACACACTTTTGAGACCTGCAAATCCCAAATCCAGCTTTCTCAGTAAAAATACTATTTACCAGGTTTCACTACATGCTGATGGATGGTATGAGAAATATTTTGACCTAGCTATAATCCCGTCTATCAGAAGTGTTGGGGAAGGAAATCATCTGACAACCTGCATAAGGTCAGTCCTTCAGCCAATTTTTCAGAAACTTGGTCATGGTAATTCACAACACACTTTTTTTTTTTTTTTTTAATATTCTAGTTCAACTTGCAATTGCTTGGTATGACCTGCTATCAGCTTTCTTGCAGACTCAATCCCATGTCTTAGTGGTATTTTGTAAATGTATTGCTTGCTGAGCTGCTCACTGACCGAACACTTTGTCAAGCGTTTAACTGACTTTGGAATTTAAAATAAAGTTCTTGACAGGACCCTGTACACATGAGAAAAAAACAGCCCTTTAGATCACACTGATCCTATTCTCCATTACAAAAGTACAAAAAGCAATCTCTTTCTTACCCATGTTTCACATGAAATAAAAATATCATTGCAGGATGGCAGAGACATCTTAAATGAACCCACACTTCACATAGCAGTAAAGTTAGTAACAGTTAACTTTGCTCCGAAAGCTAAACTTTTCTAAAGATGTTACATAACATGAATAATTCAGTAATTGAGTTTATTTTCAACTGTGTTTACTTTTAAATGAACTACTGAGGCATTGAACTTAAGGCTGTCACCTTTAAATTATTTGTTACATTAATAAAATAAATACTTTTCAAAATAATAATAAATAATTTCCAAAACATCCCCTTGCCTAGAGGTGCTTTACAATCTGCTTCTTCCAGATATGCACTGTGTGGAGAAATACCTCTGGCAGGCTGACAGCATCACCCAGCCCTAACTCCAGCAGAACTGGCTTGCTTTCTCCAAGCTATGGACAAGACCAGTGAAAGACAAATGAATTGTGGCCATAGGGCTGAATAAAACCAGGCGGTGATCTCATGGTCAAAGCCCACCATGCTCACTCCAGATGTCAGCCAGCTTAGCCAGCCACCTGCGGGCAGCTCAAGACCTCACAACTACAATCACAGATAGCATGAAAGGAGAAAAGTCAAGTCCTCTGCTGACCTGCCCTCCTGCCCACTACATGCAGTGCAGGAACATCCCCCCACCCTGATACACTTCTGAATCATTAAATTCAACCTTGGTAGAGCCAGTTGCATCTTTTTTTTAAGCAGTGTGTTTTCCATGGTATTTTTGCAACTTGATTAAAAGCATCTGTCTCTCGCCAGTCCCTCAGCCTCCTAACCATACTCTGAAATCTGCAGAGACTGAGGTTCTCTGTCTCTAAGCTCTTTCTCCCAGTCTCACACATTCTTTGGACATGGAAAGTTTCATTCTAAAATGGTCTTATTCTGGCGATTTCAGAATGAAACACATGAGTTCTCATTTCAGGGAAAGTGTCAATATGTCATATGATGTACAATATTTTCACAGGGGAATTTCCAGTAGGAAAAGAAATTCCCTATTCCTTGGATCTAATACACACAAATAATGTGATACAAAATAATCTAGCTGTGTCCTGAGAGAAATCAGAGGAACAGAGACATGAGTGCTAGAGTTACATTTCACTGAACTGTAATGTCTGATGGATTTTCTTTGTTAATGCATGAGCAGCTTGTTTTCTCCCCCCTCTATTCTGTCACCTCACTTCCTTTTTTAATTTTAAAAAAAGTATTTCCCAATAAGATTCTGAATATGAATATCAATAAAAAGATAGCCCAGAACTAGGAAAAGGAAAAATAATGTTTTAAGTATGAGAGAAACGTTGGCAGATTTTTAACTATAAATTCATCTAGATGATATCTAGTGATATCACAAGTATTACTGCCAGGCTCTATCTAGTTCTCCAAGTCTATTTTAAGCCAGCATTATGATTAGATAGTTAGCATGCAGCATCGTTTAAAAGAAAAAAAAATTAAAAGAATGATCAGGATCATATAACTTTTCCTCTCTGCATATAGAAGTCCCTATAACAGATTACTGTAAAAACTTAAATTCTCTGGGAACATTGTTAGAAGCTGTAAAAACTCACCTTTCTCTAAGACGAGCATGTTTCTTAAAGGCAACTTCCTATGTTTGGAAATTCACTGTAAAGGTTGCCATGGTGATTAATTTTAAAAGTGAAATTCTCCCCTTTTAAAGTTTTTTCTTTAAAGAAGAAATGCTATGTACTAGGGACCAGACCTCAGCGAGGCAAACAGGAACGAAAATCCCATCGTAATCTTGAAGATTAAAGGACATGGTCTCTGTATAACTGAAACTTCAGCAACAAAGACATTTTCAGAAATATATTGGAAATATCTATTTTTACCTAAAAATGATAAATACATCCATGGGAGTAAGAACTGAGGGAGAAAAGCAACATCTTCCAGTTGTCAGACTGCAGCAAGCAGGCCAGGTTATACTAGTGAGAGGAAGGAGAGAATTGTACTGCTAGCTGGAGCTCAGCAGAAAAAACAGCAGAGTCAGCTGATATAGTGTCATTGTGTGGCAAGAGAGAGAAAAGAAGTGCATCACCAAAGAGCCTAGAAGCCAAAGGTCATTAATGAACAGCTCTTTACCTAAGGCATCTTCAGTTTTCTTTCCATGGATGAAGATGGAATAGACGTCTCCATCTATTGACTTCTCCTCTGCACAATGCTACCCAGAGCTACATCAGACCTTGGCTTTCCACACAACTGTTAGCGGCCAAGGAGCAGACAAATGCACAGCTCCGTTCCGGCAGCACGAGATGGGTAAGTACCATTTCTTCTCTAAAAAACATACAATGTTCAACATTACATCATGCAACTTGTCACTGCATAAGCTGCCACTGCAGAAATAATAGCAAGTGTTGTGCCAGTTCAATACCCAGGCAATTTATGACTTCCTTATTCATATAAAAGATCACAGTACTGTGAAACAGCTGCATTATTCATTATGTGTTTAATATTTTATCCCTCTAGACAGAATTATCTGAATAAGCACAATTAAAATGTCTGACGTAGACAGAGTTTATTTTAATACAATCAATCAAATCTGTTTCAAAGACCTGCTTGACCTTAAAGCTCCACTGTTTAAACAGAGAGAAGGAGAAACATGCTGAGACTAATGTGTGCAGAGTCTGGGTGTCACTCATTTTGCCTTGAACGACTACCCAAGGAAGACTTTTTACTTGATCTACTACTACATCAGTCATGGTAACTGTAAGATGTTCTAAGTTATATCAAATTATTTTAAGTTAAACACATAAGGTCATGATTACAATGAAAGAAATTACCTTTAAAAAAATGGCAGAACACATGAATAATTACTACTGCTGCTCTGTCATGACCATAAAGTTTAATAAATCCATATGCTTTGTATTTACCCACTGGGACTTCTAGGGGAAAAACTAGTATCTGCATGGCATCAGTTACAGCTATGAATGCAATGAAAGTTGGGTAGGAAACAGTGACATTCCTGTTCCCCAGCACCCAGAGCAGCAATGCTGATCCTAAATTAGTGGTCCTCATGCCTTTTTGCTTTCTCTTACAGGAAAGGATCGCACCTATTGGCAGCTCCCTCATCCCTAAAGGAAGTCCAGTTTGGTTTCAATGTATAAGAAGTCCCAGAGAACTATATTTTGTAGCACACAGAGTTTAAGCAATGAAAACCACATTTGATGAGCAAGGAGAAAACTGGAGTCCAATGTGTAAACAGCTAAACTGGTACAAGCATTTCAAGGTTGTTATCTATGTCATTAACAGGTGAGTTAATTCTTTTACACACTAATTTTTATAGACAAAGTAAATAGATGAAATTGCAACTATTCTCCATATTTAGTCTTGAATAAGGTTCTTTTTAAGAGCTATGGAGACAAACCACACTCCAGAAATCCAACCTTAAGACTTCCTAAATCTCCTTAGAGATTGCTAGTTTCCAGTGTTCCTCTACTTTTTTGGAAATAAACTCACAAGCCTTCAAGATTATTTAAGATAGTTAAGAAAAAACATTTATCAGCATCAGTCCTGGGAGAGGCAGTGAGGCAGAGATTAGACATAACAAGAACAACCCCATCCCTTAGTGCTACACTGATTTTCATCAAAGAGATTTTGCTCCTAGCCCTGAAATCATGTGCACAGGTTTTAGTCCAGTGGGAAAAAGGGAAAAAAATAATTAAAAAACAAGTTGTCAAAAGGTCATTTCAGGAGTGCACATTCACACAACGGAAAAAAACCTATAGATTTAATGGGCACAAGGCTTCTAAATTCTACAAAGCTCCAGAAACAAAAGAATTGAGATCTGTGAAAATTAGGTAGGAATTTTTTCCTGAAATATTAGAAAGGATAAATATTAACTCCTTTAAATTGCAAGAGTTGTCACATTCTGAGAATTTGCTCGTCTGAAAAAGCACATTGCTCTGTTTTCTTCTTCATGATTGTATTTGTCCCAGGAAGCACCAGAAGAGCTTCTCAGAAGGATCATCAGCAACCCCATGCTGATACCATTGTATGCTTTTAAACTTCAGGCACACACAATACTTTTGCTGGGCTCAGAACTTGTGGAACCGAGAAAGAAACACCAAAAGAGAGATAAAGGACTCCAGCCACTACTCAGCTTTGCTACTTATTGCCAAAGGCCATCTTCCATGTTCTTGATTAATGTTCATTTAAAGATACAAAGATTCACACCGGACTTGAAAAGCACCGTATGTCACTGGAAGAGACTAAGGTGAGTTGGCGAGGAGTATTTTTTCTAGTATCCCTCTGTAACCATTTTCAGTGGTCTAAAAGCCATTCAGCCCTTGCCTGCTGCTTCTAAACACAGGGGTCAAGCTCCACCTGGGGGCAAAGAAGTTGCTGGAGGTCTCCATGTAGCACCTTTTAGCTCAGAACAAAGCTGAGAATGACCAAAGCTAAATCTCCCTATGACCTGTCTTTGAAAGGTGAGACTAATTTTCTGTGCAGGAGTAAGCTAAGCTAAGCTAAGAACAGTAATGAAGCATCATTAACAAGCTTTGTACCTTTTTTCTTTCCTTTTCTCAATGTTTCCTTTCCCTTGACTAGCATTTTCCTTAGGCTATGACTTGCTTCTCATTTACTCCACTTCAGCAAATTGCAAAACAGTTTATTCCTAAGCAGAGTGTTTGTGAATTACTTTTGAAACACCACTGCTTGGAAGGGATATAAGGAAGGTGGGAACTAGTCCAAATACTGGTCAATAAAAGACCAGCAAAGCCTGTTACAGGCATTTTATTTGAAAGGCAACAGTGTGCCTGCAACAGGCATCAGATGATGCACAAGTTCAAAATCACAACTTGCAGACAAAGCACTTTGAAGAATTTTGGTGGTCTGGCAAGCTGCATTAGCTGGCAGTGAAGGAGAGTGAAAGAGAGATCAGGCCTTACCTGCTGGCCTGGGACTCCCACGAGTGTTGGCGCTAACACTAAAAACAGCCAGAAGAAAAAGTGGAAGCTTTTCCAGTCCCTCACATAGTGCTGTGAACCTGTTGTGCATTGAAAGCATAAAACCAGTGCCAACCTGTTTAAGCTTTGGCATGCAATAGAATAAGTATGCTAAAAATGAACAAATACATTCTGTATAATTATCCTCTATTTGTAATTTGCACTGGGTTTTATAAATAATAATGCCCAGAAAGCTTTAATTTAGAATTTAATCTAACTGACACTGTTGTCTTTAAACAGTCAAAGACACACAGAGAGAATAATTGAAGATTATAAAAGCAGTAAAGAATTTGGTACCTGTCTGCTTTTGAAAGAAAGTGGGTGAAAACAGTGTTGGCTTTTCAGTCCTTCACTAGGATGGTGTCAGCATTCAGAACAAGCAGGAAACTCATGAACATGCTGTGAAGGATGCTGGCTGTCAAGGAGAGCATAATAACTGGCTAATTCTTGACACTGTAGCAGAGCAGAATCCCATAAATGTTGCCTGGAGTTGGAAGTGTGTTTTTCAGTTAAGACAAGGCCAAACAAACCAAAAAAACCAGAAGAAAATGTTGTGGGTTTAGCTGAACCTTCTCTTTCAGCACCATTGTTCAAGCTGGGTATTTTGCTCATGACTTCACCAACATTTTATAACCAGCTCTTTACACCAAAAAAAGCAAGTCAAGGGATCCCAGCACATAAAGGAGGGTAGAATGGCAGCTAGGGGCAGGTGGCTGAGGAATCAGCCAGAGAGATCCCTGGGCCTCCACAGGCAGACATACATCAGCTCAGAATTGTGTTGTGATCTCCCTGTCCTCCTTAAAACACATCTGAGGTCTTCCCAGGAGCTTACCCACCTGGAAATGAAGGTAAGAAGCAAATGAAGACAAAACTTCTGAGTATAGTGTCCAAAACATTTGAACATATGGTAAAAGTTCTGGACAATTTTTGATAAATTGGAATAAAAAGAGAAACTGGATTGTTCTACCCTCCTCCCCAAAAGAAGGAAAGACTCAATATGAGGAACAGAAACTTTCATTATAAACTTGGAAATTCCATGCTATAAGTAATCTTGGAAACACAAAGAATCATTTAATTAGAGACAACGGTTTTATTGATGTTTTCAGTTTACAGGAAGGCACTGCAGAGACACAAATCTAAACATAAAGAAATGCTTTCAGATAGGAAGGCCATCTGAGCTGCTGAATCCAAAATGAGGATGTGCTAGTAGCACAGAATAAGGAGATCAGGCTTAAACTAACAGAATCCAGAAATGAGAAGAGAGAAACAAATTTCTCTGTAAAGGGAGACCCTTCCTCCAATGCCATTCCCATGAGCACTGGACAGTGTGACTGGTCAGTCTTTCCCTCTCTAATTCAGAACACAGTTGTATATCTATCCTATCACTTCCAGCTGAGAGGGAGCTGCTGTGTGAATGTGGCGAATGACTCAGTATTCTGCAGTACCAGAATAAGCTGCCAGTAATTCAGCTGCTAAATTTGCAACTTTGCTATTAGGTCAATATGACCAATTCAGTTCCAGCTGGACAGGGGAGCCACTGCAATGTAATCTCCTGCAGCACTACTAAGTGGCACCATTAAACTGAAGAACTGTGGCCAAGTGTTATTAATATGCCACAGAAGCAATGTGTGACTACTACACAAATGTATACCCACTAGGATATCCATGAAAGAACAGACATTGCCATTCAGAGTCTGTGGAAGTAGACACGAGGGACATCCTCCAAATTGCATGGCAGAAGTACAGGGTAAGCCAAGGTCTGAGAGCAGTTTGGGGAGATGATGGCAACATGGTGGCCCCAAGGCGCTGGATGCTCTATAGCTCAAGCAATAAGTCTTCTGTTTTCTCTCTGTGCAGTCCCAAGCTTCCTGTAACACTTGATTGTGCCAACCACAGCGGAGTCACTGAAAAAGTAACTGGCCTGACTGTAACGCAATTACTCCTGAAATAGTTAGCAGCCCAGTTCCAGGGATGAAGCCCTCTGGCAGAAAGACTTCATGGGCCTAAAACCAAGGACCAAAACACTGAATGTAAATTCCTATTCAGTAGGAATGATTCCTATTTAGTACCTGTCAGGGACACAAAGACCCATTTAACCTAGGACAAATTTACCACTTTGTGTAGCATTGAGGAGTCCCATCATAATGAAGGTGGTGATGAGGCTCCTCAGTATATTTGACAGACAGGTCATAAGTGCTGTTGACTTCGATCTACTGCAAACACCAGCCAGAGTCTAGAGGTGAAGTGTAAATTGAAACAAGTGTCAAAGCTTCCTCAAGGACACTCTTGTAGGAGAAACAAGCCACGGTAAAGACAATCCAGGAACATGATATTAAGTCACATTCAATTCCTAACAAGTACTTGGAGCAGAACGCCAAGGGAGGGCGGGGCTGCGTATCCATCAAACATCAAATATGTGAGGGCATCTGAAAGAATCCAGCTGAGTCATCCAGGAAGTGCTCAGGCCAAGGAGAGAAAAGAACTCAAGTAATGATAAGTTATATCTCCGTACCCTTCATATAGTTTTGCATACCCCGAGGGTGCCCAAGGCAGCTAGCAGATGCCAGTGAACAGTGGGGACAGTGCAATACCTGGGACCAGACATTTGTCTGTGTAGATAAAGAAATAAGCAAAGCAGTGATTCTAGCATATTACTTTATGATTAGTGATAACGAAGAGCTCCCCCATGAACTAGCCAGAACTGTACCACTGTGCTGGAGAGGTCAACCACAGCAGCCTTAGCACAGTGCCAGTAGCTCAGCACACAGGACAGCAAGTCTTGACGATACAGAAGGTGTTATACAGAGACTGAAACCAGCTTGCTCACTGTTGCCAGTAGAAATACCAAACAGCATGTACTTTCTACATTGCCACACCAATAGTTTTTTGGAACAGATGATAAAAACTTTAGCCTCGTTCAATAACTTAACATGCCTTGCTGAAGGCTAAAGGAAATCTAGGAAAATGGTGAAAATGAAGACTTGTTATGGGCACTCAAAAATTATTCACGCTACATGACTAGGCAGATTGCAAGGGGTAAAATGTACCTCCTGCTTCTCCTCCTGCCAGCTGAGAGATGAGTCCCCCCTCAAGACTGGATTTTGCCTGAGTGGACTTTCATACTGTCCCAGCAGAATTAAGAGATGAACGTGAAAGGACAGAGAAAAGCAAAGTAATATGTCATGGTACCAGTCCTGGGGCATGATGTATGCCTGCATCATACAGTGCAAGCTGAGGAACAGAGCAGAAGTAGGATTCATCAGACTGGGAGAAAACAGAAAAGGTCTGTTCACTTTCAGTGGCAGGAAGCAGTAATCACAGCACATGACTCCTTCAAATTCCGAGACCTTGGCTACGCACAGGCATTGTGATCTTTTGGCTAACATTATCATATGTAAACAGAAGCAGGTGTTGTACTACCCAACATACTACCTTCAAAAGACAAGCCAAAATACAACATTCTATAATAAAGCAGTTCAACTTCAAACAGAAATTTATGCACACATCTTCACCTGGATATTCAGCAATAAAAAGAGCTTAGTGGCAAAGTCAAGCCAAGTATGAAGGAATCAACATCTTTTAAACTTTTACAGCTCCTCTGTAAACTCCCAGGAATCGCACAGCAGCACTGGAGAAGTAAGAAGTAAGTCTGTTTGCAGGCAGGGTGGTGTGTTGAGCTGTGAAGCACACGCCACAGGAACAGCTGGGAGAGTACGAGTGGGAAGATGGGCTGTTACAAGAAGAGAGCAAAGGCCACAGGCTGCACAGAGATGTACCAGTCCAAGCACAGTTGTCAGGTAGCCACAGAACAGAAAGAGTAATACTCAAAAAAAGAAGCAACTGTAACACTGGGAGATGGCTACTGGTGCAGGAAAATGACAGAAGCAAAAGCAGACAACTGTGAAGTAGCTGCACAGTAGCTGTACCATATTTGCATCAGTTAAACTCAGAGCCAGCCTTCAGCTTGTCCAACATCAGCAATTTAGCCCCCTGGAGGGCTGGTGCGAAGCTATTCAGTGCCATGCAACCTGGCAGAGAAACTCTAAGATGACAGAAGGAACTTTACTATCTCCTATAAAGACAAGCTAGAAGTGGGAGATTATTGAGAGTTTATGTAGAGGAATTTGAAGCCTAGCAGATAGTCTGGGCTGACAGGCAAAGCACTGGCAGCCTCTGACCTCAATAAGAAAGTGAACATTTGTAAAAAAAAAAAAGGAAAAAACCACAACCAAAACAACAACAACAAAAAGAAACAAACAAAAAAACCAAACCCCACCCTGCAATGAAAAAAATGGAAACAGAAACCTTAGCAGACTGTGTAACACTTGGAGGGAAGAACAGATCTTATGGAGAAAGCAGATTGAGGACTGATCAGTCTACATGCCTCCACAGACAGCACTGTAGCTATATTTCCAATACCTCTGTAAATAGTTAATTCAGATGCATGCTGTTACATGACTCACAAAATTTAGTGATTTTTTTTCCCTTGCTGGGAAAAATTAAAACATTATTTCTACATACTCAATGCAAGGAATACTGAAGTTATTAAAAAAAAAAGTGACCTTATGTTTTCCAAAACAGGGGGTGGGTGTGTGTGTGGTCCCCTTCAGTGTTCTACTTCTGTAGTTAGTCATTCTTAGTTATCAAAAACAAAATGAAGAAAAGTTTTCCTTCCCTAGTTTCATGTTTACTAATCATTATCAAATACAATAGAAAGTATGTAATCTGCTTTAAACTTTAGTTATGTATGTAGAAGTTTTGGAGCTCTAGTAAGTTTATACTAAGTACAACAACTTAACAACATACAATGTCACAGACAGTAAGAATAAACTTTCTTGTATTAAATATTTAAATTATTATTAATAATAATACACAACACTGCAGCAAAGTTAAGAACAAATGTAGACTGCAGTCACCACAAATCCTTTTCACCAGGTTTACCTGGAATCACAAGAATCAGAAAATTACTGCAAAACTACTTCGGAAACAAGAGAAGCAACAACAATGAAGGTGAAATTCTGATAATGTGTCTCACACATCTTCCTTTGAAAGTCACCCACCTTCTAAGTCAAGAGGGGGAGACACACAGACACATACACCCCCAAACAGAGGGAAACCTCAAAGAAAAGCAAAATCCCTGGCAATTATATGTTTTGCTAAGAAATTTCACTTGTCTGAGAGCTTGTTAATAAGAGTCATTTTTCCTCAGTAGTTATACCATAAGCAATGTCACATTGTAATAGATTATGTGTCACCACTGACACACTCTAATTTGCTCTGAATGCAGACATTTATGGTTTTATACAGACCTACTTCATGCTAATGGTATAATAATGTTGACCTGTGGTTTTTACAAGGAAAAAAGAAAGTAACAAATCATGGGGAAATGACTGTTGTTACAGGCAGTCATGTTTCCCAGAAGAGGCTTTGCTCCTACTGTTAATGATGCCACCTCCTGTTAACCAGCCCAGACCTGAGAAATACTGTTTAAACAGTGAAGTTGGCAGTCATTCTGGGAGGTTCACTGACCACTACCAACAAGACAAAACTCATCACACTTAGCAAAGACATTGCAACGAGCTGCTGACAGCATTGGGCAGCCCTCCAAACTGATGCCATCCCAAATGTGAATGTGACCTTGGGCTGGGCCAAGGGAGGGCCAAACCAATCTTGAAAAGGGGAGAGCTAAGGTCTGCCAGTCTGCTGCTGGCCAGGGAATGAAGGGATGGAGTAACAACCTCATTTCTGAGAAAACTTCTTAACCTCCAGTGTTACTGCTTCATGTCCCCTTTTCTTGCTCACAGGCTGCTTTTCTAGGTCTCTGGGTCAAATGCAGAAAATGCAAGGCTGGCTGTTCCCTCCTGCAGCCCTCAGCAACTGTCCGGGGTACCCCTGCCAGGAGCCAGTCCTGCCCTCCTGGCATTTAGACCCTCACTTTACTCAATTTCAGCCCACGCTGCATCACCTCTGGGGCTACTTGGGCTTCCTTGGCAGCTCCCCCTCTTGGGAGCCTGCCATCCCTTCCCCATCCAATCCCATCTGTCACTCAGAAGATTTTCTTTCTTTTTAAGAAAGTCCCCCCATCTTACTTATTCTCTGTCTCAGTTCCCTTATAATGTACTTTCTTCTATTTCCTCTATCTTTGATCTTTTAATTAATCTGGTTTTGTTTGTTCAAGTGTAGTTCGATATCTTGACAGCATTATTTTCTGTACTGTATATTGCCTCAGTTATTTGATTCTCTAAAGCTTTCTGGAGATTACTTATTTACAGGACATCTTATAATTAAAGTTTTTAGATTACGCTGGAAATGAAGTTGTCATTGTGAAAGTAACACTGAAATATGCTGTAGATTTAATCCACTGTTTAATTCTTACATGCAGGTACAAACAACACCTAAATGCCAAACCCATGAACATAGTTTCATAGTAAAAACAATTTACTCCCAAACAAAACAAAACCATCTTCATATAATTGCACCCACTAACACTGTCTATTAATTACATTTTAAAATCAGCATTCAGAAAAATTGTTCCAGCAGGTAGTAAACTGTATGCCATTCACAAATATTCCGGTATGCCAAATGTTATTTAGGTATAGTAGTTAATGAAAGCAAACTCCTGCTTCTCCTCTAACAGCTGGGAAATAGCACTGCTGGGACCAGCGTAACACAGGACAAAAGTCTGTTCTGCAGCCTGTGTGGCCCATACTGGCAGCACTGTCCTGTTCCCTTGGCATGCAGGAAATCCTTATGTAGCAAATCCATGTACAACATATTTCTACCTCAGGCTGCAGCAGAAAGCAGAGAAGATCAGAGACCAACATTACTTTCTTTCCAGTGTGTTGCTGTTGACTAGAGTCAGTAGATTAATTTCTCCACCAGAACACCTTCTGCACAACTGCAGACAAAAGGTGTCAGTGAGAGGACTGATATGATACACACTTATGGTTTCCAGCTGCAGGACTCTAGGACTCCTGTGCCAATGCCATCATTCTGATTACTAGCTGGTGCCTTACACCAGTTGAAAGACATAAATGCAAACTTAACAGATGCTTTTTCTGGACAAGGATTCTGCAGCAGCTTACTGTTTAAGTTTAGGCCTACAGGTTTCTGTATGTTGTGTACCAGCTTGCGTATGGAGTTGCCTAATGCATCAGTTACTTTAGTAGGCCAGATTTCAAAAATTCAATGCAGACTCCTTATTTAAACATCAGCTTTCACTTGGGACTTTAAGGCCAAGGTTTCTCTGGTATCCTCATGGTAAGGTTAAAATTCTTACTTAAAAAGCAAAAGCAAAAAACCCAAAACCAAACCAACCCCCCCAAAAAAACAACCCCCCCCAAAAAACCAGAAAAAAAATAAACTTGCTTTAAAGCGTTTTTTAAAGAAGTAATTGTAGTTGACTTAGCACATTAAATAATTCAAATTTCACCTAATTATACCAAATCTGGGGACTACATACTCTGAATTCCATCTACCATCATGCTGCTCATTAACTTCACTTTGTTAGGTCCCATCAGAGATTATTAGAGTCTTTTCTAGTTTTGCCTTACCTAAATAATTCTTTAGCATGCGTAAATGTTGTGCATTGTTGTTTGTCCTACACAAAGACTTTCAATTTTCTCTCCCAACTGCATCTGCTCTGTTTCCTGCTTCCTCATGTGCATATAACAGCCTTTGACATACAGTCATGACTCATCTCCTCCTGCCTCGCACCTTTTACTATGCCGCGAACTACCTCAGAAGTGTGTATTTTTGGTCTGTCCTTTCACTGCGAACCATCTCTCTTTCCTAGAAAAGCAATCTTGCATCAACAAGGCATCAGACAAATTTTGGTAGTTTTTGTTCACAGCTTCCATGCCACGCTGACCCTCCCTCATCTCTGTCTTCTCTGTTCATTCCCAGAGGCCAAGACTGCACCTCCCTTACTTTTCATCAAAATGCCATAGCAGTCTCTGGCATTACAGACAGAAATCACTTAAGTCTCTTACAGTCAACTAAAATGTTTCATAGTTGTTGCTTGAATAAGCAGTAGTTAAGATATTGCAGAGTTACAAACATCATGATCAGACATTTCCCTGACTGTGGTGCCCCAGAGAACTCCAACCACAACATGTTTGATTCAGGAGCCATCTTCCAACAACTGGGGAGGTTTGCATAAATGGCTTCCAGAGAACACTTGCACTACTGACATTTCTTTAAATGAAAGCAATAAAGACCCAGCTGGTTAAAAAAAAAAAAACAACAAACAAACCAACCAACCAACACCAGCAAAACCCCCCAGGTAACAAGAATAATTTACTAGAAGTCTCTGTCTTGCCCATGGGAAATTAATCAGAAAACCAAACCAAAGTGAATGTGAAGAACAAGGATTTTTCTGTATCTCTTTTTCTATACATTTGAAAAAAGCCACATGTATTTAACAAGTCATTAGTCATCATAAGCATTACTACAGTAGCAGTCATACTGGCCATCTCCACAAAATAAAATCACAATGATATTCTAAATCTAACATTAACATTCCTGATTTCCCTAGGAAACAGTATGGCAAGAAAGAAGATCTTCAGGCTTCAGTAAAATACAGCAATACTGCACAATTCCCCCAGGGCAATCTGTTTCAATAAAAGTTGCAAAAATAATGACACAGAAGGTAGAGCAACACTTCCAAACAAAATCACACAGGATAGCAGAGCTGAAGATTACCCACAAGGTTGATAACCTGGGCAATGCAGACCATTTCTAATGACACAGGTACATTCAACACAGCTGTTGAGCGACCGGCTGCAACAAAAGTAAGTTCAAGGCAGAAAACTGTGCAGTTTGTAAATAAGCTCACCTAAGCTAATAAAAAGTATAAAGACTAAGAAAAGCCAGGGAGGCAAGTGGACAGGCCAAGTAAATACAAATCAACCTTTGACTCAACTGTTGCCCTGCAGGTTTAGGAGAGATGTGCAGGACAGGTCTGAAGCACATGCTGTGAGTCGGAAATCAATGACACTATGGGCCACAAATAATGTAGCTAAACACTGCACAGCCTGCCAAAACTGCAAACTAGAGAGTCCATTCAGAAGCACCTCTGTGAAAACTCATCAAGATCCCGCACTTTCATAACATCAACTCTTCTTCATTCACATATTGAAAGCACAACAGCAAATCTAATATTAGCATGTTCTGATAATTCAGAGTCTATGTGAATCTTTGTATCTTTCCTTCAAAGTGAATCTTTCAGCCTCAGTACAGCCTTTATTTTGGTCACATATTATCTGTGATTTATTTCCTAATCCTGTTTTCTGAATTTCTAACAGTGAGCTAGTTGGCAGCTAAACAACCAAAGAATCAGCAATTATATTCTGTAGCCAAGAAAGAGATCTCACTACTTAATTCCAAATTACATTTTCTTTGTAGGAAAATAATGAAAAAGAGATCACTCGTTTGTATCTTCTGTGTATAGCAAACTCCCAAAGTACATTGACTTTTAATTGTGTTTGCAGTCATACTATATCATGAATTTCTTATTTTTGTTATATAAATGTGGAAAAGGTTTCCTCTTTAGAATAAATTGAGGGGAATATATCTATCTACACATTAATCAGAGGTGAATGAGATAAAAGGTGTAAAATGCCAGGAAATGAAGTGACCTGAGGAATACTAATTTCAGTATAAACCAGCTAAGCCTCAGTCAGTCCCGTGGTTATCTGATTCCTGTCTTACCATAACAGCAAACATCCATCCACGTTACATTTCATTATGTTTTTCATTCAGTACTTTATTTTATCACATGAAAGCTGTGACATCAGTGCAATATGGACTGCAAAGCCCCCAACCACATCATCAGTGACACTCGTGTATGTGGAACAGTTGAACACACACCTGATATTTTTGCAGGAAGCTGGTAAGAACAAGCAAAAGCCCTCAAAGATATCATGATACGTTGTGACTCTCAGTGGAGATACAAACAATCTTATTTTTCTCTGCTTTTGACTGTGAAAGTCCAGGTTGATCTGGCTGGATGTCCAACTGTCGTTGCAAAAATTGTATCTTAATAAATCCACGTTTTCCCAGCATAAGACACAGACAACTGCTGTCTTACTATACATCAACATTTTTATTATTATTATTTGTCTGAAGTTACCTTAGTCTATGGCCTTTACTTTAAAAAAAAAGAAAACAAAACCAGAGCCCACCAAACCTACCAAACCTTTCTGTCTTTCAGTGTTTTCTTTGACTTACAGATGTAGGATTTGAAATGACATAATAAAAAGCCACTCATTTGGTGGTAAAGAATCTGGGAAAATAGATCATTTTTATATGATATCCCTTCTTGAGCACATTTTTTCCTCTAGCATAATTGTGTCAAATGTAAATAGAATAAAAATTACTCTCCCCAAATCCTTTGCAACAAAGTTCAAATGCCCTTGTGAAAAATGCTGTTACCTGGAGGCAATGAAACACAAGGAACTAATGGAGCCCTCTTCACTCATCAGTTGCCTTAAAGAGGAACATTAATTTTACTTTGACTGGAGTGAGTTTTGACTACATAATTACCACCTGGATTGCCCCTAGCATGATTTTGCTATACTGTTCTTGAAAGTGTCAGTGCATTGCTTATCTAATTCTATGCATGTTATAAAACTTTCCTTCAGATTCACAATAGCAACCCAGAGTTAACAGTAGATACTGATCCTAATACAAGAGTGGAAGGCAGGGAAGAGATGGCAAGTGAGCTCTTATTTTTTTCTCAGCACAGATCTGAATTAAAATGTCACCACAAGTTCATTGCACTAGGTTTTATGTCATTTACCACCTCATATCCTCAGAATCCATCCTCCTTCTTGCATAAAGCGCATAACATTGCTAATAATTTTGCTTAAACCTATTCAGTTTTACTGAAGATATACTATGACAGCTTTTATTGGATGATGAACTTTTTGAAATTGTCAGTTAAAATATGACTGCTTTAAACCATACAAGCCTGACTGAAACACTGAGTTATATTTGCTCAAATAACAACAAATTGTTGTACAGTGGTTTAGCAATGAGGTGCAAGTGACTGCAGATGCATCCAAGCTTTCACTCAGATGTTCCACTGTAATATTTCAGGAAGACACACTTTCTTATCCCACAGATGTTCTCAGATGTAGTAAGAGACATTTAAGAAGACATAGGAAAGATAAACCTCATTATGTGAAATGAGGTTACATAGTAACTGGAGCTCCTTTAAAGTATTACCTGGAGACACGTATCCTAAAGAGGATTCACACTTAGTAGCCTTGGAAAACATCAGCAGGAATTAAAAATCCTAATCTTAACAGACACAAAGCATTGCAAGGACCACAGGCACGAAAGTACACCTAGATCAGAGCCTGACAACTTGTCTGGATTCAAAAGGTCAGAACCTAGCCTGACGTAAAGCTGTTTTGCAGCACCATAAAAGATGCTTTGAGATGATGTTCACTTAATAGGAGCAGGTAATGCCTATGACATTAAAACAGTGCCCAAAACCTGGTGCCATAATGACCCTGACAGCACTAGCTGGGGTGATGTCTGCATTAAACTGCTTCACTGCAGACCTCAGCAGGCAACATGGCTCTGCAGTGAAGTACAAACTCTGCTTCATCAGGACAAGTGTCAGACAGGAAACAGGGTAGAAAGGAGCTTGCGAGGTCACCCAGCCTCTCCTCTACCTTCTACATTGGGACATCTAAGTCGTGCATGACACAAGCCACTTTAACCCACCCTCGAGAGCTTCCAGGAAAGACTACACAGGCCCCTGCCGCATCCCCAGGCAGTCTCCTCCAGCCTCTCACTCTCCTTACAATTAGAAAGTTTTCCTTAATGTCCAAAGCTCCTTTGCTGCAGCTTAAGGCCTCTTCTTGATCTACTCACTGTGGATAGATGGAACAGACTATTCCTTTCCTGTCCACCACCACCTTTGATGTAATATTAACTGAAAGGACAAAACACACCCCCTCAGTCTTTTCTGTGCCAGACTGAGCACCAACAGCTTCTTGGCTGTGTGTACGCTTGCACACCTTTTCCAGGTCTTGACTACTCTTGCTGCTCTCCCCCAGAATTTCTTTCCCCATCTTTTCCACCTCCTCCTAAAAGGGTACTGCCCCAAACTAGGCAAAATATTGCAGCTGACATCTTCCTTGTGCCAGCAACAGAAAGAGGATTTCTCCAGGTATCTTCCAGACAGCTATCCTCCTCCTACATCCCAGTATGTTGCCTGTTTTGCAGCAGTGCCACGTTATTGGCTCACACTCAGTTTTTGTATCACAGTAACTCCCCCACTCCCAGCTCTTTTTCCAGAAAACAGCTACTTCTTGATCCCCATCCTCCACAGTGGCAGTTGATTTTTTCACCTAAATGCAGTCATCCCAACCGAATAGCATCCCATTATTTTTTCCAGACCATTTTTCCACTTTATCATGACCATTTTGAGTTTGACTCCTGCCCTTCAACATATCTGCATCATATCTGACAGGTTTGTGTCATGTGTAAATGTACTCAGAGTATATAATATTCTATCTTTTCTATTTTTTCTAAAAAAAACTATTGCATAATACCAAACCTTCCCAAAAAGTCTTGTACTGCACAATCTTTCAGGATCACAGGTTTAACATCTATCCTGTTTCTGTTTTTTTCAGAACAATGTTGTACCCACCTTGTAAGAGTTTCATGAGTATCAGGCTTCAGTAGTTTCCAAATGAGTGTCATGAAAGACTTTGTCAAAAACCACTACAGAATCCAAGAAATATGTCAACTATATTTCTCCCATATCCAGAAAACGTGTTACTCTGTCACAGGAGAAAATCAGATGGCTTTCACACAATTTCTTCTTGACAAAATCTGATGGCTGCTGCTCCTTGTTATATTCTAAATATGTATCAAAAGCTTACTTGCTCAGTAACTTTTCCCAGTTTTTCTTCAGGGATCAATGCTAAACTAACTAGTCAACAGTTTCCGGGTTCCCCTTTTTCTTCTGCTGTAAAGGTGTTAAATTCCACCACCACCACCACCCTTTCCTCCCCCTTTCCCCAGGAAAACAGTCCTGTACTGTCTTGATGTACTGTAATTCCTCTTTAATACATTAAGGTCAAATTAACTTTTCTGTCTGCACTGTAAGACAGGCAAGCTGCCCTGGCAGTATTGTGCTCTCCCTGTCGTTACCCTAAATAGGTCTTTTTAACCACCCTCTCCTCTTCTGTTCTTTCTGCCTTTGAAATTTTCTCTCTCCCGGTTGCTTAAAATGTAACCCCTTTCTACCAGGGCTCCACACTGGAAGGCTGCTTAGTTAGAAACATCTGAAAAAGTAGCAGACAACTTTTAGACAGGGCTGGTGAGGCTGATGGGTTGAGTTTTGCCCATTTGCAGCTGTGGCTGCACATACCCAGAGCTTCCATTATCATGGCATTTTAGCCTGGCTTAGCAGTGCTTTGCTCAGAGATGGCTTTACTTAATTTGTATTTAACACTTACCCATAGCCCTTACCTCTGAAGTGACAGAATACTGACGCTCTGGAATTTTACATGGCAGATATTGGGAAAATAGAGACATATGGCTTCCTTTAAGTATGCAAATTGCCCTCCAGTGTAACCTTTTTATATGAGTACCTGGGTCTGGGAATTTGGGGAGGGGAGGCATTTAAAAATTATCTTTGTTCCACTTGAGAACATATCATCACTCTGATGCTGAAGTGAATAAGGCAATGTTGAGGGGCCTCACTTCTGTTCAAACAAGGCACTGCCATCCTCTCAAATATTTTCCATTTGTTTCATGAGGCTCTAAATGCTGAATTTGATGTAAATTTTCAGATCATTTACATCAGCCTAAAATTACATGTGCTATCATTTATTTTGGGGCAAATAAACTCTGAAATGCTTGCTTTGTGTGCATCTGTTTTCTGTCACAAAGCACTTTTTCCCCAATTTTTCTTTGCCTACAAATTAATACTGATTTTTATAAGGTTTTATATCTTAGCAAAACATGGGTAGTTTTTCATCAGAACAGTGACATATCACCCTGTCAAAAACCTTTTGCTGCAAAACAAGATTTGCTACAAAGCAAAGATTTGCAAAAGCTGCTCACAGAATTATTATTAAGATCTTATTAACATTAACAAAACAATATTTCTATAATGATATATAAAATAATTTAAACACTTTATCAGAATCTTCAGAGAGGTAAAAACACCTGGCAAAAAATATGAGGGATTTTTTTTTGTAATCTGCCTTCTTCCTTTGCCCTCACTTTTCTGCTGCTGCTCAGATGTCACATAACAAAAAGCTCAACAACTCACAGATGCACAGATGAGTTTTACCCAGACAAACAGCTGCTCAGTGCCATCTCTAATACTTACTTATCTGAAGCTTTTTCCACCAAAATTTCAGGGCATCAGGCTAGTACTGTTCTGTTGGTGCTAACAGAACAGAGCAGCTGTGAAGACACATGGGTCTTAAGTAACTATACAAGAGTGAGAGAGGCAAGTAGAAAAACTTAGTTGTAATATCAAGGTTATCAGTAGAAAACACAAAGCACTAATCTCAGGTTTGATCTGAATTTTCCTAGTAAATGTTGGGTTAACTTAGATACTTTGCATTAGTTTTTTTCATCAGACGTTTTAATTCTGTGGTCTGAAAGTGCCTGGTTTTGCAGAGCTTCCCTCCCAAGCCATTTTCATCCTCATCACATCATATTGACTTAAATTTCTATAAAGGTATTGCCAAAGATCTAATGGTCTTCCCTATTTATTTATTTTACTTCTCACTGACTAAACAGGATTCTGCTTGCCTTCTGCAATGTTATATATAACCTTATATTTATTTACAGCCAAGCTGCCTGAGGGAATAAATTCTTGTTCCTCCTGGGAAAATATACATGCACTCTACAATACATAGCCCATTTAATTGAAAAAAACCCACTAATATAATTACAAGTTTTCAGGACAGTGCAAAAAACATATAAATGTTTTAGTCAGGTATTGACAATGAATAATTTAAGCCCCAAATATTTCCTTAGGACATCTTGAGGGAGAACAAATTCTCATGTGTCAATTCATGAACAAAATACAGAAAACATTCTCACAGGGTAAGGAGTAGAGTTCAGCAATACTCTGTTGTCAAAGACCTTCATTGACAGATTGCAGTGTGATCAGTTTATTATGAACCTTACATGACATATTGATCATTAAACTGGAATGTCATGGGTAACTCCTTGGTATGGGAGTTGGGGGGAGCAAAACCGAAAGTGAACAGGGAAAAAGAATGAGATTAGATGATGAACTTGCCAGGCAAGAAAGGAGTAACACAAACAGTTTAACAGCAACATGATTACTGTTGTAATTGACTAAGGACATAGCATTTTAGTTACATTCACATTTCTTAAAAAAAAAAAAAAAAAAAAGGTAAAATTATTGATTAGAATAATGTATACTGTACTAGATGAGTTTCTAAGAAATTTTTCAACTGTCATACCTGCACAAAGAAATAGTAAGAAATCTGGTCTTTCTAAAAGCAGAGAGAAAGTATTTTCAGAAGTTCCTGAATTTTCAACACAAGTTTTAACAAACAGAGAAAAAAAATAAAAGGAGTAGCTGTAGAGGGTGCAAGAGAGACATCAGAGACATCAGCAGTGCCAGCTTTCCTTGAGTTCTCCCCTGAATAACCTGTGGTGTTACACCTCAGGAAGCCCTGACGGCAAAAAAAGTTGAAGTAGCAAACTAAGTCCCTAATGCTGGAATTAGAGAGGCAGAATAACAACATACTAATTAAACTCTCCACCTTTCCACTGTGTTTTGGCCTGCTTCATGTCATCAGCATTTGTTTTGCTATGGAGTAGAGGTGAGATAAAGCTCTGCTGAATTATGGTACCACTGCTTTATGTCCAAAACCAAATATATTCATGTTATTCATGTTCTAAATAAATATTTAAAGAGATTTCTGTTTCCAGTTTATTCAAATTACCACTGTATTTTCTTAGTCCTGCAACAAATACATGATCTGCTCACAGCATATGGAAGGGTTGCTTGCGATTTAAAAAATACTGTATTGAAAAAAAATACGAGCAATATCAAAATCTAAGACTTTCTACTCAGTTAACAAAAACCTCTCTCTTCCAACAATTGCTGCTAAGCTACTCATAACATCATTTTAAGCACCTCCATGATTACTATCTAGATGCCTTTCCAGCCCTGTGAACTTCTGCACCAGGTAGGTATTCTATTCAATACTAACAATAGTACAAGTATTCTTAGTGCTTATTTGTAGCTTGCCTGCAATTTTTGTCTCATCCCTTCCTTTCTTTATACAAATTTTCTGTTAGGTTTTTTTCTGGATACAATAGCCAGATAAAGTAAATCGCTATAAGACCACAGAGGTTGAAAAGGCATTTTGGAGCAGTACAGAAAACAAATTCATAGGGAAATCAAAACACAGGGGAAGGTAGAAACCACCTACCACGCACGGTCACAGTTAATAGGAGCAGCAGCTGCTAAACCCAGCCCCAGGTTTGGTGCACTGTCCTCCTCGCCAGGGGTAGCTGGGATAAGCCCTGTGACAGCCTCCAGTAGTGGGACTAGCAATCACCTAACCCACAGCTCACTGCTGACAGCAGCTGCCATGGTTGGACCCTCATAATCACTACCTGAAAATAATTTTGTTGCTAACTTACAAGAGAAAAGACTTTCAGAAAGTAGCCCTAAGAGCATTTGCTACAGAGAGCTAAGGAAACCCCCTCTCTCGTGCCATCCCAACTACTGCTGATTTTGCCTCTGTTTCTTGGAGTGCTGTCTTGAGCATCAGGTCAGCTCTCTTGAGTGTGGGCGACCAAAAACAAAGTACATAACAAATATTTGGTAGAAAAAGCACCAGGCATTATCCAACTTGCCTAGGCCTGCAGGAACAGCCTAACATAGGAAACAAATTGCTTTTTTATTTTCTCCTTCTTAATCTACAACTTGCTTAGGTGAGTAACTTCAACACATCCAAACCTCATTACTATGAGCAAACAGCTCAAACACAGATCTACCACACCAATCCCTGAAACTGACACCAAAGTTGCAAAGCAAAAAAAGTACTTCCAGAAGGATTCCTAGTCTGGGAGAGAAATTGATACTGCATTTTCCACACATGCTGCAAACTAAACAGTAGGTACCCAAACCTACTAGCCTAACAATGGCCACACTACATTGAAGTCAATGATCCATTTCCTCTAAGACCCCTATGACTGTTTATCCTGATGGACTTCCCATATACATGCATAAATCAAATTTTTCTTTCTTAAAAACTGACTCTCAGTTTAAAGTCCGCAAGACTGATAATGCCCTGCATAACCTGTTCCAGCATATTAACTCCCCACAGGAATGTTACCTTCACATGCTGAGCAAGGTAGACTGAGGATTACAGGAAAGAGGTACCACAACAAAACACAGAAACCCAGAACTCCCCTTCACTGTGCCGGGCAGTGAGGTCCTGGATGCTATCTGCCATCATGCTCAGCTTTCGAGTACACGTGGTCTGGCGTACTCATAAACATAGGAGTAATCCTGGCTAATACAAAAGCAGAGGGAATATTCACGTGAATAGGAATTTCCAAGCTCAAGATGGTTATTTACCAGAGTATGCAGCTGGTAAAATCGGTCATCTTTACGTTCATGAGTGAGTCCCTTAGGCACTGGGCCTGCTGTTACTATTTTTTTTTTCCTTTGGCATAGACTCAGTTTATTTCTTTGAATCACTTAGCTTTTGAGATAATTAAATAATAAAAATGTTCTGTTTGCAAAATTACGCTGTGCTGCCCTCACACAATGCAAAAAAACAGATGGGCATTTGTTTAGTTGCAAAAGGGTCTATGGTCGTTGTTCGTTGTCTTGCTCTCACTTAAAAAACTGCTAGCTTTGGGGCATGTTTTTTGTCAGGCCCAATCTGCCAAAAGCAGTGTTTTCAGACTGCAAGACTGGGGTCTTTCAAATGCCCTTAGTACAGAGCTAATTGCTCTCTAGTAGAAGTCTGTGAACAACTCTTAAGTGTTTGGCTCTTTTGAGAATTAGACTATTTGCTTAATCTCCAAAGATACAGACCCGAAAGCTTTTCTAGAATGCTGGGTTAATCAAATAAAATACAGACAACTGTGCTGTTTTCAAAAGTATTTATCAACATTTATCCACCTGTTCTTCAATCTCTAGTTTTCACAGTGCTAAAATACTTAACCAGTGTATTGAGAGGAAAAACGCAGTGATGTGATGCTGCCACTTGTGCTGGAAGTACAGAAGAAAATTAATACTTCCAAATCAGTATTGGGCACCTAGCATTTGTTGACCAGAGTGACATAAAAATTCTTACTCCTGAGGAAAAATGTGAGTACTTCACTGACAACATAATATATGTGAAGTGGTGAGTACGCATCAGAAAATATGAATAGATGAGATAACATGAGTTATTAGAAACCCCACAAGGTAACTACTGTTTTTTAAAAGATAATAAAGAATTACTGCAACCTCATGAAATGATGCCACAAAGGGAGATAGTACTTATGTTCCTAGCATTAATCTATCTTAAAGCAGTATATGGCTCAGCCCCACAGAATGTGAATGACTTGAAATCTTTAATGGTTTTATCCTCATAAAGAAAACATGAGGCAGAAGAGTTACTGGCCTTATCCTACTAGATGCACACAGGCTCTGTGATACCCCTGTGGTCACCCTAGAAGACTATGGGCAGTCCAGAAATAGCTACTGTAAGGGCCCTTTCACCCAGCTTCCTTAAATTTATCACTTTCACCTATAGATCTAGCAGAATGAAAATGATAATGTTCAGAAAAGTAAAAAAGTTCAAGGCTGTGATACTAATAGCTCGTCTACCACAAAGGTCAGTTGCAGGCCCACCAACACAGTTAAAGCAGCTCTTGACTCCCAGTGTGTAGTTTCAGTTGCAGCATTATCAAAATGCTAATAAACCAGTACACTTGATCTCACTATAAATAAACTAGTTAATTCTCTGGAATAAGCTAAATTAATTTGTGCTTCTGTGTTTAAATAATCCATAGGTACACATGTGGTTTTATGTCTGCGTGTGCATAACTTCACTTGCATTTCAGATGGTTGTCCTTCAAAAATTGTCCCATATTTAATGTTTTTCTTTACCTGAAACCAGTATATTTCCTGAGAAGCTGGGTATTTTGTTTCAGACCACGCTGCATGTCAGTCACAGCCAGCGTTGGGACTTGCAGCCACCACCTGCAAGTTTGCAGAGAAGTTCTTTGTCCATGCATGTTCAGACTGTGTTCCTTCTGCTTCTTCTGACCTTCCAGTCCCTGCTGGACACGACTGTAGATTGAAGGATTGATTGCCACGTGATGTTAATGAGTTCGGTCCACAAAAGGATGTTTAACAATTCCTTCACTGCCATCACTGACTATTTAAATGAAAAATGAAATGTGGATTAGACCCATAAACACTTCCAGTACTGTAAGGCTATGCCTTGGGCTTAAGAAACATTGGATACCACTCCTGAAACAGAGGAGCTATAAATTGCACAAAATCAAGGCTTAGACATGAGTGTGAATTCAAAGTAAAATAGTGCCAGCTAATTCAATAGGATCACTGCTTCCCACATTTTGCTAGTGCGTGTAGCTGCCTGGATCCCCTCTAGACACTTAAGATTCCAAACAGATTAAAATCTGGATGTGTTGACTTTGGGTACCCCTGGTATGTACTTTTTGTGGTCTGTAGCTATACTCTGTAAGAAAAGCAATGGCCAATGTCTTATTTTCACAGGTACATATAAAGAAAAATACAGACTAAGTATTTTCTGAAAAGTTCACAGTACGTTGCCAACAGAGCTTTAATTACGTCAATACTACTTTGTAATCCAGGTTCAATCCACTTTTTTTTTTTTTTTTTTTTTTTTACCTGAAGCTCTTATTTCACAAGGCATACTCAAGAAAAAAAACCTCCAATTCTCTTTTCTGGTCTCCAGTTCAGAAGACAGCAACATAGGTTCTCTATCTTATTCTCTCTCATTTTTCTTTGGGTGCTTCCCCTCTATTTGATGACACATTAGGAATTAACATCTTGGGGGAAAAAAACAAACCAAAACACACACACCAAAAAAGAAGGGAAAATATATCTTTTGTATTGTTCAATATTTTCCCTATGTTCTGAAGCCTAGTAGCTTTTCAGGAGTAGTAAATTAGCCTGCAGCACTGATTTTTCCCCAGACACCTCCATTCTTTTTGTTTGCATCCTTATCCTGTATATTAAGTATGCCTGTGCATCACTGTGCCTGAATTTGACTACAAGTTCCTTGCAGCAGAATACCTTAATTCTGTTCACAGCACTACATTCAATCTTAATTTCAAATAATAAAGTAACATAGGAAAAATATCGGCCAGAAAAGTCAACCAAAATATGTTTAATGCAAGATTGACTACAGGTCTAACAGCTACTAAACAACAATTGATAGGCAGTGCAACTTAAATGTTCACAGCTGAAGACTTACAAAAGTAGCCCCACAAACTTCAGATGATCGTTTCTTTTCATAAACACGTATTGTGGGAGCTCTTCTACCAAGGGAGACCAGCTCTTCTCAAAATAACTCCCTGCATAGAAATGCTTGTTCTGAGATCCTGAGCGTTAACTCCTGTTGCCTTTTTCTGACTCTCTGCAAGGCATGGAAGGGGCCCACATTCCACCTCAGGGCTTGGCTTTCAGAGGGCAAGGGATCCCCCTCCACGTCTGTCACCCAAGGGTGTGTGGTGGCAGCAGGGATACTGTTTTCAGCTCAGTGCAAGGTAGCAGGAAGAAAAAGTCCCAGGAGTTTTCAGAACTGCATGCAGAAATCTTAGAGAAGCATAAGGAGGAGAAAGAAACCCTCTTTCTCTTGAGCACAGAGCAAAGACTCCAGAAAAAGGAGGCCTGCCAGCTGAGGCAAACATAGAAAGCTCACGAGAGCCATCCTCTGTGATTTGTTCTCCTTTCCCCTTCTTGACTTTTACACTTCTGATGACACTAAGAACTGCTGCTTGAAGCCACTGAGCTCAGTAAGGGGTTTTTGTCTCATTCTAAATCCATTACACTGACAACCTCCAGGACTTGCCGAGAAACAAGCACCAACAGCACAAAATGATTCCAACATGCACTGGATCACTTCAACTTATGAGTAATTTTGCAAGTTCTGACAACGTCACATGGGAAAATAGACCTTGTCCTTCACAGAAATAAACTAATCACCTCAAGGGGTTAAAAAAGGCCTTATTTTCTCAAGTATCACCATAGTACAATGTTAACCAAATGTATCCTGAGAAGCTTCATTGTTCTTTATAGCATTAAGAGCAGCCCATTGCAGAACTCAATGCAGTAGATGAGGAATGATCTGATTTAGCACTTCATGCTCCACTTTGTAATCCTTCATAGATTTGCTTAATCTGCTTTACTGACTTGATGTCAGGTTTTCCATCAGGACTTTGGTTTTTGGAGGTAAAGAGACATTCTATAATTGCACTGCTCTATATTGAATTGGCATTGCCCCCAGCCATGCCTTGGATTAGTGAAAATGAGCAGTATTAGAGGAAGGAAATAATATTTTATGTCTAGTCAGAAGTTTTATTCTTTTTGCACTGGACAGCCCTCTGTGTATGGTTTGCCTCCCAGTGGTGCCAAGTCCTTTTCCCCCCCCCACTATCTGTTCTCCTGCAAAAATCCTGCTTTGTGATCTTGTGAGTCTTGCCTTCCCAGCACAGCTGCAGCTGTCCTGGACAGGATACAGCTAGATGCAGCTCTCTCATTTAGCAAAATGGGTTTTTTTTGTATTTATTCCTGTGTAAAATTCTGATGCATGCTGCAATCCTTATGCAGCAAACACAAGTTTTATTATATGGAACTGATTCCTTACACCTCACCACACAGAGAGGAATCAGGAAGCAAATTAGGTGGGAGGATGCATCCTCATCTCCCAGCAGTGTATCAGACAGCTGTGTTTCCTGCTCTCTTTCCACCTGCTCTCCTGTGGTTTCCCTGCTTGGAGCTGAGCAGAGCATAGGAACAGGAAAAGGTGCTATGTCAGCTATCAGGAGATAAAGCAGTTGTTTCAATGACAGCAATTCTTTCAAAATAGAGAGCGGAGCTTAATCAGCAAATAACTAGTGACCTGGAAAGACAGGTAATTTAGTGCTTGGTTGGAAGATGAACACGTAATTGAAGCTTTATCAAGTGCTTGCAGAACTTAGTCCCAGAGCTTCAAAACAGGCACAAATACCCCATGAAGTGAAAGGGATTGTGTTATCTTACACCATCCAAACCAGTTACCTTGCATTTCTGAGCAGCCAAAAAATCTGGATGGAAATATAGGGGCCTTCCTTACACTTTACTGATGTCTCCCTTCCTGTTGGCAATTTCCAGTAATGTCAAAGCTGTCACAGATTAAGCACTGCAGTATAAGCACTGGTGCTCAAATTCATTGGCTGTAATCTAGAGACATGCGAATGTTCAGGCAGCTCTCAGGTTCTTAGTTTAGACCATACGAGTACTAAACATGACTGGAGCAGGGTTAAAACCACCAGTCCATTTCTCATCTACCATTAGGAAGGTGACCTTCAGCCTTGGCCAGGCTAAAAGACACAACAGAACAGAAAAAAAAAAACAACAAAACAACTATCCAGAAACCAGTTGCCCATAAATGCTATCTATTCTACTAAGTCTACTCATATGCATGAACCAGCTTAGAAAATTGATCTTTACACTGTAGATGCTTTCATAGGCACTACCATAATGTCTCCAACCATCTGTACTCACCTAGAGGCTGCAAACATGCCCCTTTGTTTTCCTCACCCTTTTAAACATGTAAAGAGAAGTCAGAGACCTGCTAACTGCACCATGTTCCATGTGCTGCTAAAAGCCATTATGTTGATTTTTTAACGAAATAAAGAAATAATAAATTAAAAGAATGAATAAGAAATGTTTTGGATCAGCCCCTAGGGTAGCAGCACGCCCCTGCGGAATAAACCTCTGTCATCAGTGCTGTCAATCAACAGAAATGCCAGGCTTCGCAATGGTTCTGACCAAGCTAAGCATAAATCTGCAGTATCAGTTCTTTTCCCCTCTGCATCATGTACAAAGAGTACATAACTTAGTCCTAGCTGCCAAATGGACATCAGCTGCAATCAAGGGCAATGCTCAGCAGGCAGGAATGCAGCCAGCACTATGCCCTATGCAAGCTGGGCAGAGACAATGGGTTACAGCAGAAGGCAGAAATCCTTGCCTGAAGTTTGCTGGTGCTGATGAAGCAGAGGCACCAGTTAAGTCAGGTGTCTGGATGGGGCAGTGCAACAACTGGGAACCGTTACTCCTACTGTTTTTGACCCTTCTTCCAAGCAAAGAATAGGACTTGAGAAAACCTACATCAATACTTTAAATATTTATCCTTATGAAGACAAGAATCTGTTCACACTTCAGCAACAGACTTCAGCGGTAAAAGAAGCTTTGTTTGATCATGCCCCTGGACATATTTTTCAGAATACAACAGTATGATAAAGACAGAGCCTTCAATACCTTCCTCAGTAAGAACAGTGTAGTGATTGAGACCTTAGCAACAATATGGCTATAAACAGCACCTGACTGAATTTGTCAGAACAGCTCAGACAAGTTGAAAGTCAAAGCAAAACCTCATTCTCCTGGAGGTTCATTAGTTCTAAGACATCATGGAAATCTTATGGCCTTTCCTCATGGTTCTCCTAAATGTGTATTACTGTAGCAATGGATGAGACACTACACTCCAGCTCTTCTGAAACTTTTGCTGTTGTTGCAAAACACACAGTCAATTTAGCTTACTGCTTTGCATTAGAGATAAACCCGCTGACCCAAGAAATGACCTTCAATTTCTTTTTATCAGAAACTCAGTTCTTGGATGTCACTGGCTTGACAGCAAGGCAAAGCATTTCTTTAAGTCGCTTGCAAACATAAGTAAAAATGCACTTAAAGTGAGGTGATAAACTCCAGTTTGAACTCTAGGATTGTACTCGGCACAGTGGACACTGCTGAATGTGCGCACTGCATATTGCTTCACCACCAATGACCTGTTTCCAACCCTCATTCGCATACTCCACTACAGATGCTAAATTCTGATCAGTTAAATACCATGCCTGTAGTCACATAATAGAGCAAACTGGTGCTATTTTCCCCTCAGTTTAGAAAAAAAATACATTTCAATAAAAGTTTACAACTTTGAATGTATACATTTATCATCTGTTTCCAAACTTTGGCTACTCCATCTTTCAAACCTCTCCCACAAGACAAACTTCATTTTACACACAAGAAAGATGATATGATGGGCTGCCTATGCTTCAGTCATCAGTGTAACGTTATTGACGCATCCTCACAAGATGCACAAGAAAGACTGTATCTTGCCCCTGTGTGCTGCTCACTCCTATACAGATCTGGTGCAGTTACAGCAACAGCTGTAACTAAGCCTAATCAGAAAAGTAGTAGGCAAGGCCCAGGTGATTTGACCAAAACTGAAACTGCAATATATGGGCAAAATCAGAAAGGAGGTCCCCACGTTTCAGACGTACTATGCTGACATCAGTCTACTACCTCATTTTATGTTTCTCTCTAGAATAAATATTTAAAATAAAAGAGCAGTTAAGTAAATAAGAAAAAAACATAGTCATTTGCTACAGTTCAAAGCACTGACCTCACTGTAATGGGAAATCAATCTAAAGAAATCTACTAACAATGCACTTGGCTGAAAATATTTACTTTCTATTAAAGTAGCCCAAGGAAGCCCATACTTAAAAATTCAAGATCTTCCTGCATCTAGAGAAATACTAGGATAGTTTTTTCACCATCCTGTTCTGACAGAGTTTCATGCTGTTTGATATAACTGTAGTATTAATGAAGTCTTGTCTGAGTTGGTCATTGAAGTCTACAGACCCACAGCAATACACACTGTCTCTATGTTCATTTTCTCCAGCTAACAGAACCTAAATGAATTATCTCAACATAACACAGTAGGCTACCCAAAGTGGACAGTCCTCCGCCAAGCCACTGCTTTTCGCCCCTAATCTGCAGACTGCCTGTGCAGTGTCCCTGCAGCTCCTCTTGGTTTGGGTTTCAAGAGCAGGATAAGGGTTCTGGTTGATTTGCACTGCAGTTACTCAGAACCAAACACACACTATAAACTCTATTGAAATTTATTCAAATCATGCTAATTTATTGCTATGCTTAGGGATGAAATCCTGAACAAGAGACCACTTACTGTACCCATCACTGGGTCCCACTGATGGGCCTCCTTGATTGTTGCATATAGCACATCCTAGAGGGTGTTGGATTTTCCTCTAAAATTCTATGGATGTAAACACATCTCACATGTAGTTTCATTAAGCAGTTAAAAAACTAGCACTACCTATATGTCTTGCTTAAATGTCAATATTTTTCTTTTTTTTTCTTTGAGAAGTTGCAAGCCAGCATCATGTTCTTGGTAATTTTATTGAAGTATGATCATCCTGAACTGTTTCTTATAGTCAAAGAGAGAAGTTTGAAAACACGAAAATTTTATCAGAGTTGCTCTGTGAAATGCTAGAGAAGTAAACCTCGCCTAATCTAGATTTTCAAGAACATTTACTTTGACAATTTGTAAGACCCTTTGCTTGAAACTTGCACTCATATTTTATATTTCCTATGCTATCTTGTTATGATTCTGTTGAAGTCAGAAGGTGGGACCTGTGGTATTTCTAAAAACTGCATAACTGTATTCCACTTTTCTCCCTTTTTTAGTTTATTCACTACATAAGCAGAGACATAAAAATGTGTAACTCCTCTCCAGATCCTTTGAGCTGTTTATAGAAATAAAATGGTTTTTATTGAATCGGTTAATCACAATTTTTTAGTGTCAGATTTGTCCCTACATATTCATTTCCACAGCTGACAGTATAAAAATGAAAACACTAAATAAAGTGAGACAATCCAAACCTTGTTTTGGATAATGTTGAAAAATTACTTGGGGGGGGGGGGGGGGGGGGGAGCTTAGCCTCCTTGTGATACTACTTAAATTCTGTTCAAATTGATTCTGTGCAAGTTGAATGCTGGTTTACGCACAACTGAATCAGCATTGAACCTGCTCAGTTTGAATAGCACTTTTGGTCATGCTAAGGTAGCTTCACTTATGGGTTATTAACAAGTGTCAGGACTGCCTCATCTAAGCATGGTTGGCATCAATAGCTTTAGAGATGGACACCTTTCTCCTCAGTTTCATCTTTTGGTAGAATCAGCTCTTTCATTTGTTTGCAGTTTCCTAAACTGTCATCCTCATAAAGGCTCCTCAGAGACTCCACTGTTACAAACCAGGCAGTCCATGGCTGCTCACAGATTAAAACATGGGAGGAAACACTCCCCGCTTCAACCTGAATTAGGCATTGCTCTATGTTAATCTCCTGAAAACTGTCACATAACTAAAGGAATTCCTTCCAGGTAATCAGCTAGCTAGAATCAAGGAGCTTTTTCTGCCTGCAAACTAATGTCTTGCAGTAAAAATTGATTGTCAAATTAAACCGTTTATTAATTCAGGGCTCTTTCTATCCAATGATCTTGAAATAATAAAATTATTAAAGTAAAACTGCATTTATTTTTTTCTTTTCTTAGTTGATCATTCTACTAACTTTAAGCAAGGCATTGTTAATTTCTAGTTATTTAGCCTTCAAACTCAATATAAAATTCAGAGCCTATAAAATCCATGGGGTTTCTGTGATTATAACTTAAAGAAGATATAGAACATTTATTTGACTGTAATAGCCTAATTATTTCTCTGCGCTGGCTTGAGTATGTTTCTGAAAGAGAAAAATGTACCTCAAGGAAAAATTAGAGCTTCACAGCAATGGACAATGCAAGTTTCAGTAAGCTATATCCTATGCTCATTCACACTTTGCAATTTTTCTTTGCAAATGTTATATCTAAAACATACCTCCTATCCTATC
Source organism: Falco peregrinus (assembly GCF_023634155.1). NCBI lineage: Eukaryota > Metazoa > Chordata > Aves > Falconiformes > Falconidae > Falco > Falco peregrinus. The sequence goes on from NC_073726.1 coordinate 46,204,271, forward strand.
CTAGTTCATTCTTCTCTACTTTTATTTCCCCTTTAAAACAAAACACATTTCTTTCTAAAGGGGGGTGGAACAACTCCCTCCACTTTTTTTTTTTTTTTTTTTTTTTTTTTAAGTCTGAGGAATATAAAAACCTAATTAAACACAGAACAGCATAGTTCTGAATTTTGAACTTCCTGACTTTATGCACTTACCCTACAGTGATTAACTGCTCCAAACAAACTATTTTGGTATGCCTCAGAAAGTGTCCTGTCTCCGGGGCTGTACAGTAGGCTGGGCTGCTTCTTAACCCAGGAGTCCCAGAAAGTCCAAGAGGCTGGATGACCAGTGGAGTGAAACCAAATCATCACCATAAGTGCTAATTAATGGTCCTCCTTCCAGCGTGGGCAAGAGGAATTAAAAGAACCTCTGCCTGCTTCCCACCTACCTGATTTCTTGAATGCCCTCAGTAAGATCCAGCTCCTCACTCAACGCATCTGCACTCCTCACAAACTGCAAACTGTGCTGAGAAAACTCCTGACCCTGCTACTTTACATTTTCATTTATTACTGCCATTCGCTTCTACTGTGTTAGCAGCTTCATTCCTCTTCAAACACCAGGAAACAGAGTCAAAAATTTGCATGGAAACAAGGAGATATTTCACATCTCAGCTCCACAAAGAATTTCTAATTAAGGCAACTGTCCGTTGTCCAAACCAGACACAGAGTGGCTCTATCTCTGCCCCACTGCACAGGATGCTGTACTCACCTCTGTATTATTTGGGACTCTCAATAAGCAGTGGATATTTCTCTTCCAAAGCTTTGAAGTTACCCAAACCAGCCTAAAATATTGTATGAGCTTAGAAATCTGCACAGGGCACACAAAATTATTTGGTTTCCAACTGCATTTAGGATCCCATAATCCCAGATGTTAGGCATCACATGCTTTTAAAAAATCAAAATCTCATGTCTCAAATGATTACTGTCTTTGTGTAAAGGAGACAAATCAAGCAAAAGAGTGAAACTGGGATGCACTTAATATGATAAGCCGGAATTGGAACAAACCTTATTTGCTTTCACTCATTCCCTGCTACTGTTAATTGTATGGACCATTTACTATAACTTTAGAAATAATAAGATGCACTTTATAAGAACTGATACCAACCCATTAAGGAATATGTAACTGCAATAAAAAAAATAATATTACACCAAGTCAGGCTTTGAATTTTAAACTTTTTTGTAAGTTTATTCTAAAATCAACCTGACAGGTATCATTGCAGGCTGCAAATTCCAACAATTGGGATGCTGTTGACTACAGTTGAACAGCAGCTTCTGCTTGAGCCAGGCAATAGTCTGGTGCAAGACCAAAATGAAAATGGAAAGCATGTATTTTTACTTATGATTGATTTCCTGACACACTGCAGCACTGGATTCTATTTCACTCATTCAAAGATTTTTCAATTACATCAATTGCTACTGATATTCTTATATAAGATGAGAAGATCTGCAATGTCTCTTGCATGACTCCATTTATCAAAAGCACCTGCTTCTGAATTATTTTATCGTACTGGAGCAAGCTCAGACTGCAGAAAAATAACAATACTAAACCCAGAAGAATTAACCTTGCACCCAAGTGCTCAACATCTGACAGTTAACCGTGTGTATTATTAGTGGCATGCCAGATTTTTCACGTGAAGAGTAAGGAAAAACTTCTCCAAACTTTCCCAAAGCATGAAATTAAATGCAGAAGTGACCCTTTGTACAGTTATTGAAGGTTGCAAGCCTGACTTTTCCTAGATCAACTAATAAATATCTGCTTATGCTGAAAGGGTAAGTCTTTGTGGGAAAATGAACATTTTTTATATCCTTCAGTGGAAATCAGTAAGTTTCTAATTTCCTTGGCATGAAATTAGGTACTTTACTGCCTTAAAACTGCCATGTAGAGTAACTAAACCTCCCATCTTGCTCTCCACACGTCTATTTATGCAAATGGCTGCCTCCACCTTCTGAATGTTAGTATTTTTAGCACACAATCATTACTGAAATTACATGTAAAAAACATTTAAGTGATATGTTCAAGTTATACTTTTAAGGGATAAATGATAATTAGAGGAACATCCTTCGTATGGTTTCCTGCAGTCTGCAATTCTCTGTCTTTGGCTTCAGAGTCTGTTAAGCCTATGATATAACCACTGATAAATCCCAATCTAGAAAGCATCTAAAGTTATTGAAAGAAATTATTTTAAAGCATAGAAGATGTAACTCATGGTTTTCCTTCAGGTGAAGTCAGAGTAAGGTGTATACTGAAACCCAACAGGCAGAGACAAGGTCAGGCCCTTTCCAGTGTTTATGCATTGAATGCAGTTCTTGTTCTTGCCCTGGGCCAGCAGAGCACAGGTGACAAATCCCCACAAAGCCACAGGCATTGTAGGACACCACGCTGTGACATCTTCCTGCCAGAGGCCAGCAGCATTTAGCAGGCATTGCAGATTCAAAATTTGCATTCCCATAACCTTGCCTTATTGGCCAGACCCTATGGCAAAGCTTCTGAAACAAGGCAGTGCCTGCGTTATTTTCAAGGGCACATGAGGAAAGTATTAGTTGCTTTATTCATGGCACTTAAAACAGGATGAAAGAAGATTTTTCTGTTTTTTTTTTTTACTTGATTGATTGCAGTTATACTATTTATATTATGTTCTTTACTAAAAACTATGTTAATGAGGTGGAATGAAAACATTTTCACAATTTAATTGGATTTACTTGTAATACTGAAACTCTAAAGATAGAATTTGTGCTCACATAATAGCTAATCAACATTGACTTTTCTTTCTAAAAAGCAGTTTTAAAGTATTAACCACATTAGTGAATATGCTATAAAATCACTAGCCATGCATATACAAACAGAGGGGCCTCAAAATTTAAAATGACATTTCTGATTTGGGACATCTGCTTTGACAAATTTAAAAGCGACTGGTTGAAATTCAGAGGCAGAACATTAAATATTTCAGGTTATTTTAGAACATTTTAGCTACAGAAAAGCACTAGTCAATTTTGAAGAGGTATGCTATCAATATCTACATATCTGTATCTAAAAAGACAGATATTATTGTAAAAAAAAAAAAGATTACCTAAAGTTATAGGCTGCCTAATTTTTTTTCCCTTCATTTGCCTCTCTTATAGCTCAAGGGGGTCCCTGCAACCATAGAAGAGCCAAAACCCTCTCTGCTACAATCCCATAGCTAGAAGCCACACCACATCACAAAGAAGGAAGAATTACTCTAATGACAAGGTAGAAAGGTCTGTGGCAATAGAGGACACTTACTTCCATCAAACTACCCTCAACAGATTATTAGGGAACTCTGTAGCAGAAGATGCACTTCCCCCTTCTGACTGGTCTACCAGTCACAGAGTGACAACTGTGGCTACCAGGCTGACTCCACACTATGCTCAAGCCCAGGAAGAAGCTCTTAAATATCTGTCCTACATATATAGCCAACATTTTTCTCAATATCAGAGGATGAAATGTCAGGATTTTATATTGCCTTTTAAAATATTTATCTGTTGACATATAACACAACTGTATCAGAAGACTGTCAAGTTCACGACATCAAGCCATTAGACCTAAGAAGTGCCAGGATTAACACTGTATCTGCAAAATAGGCTCAGCACTTTTGTGCTTATGCAATACAATATGAGTTTTAATTCTAGCCCACACAGAATTTTTATCCTCAGTGTGCACTTATGATGGACACTTCCACGACAAACATCAGCTCTGCATGGCCTCTCCCCAACCTCAGCACAGAGGGGAAGCTGCACAGAAACACAGTTTGAAACTGCATGAACAGACATGTTTGTCTCAGGATTAAAGAATTTGAATTTTAATTTGATGTACTCAATTGCATACCCACCTCTGCCTTCAGTGCTGCTAAGGAAGTGATTTCAGTGGGTGTATGTCAATGTCCAAGCACCCAGCTCACAACACCTGATCAATCAAAGATAAGGCTTTCATAGCTGTGGTCAATTCAAGCCTTATTCTGGTTATAGGAAATGCTATAATGTGCTGAAGACATGGAAAAAACCATGCCTTTGGCATTTCACATTCAGCACCCTAAGCTAATGAGCATTTCTGTCTTTCACGCTGAACCTCAGCTCCTGTCCATGAAGTAGTAAGAACCAACATCATGAGCAATGTAAATAATATCATCTGAACTCATAGTTTCCATGGACAATAATTAGTTATCATGTGGACATGAGCAGAAGTTGTGTTGATTGCCATGAAAATACATATATCAAGAAATAATTGTTTGTTTTTTATTTGGAGCATGGTTTGAATCATATACACTAACTATGAGACAGAATAAAATACTTCAAAAGGAAAATAAAAAGAAACAAAGATAATGCAGTGGAAAACACTGCATGTGAACATATGACTAATGTCTCTAGGATAATGCATAAATGCAGCCAACCAAGATTCTGGCATTTATTCTTAAATGCTTCAAAGCTGTACTCTCCCATGCTTTTTAGTATAATAAAACATCTCTAGATTATGCAGTGCTAGTACCCAATAATGCAATGAAGTACTCACAAAGCCATACCCCAAGTTTAAAACCTGTTTGTGGGCTTACAGATGTTTCTAAAAATGCAGTTCAAAAGATCTAAGTGCTAACAGTGTGGCTCTAGAACATGGTTTTCCCCTGGAGTCCATAAGGCAAAGAGGACATATGTTTGATGACAGCAAAGGAAAAACACCACATCAATTGCAAGTCACTTAGCCAGAGTGTACTGCAACCAGAGTACATCAAAATTTAACCAGATGTCATGGTATGCCCTGGAAAGCAAACAACTGGGAATTTTCAGACAGGCAATGACAAGCAGCAATGATATCAAAGTTATTTAGCAAACATCCTAAGTATTACTCCATATTCTGTAGCAATATTTTTTTTTTTTGTTAAAATTTCTCTGAAGACTTTTACCTGGCTTAAAACCTAGAAGATAAGTTTTCTTCTCTACTTTTGAGTATTTGAATTTAGTTTATTTATTATTATGTATTAGTATGAAAATTCCTTTTTCCCCCTGTACTGTCCATGTGGAAAAACAGGTTAGCCTGGCATGAGCAGGGTACTGGCACAGGTTTCAAGAACCCTGGGTTAAACTAAGACATACATTTCTGTATGATCTTGAGTGAGACACTGAAATATTTGATAATTAACAAGTCTCCATGCAGTAATTGTCATGCTATCACATGATATCTAAAAGCACATAGCATAGATGTACAAAGTTTCTTTCATCACAACCTGATCTTGAAGCAAAATGTAAAAAAAAAAAAAATAAATCAGTGAATCTGTGCTACATCCATCTCACTGCTTCTCACTTTTCTCCCTCTTGGGACTGAAATGAAGCACAAATCCTAAACCTATTCTCCCTTTTCCTCACTATTTCCCTTCTCAACATAACTCATGAGCAGAGGTAATACCATTCAGCAACAACCTCACATGAGGAGCATCAGGACAAGCACAGGGCTATCATCCAGCCTCACTGTAACATGTATTAAATTTTAAGTGAAACGTTTAACCTTAAATTCAGGAAATGAGATTATCATGTTGAAATCTGACACCACACTTCTGCTCCAATATGTCTGCATTGTAATGTCACCTTTAACAGCCTCACTGCATTGCTACACAAAAGATTGATAGACAAATGCTACTGCTGTTGCAAAGAATGCTAACCTGTGCAACAAGCACTGCTGAAGTACCATAATTCAACGGTCTGAGTTAGTTTTTTCACAGCTCAGAACTCCAGGGAAAAAAATAAATACTGGTATATAAGTTGGACACTGAACACAGAACTAGCCTTGAGGAGCAAGGAACAAAAAAAGAGATGTGCTAGAGGAGGAATGGAGCAGCGCCTGGAAGAGAGTTGAAGGACAGGCGGCCCAGCAAACAGCAGAAGCACAGAATGAAGAATTAGAAGGAATAAGATCAGAGACCAAAGCTGAGAAAGAAGAGTCAGAATTAGAACTGCAGAGGAGTTACCTGAACAATGATCTAATTAAGCTTTAAGGAAAGCAAGTGGATAATTTAGGCCTAGAAGTTCATTACAAATAAATTAGGTCGTGGTATGCTAACATATAAGTCTCTGCACTAATAAAAAATGATCAAGTCATTACTTTTTTGGTAAAAGGGAAAATGAAGTCATATTTTGCTTACACAAGAATGTTTGGATTATTTGCAGAACTGTTCCTGGTACAATCGTGCAAGAAGTTGCAGTAACAACTTCACCGTGGGACATTGAGTACTGATGTAAACTTCACAAAAGTTGTTTGTACAGCCAGAATTTTACCATAATACATTTAAGCAGCGGGGTTCAGAATCTGGTATTACTAGAAATGTACACTAAACTTTACGGAGCATGCTGAAACAGAAGGTTATCCAATCTTTTGCCAAGGCATTTCTGAAATCAATGTCACACAAATTCTACTTTATCAAGGCAAATAAATTCTGTCTACGGCTTAACAGCAGTTTCAGTGTGACCGAAGTTCTTTGTAACTTCTTAGACTTAACCTGACCTGGTGGTTAACATCAGGACAATTATTATCAACACTCAACATCATACAAAAAAGAAAAGTCTATGGATAAAAACTTGACTACCCTAAATGTAATATGAACTGGGATCAGGAATTTCCCCCATCTCTTGCTGGAAGAATTCTTTATCTAAATTACATCAGTTAAAAAAATCAAATACTGCAGGAGTTTCTATGGGAACAGAGGGCAATAAGAAATTAGAAGAGGTATTCTTTTCCTTCGCCTGAGGGCAGAGCAGCCTTCAACTTAATTTTAGCCTTCTCATCTAAAATAAATAATTTTTATAGCAATAACTTCAAAAACATTAAGCATAAACCAAAGCAGTGTTACCTGCACAAAACTGCAGAACTTGAAACAACTCTGACCCCTATTGCCTGTCTAATTCTTCTTTGTTGTGGTTGTTTGACCTCAGATTCCACAACTACAGAATATACTATTTTCCTAGCAGATTCAGGAAAAGAATATTCATGTTAATGAGGCTGACATTTTATTTGGCTCTTAGGTTCCAGCCCTTTTGTTCTGCTAAACTTGCTTATTCTTGCCTCCTGATCTCCATTTTTCTACACAAGCTTCACAATATCTTACGACTGCAGCCTGAGCTCTTCATTTACAAAAAAACCATTATTTTCTGTCCCCAAGGCATTGAATCAGAGCAGGGCTCTGCCAAGACTGAACACAGTATAGGATGGCAACTACTATGGCAAAAAAACCCCAAAAAAACACCTGACCAAAAAACCCTAGAGTAAGAGCACAATCGGGGGTGGGGGGTGGGAATATCCCCGACCAACCTAACATGGATGATATCTCTATGAAGAACAAAGAGCCACCAACAAAGGAAAGCCAAAACTAAGAAAAACATGAAGGAAAATCAATATGTGAAAAGGCAAAAATTTAGGTGTCAAGGGAAAACAATGAGAGACAGTGACACTGAGCACAAACAAGATGATCTGAAATGAGCCTGGGGCATAGATGAAAAACATGCAGAGAGGTTGCATGTCTGCCAGGATACGTACCAACAGACTTCACAAAAACATGGGTTTCAGCTGGAATTTTCTAGGAAGTGGCTCTCCAAAAAGTACCAAGGTCATTTAGAAAAAAGTCTCCAGGAGTCTAATACAGCATGTATGAAGTATTATGCTTAACTTTAATGAAAAACAGTTTTGTCAAAGAAAATCATCTGAAATGGGACTATATCTCCTGGTGATCCAAAACAGCTAATCACCAGGCTAGCTTTTCCCTACAGCAAACGAGCTCAGAGCAGAGTCAGTCTTGTCCTTTGCAAGTGATATTGTTAATTAACTTCCTCCTCCAAAAATGAATGGAGGCACAGTTATTTTTCTGTATTTGAAGGCTATAAGCACCATATAAAATTATGAATTAACGTCAATATTGCAGGGGGCTATAAATAAGAGCAAATGGATGAAGTTAAAAAAGCTGTCATGAAACAGGCATTTATTTCAATCATCTCCCAGCAGTTGTGATGTAAACCCTACAGATAAATTATACAGCAGCCTACTCTTTCTAGCTTCATATCAAGCAGCAGTAGGCTCCTAAAGGAGATTTGGGACACGTATGTTAGACATGTTTCAAACCATGCTCTACAAGGACTAACTTCTGCTATTCTGTCTCTGAGGAGAGCATGAGGAGCCCACCTCCTATGATCACCCATCAACTTCATAGTCCTGGGATCTTAGGGCACACACAGCCAGCATGACATGGCTCTAATCCTGGCTGGTGTCATCTGAATATCAACTGTTTGAAAATGGTTATTTTTATGGTGCCAGGCTGGTGCCCAGATGTGCTGGTGGCTCTAATTTCATGTAGATGACCTGACAGCTCAGATCTGACATGGAACAACCACTACAAAGAGCTAACACCAATACTGAAGTGATTCCAAGGAGTGCATTCAGAACAATTAACTAGGTTTATCTTTTAAAAAATACTGTTCCACAGGTAGTATGGACTTTTGAGGGACCAAGTTATGCACAATTCTTGGACAGCGAGCCTGCCCTTGGACAGTCAGATTGTAAACACCAAGTCTGGAAATCTTTGAACTCATGTTCAAACTTCACTATTTGGTGAGGGCTAGCCTTCTCTCAGGGCTGGATTTGGAGGCTTGCTTGCTGTAGCCTCTCCTGAGGTGGCAAAGGGAAGCTATTTTGAGAGACAGGCCTTACAGCATTTTAAACGTTTAGAAACAGGAGGCTTTCCTGAATATATTCTCTCAGACTTGTTCTCTCCTAGAGTATGACCTATCCATGTGCAGAAAGCCGTGCACCATTAGCTCCCCTATTTGCAGACTTAATTGCAGCTTCAGTGATATTCATCTTGTTCAGAGGTGTTGTTCATTGAGACTGAACATTTGCATTACCTGCTCCAGTACCAAGATCCCTTTCATTGGGATGCTGAGGAACTAGCCCATAACTTGTAACCACATTATTATTTTGCTTTATACTGCAAACAGAACAATGTCAGTTTCTTGATTCTAGTAATCTCAGATTACCAGAACAGGACCACTTAAAGTTGGTTGAGTCAGTTTAGGATAGAGTTTTGCCCTCTCCACAACTTCCACCAAAAAAGGCTACAAATGTTTCCACAACTACTTGAAAGTAAACACTTGACCTTCAAAATTTTTCGTTAAATTTCATGTTCTGGTGTTAAAGAAGCCTATGAGACAGAGTGGTCCCTTGAGAATGCTTCAGCCCTTTGATATTTCCCAAAACAAGCAGGTCTAATGCTGCTCCATTATTACCACATTGAATCTGGAACAACGTAATTGTGGTGTAGGCTATGCAAGAGAAAGTTCTTTTAACATACACATGACCTCTCACCTTACTGTCCAGTATTGCCTGTGCAGAATTACACATGAGCAAATCTGCACAACACAAACGGAAAGGCCACAGTTTCCATGAATGATGAGATAGGTATACACAAGTGCTATGCAGTTGTACAAATGCCGAAAATATGACACACACATCTACACACACACACAGATGATAGGTGTAGAGTGCAAGCACTTACTGAGAGTTCAGCTTTTGCACAGAAGACACGAGACACATTTAACAATGCCTGAAAGCTAATCCTTCCCTATAGATACAGAGAAAGCATGTATCACATGAACACTCTGCCCAATACTTCCTCAAAACACAAAACTTCTGACAGGTTATGTAGCACAGCATTCATGCACAGGACTTCAAGACATCCATTACCTGCAAAAGTAGCAACTGGACTGAAGACAACTCACCTGTTAAGGTCTCCAGACATATAGAGACAGATTTTTAATACTTGCAGTATTATATAGCTATAAAGTTCTTGAAATCATCCTGGACAAAATCTGCAGACTAAACAAGAGAAATGTCCAGGAAAACTGTAAAAGTTATCTCAATGAATGACAAAGAAACCTAGAAACTGCAGTCAACTTTTGATTATCCATGCATGCTCATGATTGGGTCAGTATGTATGAAGAAACAGCCAGGTAAAACCACTATTATTATAACATACAATCTACACGTAGAATATGTATACTGTAAATTACAATTACATATGCTTTGTAAAAATATGATGTAGTACCTTAACTTTGAAAACATTCATAAACAGTTTTCAAAAGTAGCTTAAAAAAAAAAAAAAAAATCGCTTAGCAGAACACTGCCCGGTACTGATGGCTTCAGCTCTGCATCATACATATCCCAGTATCACTTTCCAGTCTGGGACAGAGAGAGAAGTTGGGGTACCACTAATCTACCACCTGGATTCTTCAACCAGTGATAATCAATACCTGCCTTCACAGGTTTTGTCAGAAAGAATATGAGCAGATAGAAAGCATAAAACTACTGAAGCAGTATGGAAAAATTAGTAAAAATATTCCCAATAATATTCACAACATAAATGTATATGGTTGAATATTTGTGGAGTGTAAAGCTTTAAAGAATTTGCTTCTATGGACAAGTAGAGTGAAGAATACATACTGAACATACACAGGGGAAAAAAACAACAATGCAGTGACTTCATCACATCATTGGGTGATTTTGGCTGGCTAAGGAACAGAGCTGCTTGCTTTTTTTTTTTTTTTTTTTTTTTTTTCCCCTGCAGTTGTTTTCTATGCAGTCTTCAGCCACCCTGCAAAGGAATTAACATGACACCATGCTGTGGAACAAGGAAGTACTATGCATGCATTCCCCTATCAGAGCATTCATAGGATTCTCAGAAAATGAGAAGCACATCTATCTACTTTAATTTCATGTTATCTGGGGAATTTCACTCCTCTCTCTACTTCTCAAGGCTTTTATAGAGGACTGCATTTTTTTTTTTTTTTAAGCCCTCAGCCTGCAACAGGATGTGCTGACAAGGATTTTGGGTA